>NC_069091.1:8881879-9222768 GCF_947172395.1 Bicyclus anynana
GAGTAGGACGTTGATGGTAAACAAGATTTAAGCCACGATTCTGAAACAAGAATGGCATGAATATTACGGGAATCAAAAGACGCAAGCATATCAGAATAATGAGCCGGGATACTTTGTGCATTAATGTGGATAACATTAAAGTTTTTCTGGCAATCCGAGAAGTGAGAATCAAGGGTTTCATCGAGTGGAAGGAAAGATGTACTGTGGAAACTATTATCACTAGACGACATAGACAAAAATATATCACTATCTAAACTGGTACATGACATAATTAAAAATATTAAACAAATACAAAAATATTTATATATAAAATAGTTATAATAATAATAAATAAATTATGATAAGAGTCTAAAAATGCTAAAAAAAATGCACCTATTTATCCTAAACCGCCAGCAGCCAAATAAACATATACAGGAAATATATACATTTACACAGATTTACAAAAAAAAAAAAAAGAGAAACAAAGTATATTAAAGTACAAGAGAAAAAAAAAAAAAAAAAATCAGTTACAGCAAAATTACAAATAAAAATAAACTAAGCTAGTACAAAAACATTCAGAACTACAAACAGAACTACAATCTCACAATTTACAGCAAACTAAAGTAAGAATATGATTGTCTATTTTAGTCTCAGAGGATTTATAAAAAATATAGAAACATCTGTGGTATAAACTTAGACAAACTGTCATTTTGACTTTGATTAATAATCTTTGACAGATCTATCTCTCGTCAATCAATGTCAGTGTGATGTGTTAAAATTACAGACGTCAAAATATAATTGCAAAATTAAAGTTTTACCTGCGTTTTCTAAATATAACTAATAAGTAATAAGTAATTGAATGAAACAAACTAATTAAACATAAACTAAAATTGTGAATTAAATCATAATACCAAATAAAACGGATCAATGAGAAACACAGCTCACGAAATACGAAAGACGGCTATACACGGCTTATCTCCTGCCCGTTCTCTTCAACCTGGCATTGACACCCTTGGTGTCCCGAGAAGCATCTCCCGTGGCTGAAGGAGCAGCAATAGGCACAGAGGCATTCTGCGTGGACGTCGGGATAGCATTCATCTCTTTCATTGACGAGATGCGGTGTCTCTTACCAGTCTGGTCAAGCACTATAATGCTTCCATCCTTTGTCCAGCACTTGGCTACGCCAAATCGTTGTCGAGCCGCCAGAAAAATTGAATGGCGGCTTTTAATTAAGAACTCTGACAAAGTGACCCCTGTGCCTTTCAACTTAGATTTCGATGACCAAACCATATTCTTCAGCGAGAAGTCCTTAAATTTGACAACAACAGCCCGTGGCTTATCACCCGGACGACCCATGCGATGACTGCGGCTAATTGCTTCTGGAGTCAGCTCCGGCAGCCCAAGGCGCTCAGACAAGGTGGTCGAAATTTTAACTCCTAGAACCTCTTTTTCTTCTTCTGGAACTCCGTGCACTAGAAGAATCTTTCGCCTGGAATGCATCTCCAAATCTTCCTGTTGTTTGCCAAGAAGCTCAAGCTGTAGTTGCAGATTTTCCAGTGCAGTCAAAACAAATGTCCGGAAGGCTAGAAACTGAGAGTTTAAATTTGATGTTATACTTATTAACCTAATTAATAATATTCATATATAGGCATTATCATCATCATCATCTTTTCCCTTATTCCACTTAAATGGGATCGGAAAAATATGTCAATCTTTTCCATTCGTCAATTGCTCGTCTACTTATCAACCACTCCCTTTACACACAGATCAATCCATCTCTTCTTTAGCCTTCCTCTCCTCTTATGTCCGTCCACTTGCACATTTTACATTTTTCTAGTAATATGACTTACGTCCTCCCTACGCATTACAAGTCCATGCCAAGCTAACCTTCTACTCCTCTATTTTATATTGCTATTCTATTTTCTGAAAAAAAAAAATAAGTTAACGCCGATTTTCTGGCAGATGAAGTCGCGGGTGTATGCTAGTATTTAAACATACACATTATTGTACACGTTAATTAATCCTACTGGACTGTATATCATAACCCGCTTTTTGGGGTGAAATCCAATTAGTGTCATCCTGTTGCCTCGTACAAAAATCCTTTACATGTTGAAATGTACTCGAATAAATCGGTTTATGGATTTCGTTGCTTTTTTTTGTACAATATATTTTTTTCATAAAACCTTACATATCCTGAATTTACACAAACGAGCAAAAGATTTAGTATAAGAAATAGTTTTCTATTTAAAAACGTTGTTTTCACCATCCTAATTACGGTTTTTTGGAAGGAAGAAAACTCCAATATTTCATACCCAATACGTAGTGACGTAACGATGAGCCGTGATAGCCCAGTGGATATGACCTCTGCCTCCGATTCCGGAGGGCATAGGTTCGATTCCGGTCCGGGGCATGCACCTCCAACTTTTCAGTTGTGTGCAATTAAATATCACGTGTCTCAAACGGCGAAGGAAAACATCGTGAGGAAACCTGCATACTAGAGAATTTTCGTAACTCTCTGCGTGTGAGAAATCTGCTAATCCGCAATGGGCCAGCGTGGTGGACTATTGGCCTAATCCCTCTCAATCTGAGAGGAGACTCGAGCTGAGCAGTGAGCCGAATATGGGTTGATTATGATGATGATGACGTAGTGACGTAACAGCCTAGTGGATATGACCTCTGCTTCCGACTCGGAGCGTAAAATCGAATCCGGCCCGGGACATGCACTGCCGACTTTCATACGCTTACGCGCATTTTAAGGAATTAAATATCACGTGTCTCAAACGGTGAAGGAAAACATTGTGAGGAAATCTGCATACATGAGAATTTAATTCTCTAAAATGTGAATGTGTAATAACCCTTTGAGACAAAAAATGTTTTCTATATTGTTAACATAAGAAGTTTTCACTTTAAAAATGTGACACTGAATAAACATTTAAAATTCAGTTTAATAAAAGCCGATATCCTGCTACTTGAAAATTCTCAAAGCGATAGCCAGCTTTATGCTAAAAGAATACATTTAAATCCAAGACAAAAAGACTGACAATGAAAATTTCAGGAGGCTTCAGTTTAACGAGTAGCACTTTGCACATCGGATCGCGAGAACAATGGAAAGGCAATTGAATGCGGACATAAAAGTTGTAGCGCTATTTCGGATTCGTCAACTCACTCAATTTTAGGGTTCCATTTACAAGTATTCCTTGTAAATGGAACCCTAAAATTGGGTGAGTTAAATTTCATCATCATCATCATTATCAACCCATATTCGGCTCACTGCTTAGCTCGAGTCTCCTCTCAGAATAAGAGGGGTTAGGCCAATAGTCCACCACGCTAGCCTAATATGGATTGGCAAACTTCACACACAAATAGAATTAAGAAAATTCTCTGGTATGCAGGTTTCCTCACGGTGTTTTCCTTCACCGTTTGAGACACGTGATAATTAATTTCTTAAAGTGCACACAACTGAAAAGTTGGAGGTGCATTCTCCGGACCGGATTCGAACCCACACCCTCCGGAATCAGAGGCAGAGGTCATATCCACTGGGCTATCACGGCTTTGAATTTACGGAATTAAACTATTATTTGAATTGAAAATTTACGATATATGCGAGTCTATTTATTTAAATTTGCGAGAACATATTATTTCTTACAGAACCACAGCCAACGAAATAATCTATAAAAAACTATACTTTAACCTGTTTATAGGCGGATTCTACACGTATGTTATACATTCTTCGTTCAAAACTAAACTTTACACATGCTGAACTATGACAGAAGCTCATACTGCTCAGAATATGAATAAAATTGTTGTGTCAAAGTCCATGTTTAGACATTACTGAAACACGACTATTTTTCATTCAAAGACTTGCTTGAGAGACTTGTTGATATATAGAAATAATTACAAGTCTATTTATTTAACTTTGCAAGAACATATTATTTTTTACAGAACCACAGCCAACGAAATAATCTATAAAAAACCTGATATTAGGCGGATTCTACTCGTATGTTATACATTCGTCGTTCAAAACTAAACGTTACACATGCTAAACTATGACACAAGCTCATATTGCTCAGAATATGAATAAAATTGTTGCACCAAAGTCCATGTTTAGACATTACTGCAACACGACTATTTCTCATTCAAAGACTTGCTTGAGAGACTTGTTGATATATAAAAATAATTACAAAAACCACACCAATTTTTTAATATACTAGTACTTATAATGCAATTTACATCCGAACTGAAATCCAGTGCTTTTATTTATGCACACCACTTGAATAATTTTACGCAAGGTTTAACCCGACTAACAAGTTTCTGTTTGGCTGAGCTGTAGGCTAATGAATTTGTGTTTTTTGGTATCCTACTGCTGAGTAGGGTACCGGTGGGTGAGTAGATATGAATGAATAGATATTAATTAACTAGCAAAAGATAACTTAATTACGTCAGCACTCAAGCCAAACTGGGGCACGTAATTTTACGCCATAGCTGTCAAACTGAATGCATACTTCATACAAGTATACCATTAAAAACTTTTTTAAAAACAAGGTTTTATTATTTGTTAAAAAAAATAACATAGAAATTAAAAACTGTTAACCATCTAGTATGAACGTACCTATTCGTTGAGACGAATCAAACGAGCCCAAACTCGATGTGGTTACGTCGTTTATTTACGGAGTTCTTACGGCCACCTTCCAGTTCCTTCACCGCCTGGTTACCATCTACTCGTAGTATCAAAGTATTCGTCAAGACAAATTAAAGGAGCCCAAGGTCGATGGGGTTTGCATCGTTTAATTACGGAGTGCCTATGGCCACTTTCCAGTTCCATCATCAGACCATTTATATATTGTGCATTGTCGTCCGATTTATATATACATGCAAAGTTTCAGCTCAATCGGAAACCAGGAAGTGAAAGGAACCAATATAAAAAAAAATCAACCGACTTCAATAACAAAAACAATACCCATTTAAACTAAAAAGCGAAAAATAACAAAAAAACATGTTTGAAGGCGGAGCTAAGCCGCCTCCTTTTTGAAATTGGTTAAAAATTATGTATGAATATATAGGTAAAATATTTTAGAACTATAACTATATCTTGAAGGCAAAGTATAAAACAAATACTAGATTTGAGTGTTGATATTATTATTATATTTGTTATTGTACCTCTAATCTTTAAAGCTATTTTGCTGACTCATTAGCCAAAACTTGTGTCTGTCTAGAATGTTAATACTAATTGGTCTTCCCAGTTTAGATTGCTTTACGATGTTCACTGTAAACACGTCAAACACCAATTAATACTAGACTATTTAGTATTATGTTTGCAAACAAAATCATATTCAAAATCATAGGTACGATAAATTATTAATGCAATAAAAAAAATTAATCAAAAAATACAACCGACTTCAAAAACATAAAACGTACCGACTTAATTAAAAAGCGAAAAATAACATCATATCATGTTACATTATCATTATCATTTTACCTACTGATTAGTTTGAAGGCCTAACCTAACCTAACCTAACCTAACCCGATGATGTATTCAAGGAAACAAATAAACAAACACACAAACAAACAAACTCTTAAGCCTTATAATATTAGTATAGATTTTGCTCACACGATGTTTCAAAAGTGCTTGTAAACTGAGCCTACTTGAAATAAATGAATTTTAAATTTTGAATTTTCAGGTATTCATAAAATAGCATTCAATACCTTAAAGCAAGTAAAAATAAAGTATTTTTAGAAAAGGGCTAAAAATCAAACCATTACACGGGGGTGAAGTCAGAGATAATTGCTATACCACACGTAAAGCGCTGCTTAAGAAGCTTAAAACTAAGCCACCAAGAATTTAATGTTATATCACTAGCTTATATATTTAAATCTATTATACAATCGACTATCTAATCGATCTTCATGCTAATCTCTTAAAGGTATTGAATTTAAGTGTTTATCAACAATAAGCTTGATTTAGATTAGACCAACACACATTCATTCATTGACTCCATTATTGATTCCATATAATTTACCATTGTAGGTAAATGGAAAAATTATACAAATTATTATAATTAATTATAGAAGTGTCTATTTTTAAAATAACTGTGTTTTCTCAAATACTAAATGCTATTTAGCACAAATACAGTTACTTACATGACGCCAAAACATAAACAGACTTTTTAAAATTTTTGTGTGTCTGTCTGTTTTCCGGGTTAAGCTGAAATTCTGGAACGGCTAGACCGATTTCGATGGTACTTCCATTACAAGATAGAGGAGGACATTGAGCACACACACACGCGGACACACAGACACACACACACACGCAAGCACGCAAACACACTCACGCACACAAACATACACACGCACTTATAAATTCGTACATGCAGATGCTATGTTGGCTATTGAAGAGTGAGGCGTTCTGTTACAGGCACCATCATGCCTTGCATACATTTATAAATACTTGTATGTGTCACGAATAAAGATTTGTATTTTTATTTGTATTTAGGCTACTTTTTATACCAGAAAAGTTTATGGTTCCCGCGGAATTTGAAAAAACTGAATTTCACACAGGCGTCCGTATGAACCCGCACAAAATACTCGTTACACGAAAGGAATTTTGAACTACAACGGAGAAACAATAAAAAATAATTGCATTTTTTGTACTAAACATAAATTTTATAGTGACGGTAATGGTTTCAGCAATTAGTGTAAAAAGTGGCTGGTTTTACAAAAGCTTCCCGGATTAGGTCACGGACAAAAACTAATGGCTCACCTTCAACTAATATTACAGCTTAATGAACTGGTGAGACGAAAAAATCATTTTTTTTTTTATTTTTCACCATTTTATTACTAACTTGGTTCGCTAATGAAATAACTAGGTATACAAAATAAAGGAGCATATCTTTATTTCATCAAAAATATTTAGATTCCATTTAAAATATTAAAATTTGGATGAATATTTCTACCGAAAAAGTTATTGAATTCAGAGCGATTAAAAATTTGAATAGTTCACATAATGTTGTTTATTATATTACTTATTCAAAAATATTGATCAAAAATGTTGATTATAATTATTGAAGTATCGTTCAAGATATTATTATGTCGATTACGTCAAAATCAGGACACAAATGCTCCTGGCAGACGAAACAATTAGTTATTAAAACACTTTTTTTTATTCTTTACAAGTTAGCAATCTACATTCTCACCTGTTGGTAAGGGATGATTCCTAACAAGAAAAGAACAACTAACACTGGATCAACAAAACAATTGCTTATAATAATTCTCACGAGATTACCGCCATGTGGCTCACGAGATTACCGCCATGTGGAATGTTGAGTCAAGTATTATTGTTCTGATAGTCGATTCAGTCAATGGTCTTATAACGAAAAGCTTCAACCAACACCATATGAAGCTTTCGCTTAACTACTGGATCAAGGGTAAGATACAGAAGTCAGTTATTTGACTGGTGGGGGCTTCGGCCGTGGTTAGTTACCGCCTTACCGAAAAAGACGTACCGTCAAGCGATTTAGCGTTCCGGTATGATGTCGTGTAGAAACAGAACGGAGTATGGATTTCTTCCTACTCCTAACAAGTAAGTCCGCTTTCATCTTTAGATTGCATAATCACTTACCAGTAACACCTTTTGGGAACCGCTGTGGTAGGAACCGCTATTGGCCTCATTCTGAGAGGAGACTCGAGCTCAGTAGTGAGCCGAATAAGGGTTGATGACCGTAAATATTAAAATTACAACTACGTGCAATATTGACACCTCTGCACCATCTAAATAGTGTAGATAGTATCATATTATAGTGAAAAGCTTTGAACAATCTACTGTAGTGGCTACGAGTAAGTAGGTTGCAAGGTCGTCTACAGAAAGCAGTTATAGTACTCGAAACGGCAAGCCTCTGTCAGGGTCAGCTCTCAATAATTCCTAACGATCATTTAGAGCCCTGCAGGCCTCGGAGATATTTTTGCTATTTGAAAACGTTACGTAATAGTACATTATGATATATGTGCGGTAAGTTGAAAATTACAGCTGAGGCGATATTGCAAGCTCGAGCCTTGACGAGAGCTATATTAAGGATGCAGAGGCTGTAATGATCAAAGCGCACGTATATCATACGATATATTTTTATAACACATTTGCGAGGAAACACACTATGAACACACTTTCTGAAAATTAATGTGCATGTATGCCTGTTTTCCATTTGATGACATTTTGACACGCTTGTCATTTTTACACAGACAACGAAGTGCGAGCACCAGCTTTTTTTTTTTACTTTAAAAACCGGCCAAGTGCGTGTCGGGCCACGCGCAGTGTAGGTAGAGGGTCCCGTAGATTAAGTTAGCACTTTTATCCCTTCTGTAATGCACAAAAATACCGATAACGATACTCCACACCATGCAATAATCGATAAAAAATTCATCCTCACTTTTCATAGGGAAAGAACCCCAATTTTTTTTTTAATTTTCTCTTTTACCATTTTATAGATGTTATTAATATCTATACCAAATTTAAGCTTTCTAGATCCGATTGCGAATGTTCTGCGTATACGAAGGTTATTGATACAAAGGGAGTATTATTTAAAGCGGATCGTTATACAACATGTCCAAATCTTCCTGCAGAATATATTTCACACGAACAACCGTTTTTCCGATAGCAACGCACTTTTTCCGTAATAAAAACTGCAACAAGATATTTGCATAAAGAACAACACAATCCGCTAGGCGAAGTTCCAAATATAGGTCGAGTGTGGAGCGCACTCGCACTTGGTTACATGAAAGCTGACATTGTTATTGGCTGTATATAACGGATAAGTATTGAAATCATGTCTTGTTATAGCTTGGCATATTCGTTCGTAACACTCCCTATAGTCCGTGAAAGCCGGGAGGGGGGTAACAGGTAAAGATTGCTCCTAAGTTATGACTTCAGTCAAACTTTTCAACCATTTTTATGACTTCTAATTTTTAACTACAAGTTTAGGTAATTATGCAGAAAACATCAAAATTAAAGTTTTAAATTACAAATAGGTAAAAGTTGAAAATATGTATATTATTATAAAATAGAGAAATTTGATGCAGTATGTAGAAAAAGATACCCGAGTTTATTTGACGGCCTCCATGACGCAGTGGTATGCGCGGGGATTTACAAGACGAAGGTACTGGGTTCATCCCCGGCTGCGCCGATTGAGGTTTCCTTAATTGGTCCTGCAGTGGACGTCCATCGGCTGATATGATGAAGATGATGATGAATATAATAGCTGTAGGTAGTTAATATATAAAAGCAGTTTTAAATTATAATGATTAATGAATTTTAATAGATGCAACGTATATAATATGAACTAGGGAAACAGGACAGAAAAAGATACGTGTTTCACTTCTATATTTGGAAATAGAACATGAACTCTACGGTTGGGCCATGACCTTACGACTCTCGAGGGTACAACTTTATGTATAGGTATGCATTCTAGATGTTCTCTGTTTACTTCGTTGCCCTGTTTACAAAGTGTTGTGCGAGAGAAAAAATATGGCGACGCTAATGTTTTTTAACACAAACAAATAAGGTAACTTTTGCCGAATTGTATTTTTTATTTGGTTTTTTTAGTTCGGTATGCGCAAATAAAAATTACAATTCAGTATAGGTAGGGGAAAGTTATACAAAATGGTGAATAATTTAGCTACTTTATTACTCTGAATAAATTCCATGGATATGTAACCATAACAGTACATGGTCAGAGATAATATTTCCATACTTACTATGGCATTTATACTTAAGAGTATAAATGCGATATAAGTCTTCCTTTTCACGGCTAAACCACTGCACAATTTGCGATGAAGATAAATTGGAACATGAACATGGGCTGAAAACATGGGCTATACTATACTTGTTATCCCGGAAAATCCATGGTTCCCGCGGGATTTGTAAAATACAGAATTTAACGCGAATTAAGTTGCGGTCTTCAGGATACTAACATTATCAAGATGAATTGATTGTTAGTTTGTTTGCATTGAATAGGCTCTGAAACTTCTAAACTAATTTAAAAAATTGTTTCACTATTGTATTGGCAAGCTACAGTATCCCCGAGTGCTATAGACTATATTATATTTTCAAAAAATTATGGATCCTTCATAAAACTCTAATAATGTAACCCAAGGCGTCAAAAATTACCTAAAATATTGTTTACATCGCGTGTGCTACAAAAACTATTGATAATAGAATAAAGATTACGACTTTTCAGAACACATTAATACTTTCAAAAAGTGTCGCGACAGCATATATCTACTAACTATTATAGTCATTACGTAATAAGTGTTATCTTATTTAAAAGAAAATAATGGAAATGCCGCCGTTAGAAAAGGCTCCATATTTGTATCTTGGTATTCATTCAAACGGTGAAAGAAAACATCGTGAGGAAACCTACATACCAGGGAATTTTCATAATTCTCTGCGTGTGTGAAGTCATCCAATCAGCATTAGATCAGCATGGTGGATTAACGGCCTAACTCCTCTTATTCTGAGAGGAGACTCGAGCTCAGCAGTGAGCCGAATATGGGTTGACAACGAACGAACGAATCATTCTTATCCATATAAATTACTTTATATTCAAGACTGCTTTGATACCTTTGTACTAAAACTTTTTGAATTATTTCATAAGGACATTTCATTCGAAAGATATCAAAAGTCTAAAAATATAGGGTAGTTAGGGGTAGGGTAGGGAAGGGCAGGGCCTACCCCTAGGGTTAGAAGTGAACATAAGTCAAAGCAAAGCTTGACCGGATTCGCTAGTACTAAATAAATGTAATCTTATATCAGGGTCAAATTTAGATTCCAAGGTTTTACCTGCAAATACCTACTAACAGGGTATATTAAAAAGAACATTTTGAAAGTCGGTTAAAAATATATAAAAGCTTTAGAATAATACTAAGCCAAGTTTATTATCGTTTTCTGAATAGAAACACAAGGCGTATTTAGAAACCTATCATTTTAACTGTACTCCACAGCTAGACATTGGTCTTTTGTAGAGATTTCTAAGCAATCTAGGGTGCACAAGTATCCGTTGATTTTGAATCCAACTTAAAGAGCAATAAAGTTGAAAATCGTTTAACATTATTGTTTTCATTTTAGCATCTAAATATTTCAAAAGCTATTTCTCTCAGACGTAACCGAGTAAAGTGAATTTTCAGGAAGCGCATAACGCTAAAGACACTTATAAAAAGTTTAAAATGCGAAATTGTGTCACTTGAAAAAAGTGTAGCACAAAAGATGGAGAACTTTCCATTTTTTATTACATATTTGTTGAGCGAAATTGGAGAGTTTTCGTCTTTTGTCTATGATAATGGTAAATGAAAATGTAGGTACCTATACTAACATTTACAGCCTATATTACCTATACTAACATTTTACGGCCTCCGTGGCGCAGTGGTATGCGCGGTGGATTTACAAGACGGAGGTCCTGGGTTCGATCCCCGGCTGGGCAGATTGAGATTTTCTTAATTTGTCCAGGTCTGGCTGGTGGGAGGCTTCGGCCGTGGCTAGTTACCACCCTACCGGCAAAGACGTACCGTCAAGCGATTTAGCGTTCCGGTACGATGCCGTGTAGAAACCGAAAGGGGTGTGGATTTTCATCCTCTTCCTAACAAGTTAGCCCGGTTCCATCTTAGACTGCATCATCACTTATTATCAGGTGAGATTGTAGTCAAGGGCTAACTAGTAAATAATAATAAAAAAACAAGACATTTTTTGTTATATTAACACTAAAAATTTAGCGATACTTGACTTTAGTTACTCCTACAAAAAATTATAAACTAAAAGAAAAATCAAAAAAATAAATCATTCTACAAGTAAATTAAAACAAAACTTTTAAACAGAACTTTAAAAAAATCTGTTTAAAACTTAATAAGCCAATTTTTTCTAAAACTAGATTAATTTATGTCACATTAATGGGGATGATGACTAGGTTTGAATAAATTGATTTTTATGATACATTCGGGTAAATAGGGTCAATGTTAACTAATTTATACATAAAAAGCAAAGATTGTCTGGATATTTGCAAAATAAATGAGATTATAAAATGTCAAAACCTATTAAAAATCTTTTATCGTAATTAGATGAAAATTCATACAGTTTTAGCTTCCTTATATTAAATGTCCTAAAATCCTTATTTAAATAAAATTAAATTTTAATACATAAACTGTAAACATAAACGCACAAATAACAAAGATATTAGTAATTTTGTTTGAACGCACATACAAATCTAATGATAATTACATTACCTACGACGTTATTAGTTCGTGCCATTTTGTATGGGGCGTTCTTCAGGAATCCGCGGCAGCGCCGCAAATCTGACACTTTAAATCCCTGTAGCTACGAAAGTAACGATCGCAGGTACCTTGTTCCTTTAATTGCTTTACTATTAGCATTCTCTTAATTTATATACAATTTAAAAAACTGTCATCATCCCTATCGTCTGTATTGTCGTAAAGATTACACAAAGTAAAACCATTTGCGCGCGAAAACAAATTTCAACAAGGCTCTCGCTAAACGGAATTAGGAAAAACAACTTTTGTAGGCGCAGTTTACTAAAGCATGCCACAATATTCCCAGCGTTACCCGCGGAAGAGCAGTGAACATTGAACGACAGTGTTCAAACAACACTCCGGAATCAGAACGAGGCACAAACATCATACATAATACATAATTTTCACACCGCGCACGTATACGGTATTTTGACGAGAGACACAAAAAGTCACCCATCTCTTCTCTCTACTATATAAAAATAAGTCGGGTTTTCCTTCCTGACGCTATAACTCCAGAACGCACGAACCGATTTCCACGGTTTTGCATTCGTTGGAAAGGTCTCAGGCTCCGTGAGGTTTATAGCAAAGAAAATTCAGGAAAAATTTCAACGTAAGGTAGAGGTAGGGTAGGGTACGGATAGGGTAGGGGTAGGGTAGGGGTAGGGTAGAGGTAGGGTAGGGGTAGGGGTAGGCTAGGGTAGGCTAGGCTAGGCTAGGCTAGGCTAGGGTAGGGTAGGGTAGGGTACGGGTAGGGTAGGGTACGGGTAGGGTAGGGTAGGGGTAGGGTAGGGTAGGGGTAGGGTAGGGGTAGGGGTAGGGTGGGGGTAGGGTAGGGTAGGGGTAGGGTAGGGGTAGGGTAGGGTAGAGGTATTTGAAAGTTTACATCGAGTTTCACGCGAACGAAGTCGCGGGCATCCGCTAGTTTCAATATAGATATCTAACTTATGTTATCCATACCTAATGTTATCCAGGGCCGGCCCGTCCAAACGGCGAACGGAGCAGTCGCTCCAGGCGCCAAATCCAAATCAAATCCTTATTGTTAATTCTAGTCAACCGTAGACAGTACTGCGCCTGATTTTCAATTGGTCACCCCAGAGTAAGGTCAAGATTTTCGCGTTCCATTCTTACTTTACACTCATAATTTGGTATAGGTATCTGCATATTATTAGGAGAAAACAGGAGAGGCGCCATAATTAAGTCTCGCTCCATTTAAAAATTTACTTCGGGCCGTCGCTGATGTTATCCATACAAGTGTTTGAATAATGCTACTATTCGTAAGATATCTTTTACGCTATTGAATAACGTGAGCATATTTATTATATAACATTTTATTTAAAAAACTATTTTTTAAATAAAATAAAACTATTTTTGTTCAAACAACACTCCGAAATCAGAACGAAGCACAAACATCATACGTCATACATAATTTTCACACCGCGCACGTGTTCGGTATTTTGACGAGAGGCACAAAAAGTCACCCATATCAATATAGATACCTAACTTAAATGAAACTTACCTGAAGATGACTTGTTGAAGAAGAAACCGAACAGAATATGTGTCTACCTACTATGTCTTTTTTTTTTATTCTTTAAAAGTTAGCCCTTGATTACAATCTCACCTGATGGTAAGTGATGATGCAGTCTAAGATGGAAACGGACTAACTTGCTAGGAGGAGGAAAATCCATACCCCCTTTCGGTGTCTACACGACATCGTACCGGTATGCTAAATTGCTTGGCGATACGTCGTTGTCGGTAGAAGCCTCCCACTAGCCAGACCTGGACCAGTTAAGAAAACCTCAATCGGCCCTGTCAGGGATCGAACTCAGGACCTCCGTCTTGTAAATTCACCGCACATACCACTGTGCTACAGAGGCCGTAAAAATGGCTTTAATTTGGTTTATGGTTTTAATTCAATAGTAAAAAAACCTCACCTGCTTTAATACATAGTGGCGGTGCAAGACCAATCCTTGATCTCTCTCGTACTCGTCGTATGTATGTAATGTAGTAACGGTTAAACTAAATACATACGTAATTTTTTTAATTAATTAACAACCCGTATTCAGCTCACTGTTGAGCACTAGTCACCTTTCAGAAAGAGACAGGTGAAGTGTAACTTGGCTACAGGCCCTGCATTTAAAAGCAAAATTAATTGCCGCCATATATAATAAAGCCCGTATAATTTAAAACAATAACAAAGTTTCTACAATAATTATACTATTCGTTATGTGCTATGTACCGCTACGTACCAACTAAAAGTTGCATAGTACATGCTGCGGGACTCGTAAACCGTGCAAATCATAAAACCAAGAATGGTTTTACGGCACGCAAAGTAGGGTGAGATCTTTTCACGTGCCCACATTTTATAGTCCAGGATCCGTGGAGTATTTTTACAATTGATTACTATGAAGTTAATTTCCCGTGAGTAGCTTCATTTTGATAAGACGCTCAACTTTTAAATACGTAAAAGTATACGAAAATTCTTGATTCTGGTGGATAACTGGCAAGCTAAGAGGGTAGTAACTCACTAACCAGATGTTTTTACGGTTACTTAACTAATAGTTATACAACTTAACAACCACAATGTCCTACAAATTTCGTGGTGCATTATCTCGTTTTGACGTTCAGAAATTTTCATTACCAGGTAACCCAGTTAGCAACCAGAATGAAGAATTTACGTAAATATAAAAATTAAGCGTTGAGCTACTTGCGGAAAATTAACTTGTTAGTAATCAATTGTAAAATTACTCCACGGATCTTGGCCTATTACTAGATTGCATATTATATTTCACCCGCTCACGGCTGTAAGAATTTCTGCCAGAAGCGATATTATGTGCAGAATCCTGTATTAATGTCATGAGCGTCTATTCTTGTCTCTGGCACAATTTTTCATTCACCCGACAAAGGGAAGGCTGGTGAAAATATTTCCACTGAAATTTCGCAATATTTATAAGGAGGAAACTGGAATTTGCACTTTCGAGAAATTTGAAAATGTATCATTAAAATGGAAAAACTGTTGACAGACAGAATGATTTTATTAACATTTTCAAATTGACTATTTTTAAAAATCGCAAAAACATTAAAGATATCGCTATATTATGCAATATTCCGTCTAACTTGAATAAATTACGTATGTATTATTTTTTTCACTTAGCATAGCATATTAAGCCATCGACCCTAGTTTGTGTTATTATCTACCATTTTATAGTGATCGTTCATCATCATCATCATATCAGCCGATGGATGTCCACTAAAGGATATAGATTTTTTTTTTTCCTGTCTGAGTAGGTGCCGATAGCTCCCTGCGGAACCACTACGGCGTCACCGGGGGAGTTGGGCGAGCGCAGAAGCATCACCTGATGTGACCCGAAGGCTGAAAGAAAGATAGAGGACGGAACAGCTCTATAAGGGCGTCTCCTATGAGACTCGGACCTCGTAGGACATAGAACATTTGTACGGACTTTTGTTTGTCGCCATATTGGCGGAAGTCATTGTTCAACCGTGTTCATTACATTCAGTCGCCATATTGGCGGAAGTCATTGTTCCACCATGCTCTTTACATTCATTTAAAAAAATAGGTAAACATGAATGATATTGATATTGAAATATTATTAACAATTGCTAGCCAAAAGCTAACACATATCTATAGTATAAAATCTTTGGAAATACATATTTCAGAGTGCGTGTTTGGTTTGCATAATAACATTACTGACGTCGAGAATAACTTTTCGAATTAAGGAAGGTTTGTTCCTTCTAATAACAAATCAAAAGTTGTTGTCAATAACGTTAAGTATAAAGGAGCTTTAGGAGCAAATTGGTTGCTGGTACGCAAAGGTTTACCCAAAATTTAGATTGAATCAAAAGAACGAAGCAGTAATATATACTCGTATAGTAATATTATATTATAGAGGTAAAGTTTGTAGTATTGTAGGGGGTAATCTCCGAATTTATGAACCGACTTTAAAAAATCGTTTGCCACTAGAAAGCTACGTTATTTGCTAACTACGCGGGTGAAATCACGAGGCGTCGACTAGTTAGGTTTTTACTTTTTAATAATGATACCATATAAAAAAATCCAAAAATTAATTATAGCTTGGCAACTTCGTTAGTAACACTCTCGATGATCCGCGCGGGTCGGGGAGCGGTAGCGATGAATGAAAAACCCACGACTGATGCACCTCACTTCCATGCATGCACGATTTCACACCCGCGCAGTCTTCCCCCCGTCTCCCGCATATCATGGAAGTGTCATCAGCGAACTTGCCAGACTATAATATTCCTTTTTGGTCCAACGGCAAGCTTATGTGGCTGGAGCGGCTAAGACTACAAATCCGTCACAGTTTCCTCTCCTACAAGGATTGCGGGCCATCAAAATAGTGTGTTATTGATGATAGGCAAGTAATATCGTTGGTAACAAGTTGATAGTCTTAGACGTCCTCTGTGGCGCAGTGGACTTACAAGACGGAGGTCCTGGATTCGATCCCCGGTTGGACCGATTGAGGTTTTCTTAATTGGTCCATATCTGGCGGGTGGGAGGCTTTAGCCGTGACTAGTTACCACCCTACCGACACAGACGTACCAAGCGATTTAGCGTTCCGGTACGACGTCGTGTAGAAACCGGAAGGGGTGTGGATTTCATCCTCCTCCTAACAAGTTAGCCCGATTCCATCTTAGATTGCATCAACACTTACCATCAGGTGAGATTGTAGTCAAGGGCTACCTTGTAAAGAATAAAAAAAAAATTATAACAAGTAATATAGTTTGTTAACAAGTTGATAACAAATAATATCGTTTTTTAACAAGTTGAAAACAAGTAATATCGTTTTTTTAACAAGTTGATAACAAGTAATATCGTTTGTTAACAAGTTGATAACAAGTAATATCCTTTGTTAAGAAGTTGATAACAAGTAATATCGTTTGTTCCAGCCCGTGGACACACAGAAGTGCGTGTAGAACTCCAGATGGAGCGCTGGGCGGCGCGCGGCGGCTCGGTGAGACTGCGCTGCGTGCACGACGTACCGCCGCACCTGCTGGACAAGGTGGTCTTCCTCCGACACGGCACCAAGATATTTCAATACATAAGGGACCGAAAACCGCCTTACAGAAACTTCACTACACCTGGAGCTGTGCTTAAAGTAAGTTTTTATGGCTAGTTGACTCGACTGGCGACAGAAGAGCTGGCTCCTTTAGAAAATACAGCCACCATTCCACGTGGGCATGATCTGTATAGTTATTAGGATAAGTTAGCTTAAGATTCTTATATAGTTAATAATTGTAGACTCGAAGAATCACATCACACTAATATTATAAATGCGAAAGTTTGTGTGTGTAATATTTCTCCCTCCCTTGCGCTGCGGCGATTTGGCTGAAATTTGGAATGGAAATAGATTTTTCTCTGGATTAACACATAGATTACTTTTCATCCCGGAAAAACCCATGGTTCCCGAGGGATTTGTGAAAACTGAATTCCACGAGGACGAAGTCGCGGGCGTCCGCTAGTAAGGTAATAAGAAGAAAAAATATTACTAGTACAATCCATTAGGAATAATAAAATGCTTACACTGTGTGATTGATTAAAGCCTGTGCTAGCTGATATTAAGATTAATTGATATAATAGTCGTCATAATCGGCTGAATATGATAATGAATATTCAACCGATTGACGTCCACCGTTGGTAATAGACCAACTTCCAAAGACCTCAGTTCCGAGCCGCGTGCATCCTAATAGTAGTAGTATAATCAAACCCAAAACAAAAAAAGAATTTTCTAAATCGGTCCACAAATGACGGAATTATCGCTGGACATACATAAAAAAAAAAAAAAAACATACATACAGCCGAACGTAGAACCTCCTCCTTTTTGGAAGTCGGTTAAAAATATTACAAATCATTATCATCACTGACAGGTATATTGTAGCCAATAGACCTGATAAATTGCTAGCCGATCGGTCAGTGCACCGTGTTATAATTAACCCCTGCAATAATTGTTGATATTACTGTTCCACATGACGATAATCTGGTTAAAGTCTAAAAGTATCAAAATACTTGGACCTTGCTCACGAGAAGCAAATCACTCACTCACTCACTCTTGAACCCTGACCACCGGTTGCTCTCAAATGTCGCGTAGCGAGAGAGTTGTTTTTTATACATTTTTAATAGTGTTTTGTATTATCTATTGTTAAAATTAAAAAAAAAATTGAGAAACCTCGCCCTTTTTTTGAAGTCAGTTATAAATTAATTTATATTAAATATTACAAATCTAATAGTCTAACCACGTAGGTCGTCGGCTATGACTTTCATTAAAGTTTTGACATCTCACAAAACTGGAAACTACATGCAGTTCCGAGAGTTTTGACCGCCTGGTACGAGTGAAACGATGAAATTTATAGAGCGAAATGTTATTTGGGAAGTGAAAATTGAATGAAATTAATTCAGTGTTTCCCAGGTGCGAGGGAAATAGTTTGTGCTTTATTCAGTAATTCCCACGTAATACGCTCATTGTATTTTACTAATTGGTTATTGATAAATTTTGTATCTATTTAATATAATTTAAATGAACATTATAAAGGAATCAAAGTTAACTAGGACATTACCCCCTACTACATAATACCTCAAGCTTTATATCTTATAATATTTGTATAGAAATATAGATTATGTCTATGTAATATATTATTTACTTTAATGATAAAAAAGTATATAAACATGACAGGTACGTATTCAAACTATAATCTTTGGGCACAATTTATAATAACGTCACATTCAGCCATTGACAGTCAATTATTCTCACGTTTCTGCAGCGCAAACGGCAGCGAAGACGTTTCATAAGTTGACCCATCATGTACGCAGCGACAAATACACGATCAATTATAGTCGTAGGTGCTGAAGAAACGTGAGAATAATTGACCGTCAATGTGGCGTGTTAAGTTCCATTATAGTAATTTATATTATCTGTGAAGTAGGTACCTATCCTTTTTAGGGTTCCGTAGTCCACAATATACACTTATAGTTTCGCCATGTCTGTCTGTCCGTCCGACCGTCCGTCGGACGTGGCTTAGCGCAGAGACTATTACTAATAGAAACCTGTAAATTTGCATTAAAATG
Source organism: Bicyclus anynana (assembly GCF_947172395.1). NCBI lineage: Eukaryota > Metazoa > Arthropoda > Insecta > Lepidoptera > Nymphalidae > Bicyclus > Bicyclus anynana. The sequence continues at coordinate 8,901,237 of NC_069091.1, forward strand.
TGAACAAAGACGTAGAATAAAATCTTGAAAATATTTTTTTAAGTTACCACCCCTAAATGTAAAGTGGGGATGATTTTTTCATTGTCTATTCCATGGTATGGGGTATCGTTATATGGTATGTTTGTGCATTATATGTAGGTTTAAAGTGGTAATTTAATCTACGGAACCCTACACTGCACATGGCCGGTTTGTAAAACAATAAGTGTATGCACCGAATTATATTTCAAAACGACAAATTAATAATTGTATTCACTGAAACAATATTCATGGTTTCATTTGTGTAGTACAAATGAAATAATGAATTTATATTGTAATTTTCCTTACACGTACAGGAAAATGGAATTTATTTATGGAAATTTCTATTAAATCCAACCATCCGTTCTATTTTCCACCCCTTACCGTTTTCACTGTGGGATAATGCCAAAAGTTTCTGAGCAATAAAATGAATACTTTTAGACCATAATACAAATATAAATAACATGAAATTACCTATACGGCGCTTGACAAAGAGAACATTCGCAGGTAGAAAAGATCTGCCATAAAAATAAATTCATTTACGTTAGTATTATCACGAAGGACTCCGTAAAAATAGTGGCGAGGGGGAAACTTGCGATGATGCAATCTTAGCACGTTGAATGCATTGGGTTCCCCGCGGTTTCGCCTGTGTAGCTAGCTCCCTTTCTCGTGATAATTTGTGAATCATATAGCCTGATTTTATTCGGTGAAGATGTATCTATATAATAGTAATAAAAATTAAATCTTAACTCTTGATAATATTAGATACATTGGTATACATAGACTTTGCATCATTTATAAAATTTCGCCTGGATTGACAAACTTTCAGCTTTTATAAAATGAAGCAGGTGTGGTCATAACAGGTTCTTCGACTAAATGTATTTTATATGTTGTTGTTGACTAAATAAATGTTGGCGGATATTAGAAAATAATCAATTTTCATAAAACTTTGCAAAATTAACTCCTAGTTCTGTTCGTCTATATTAACGACCCTCTACAGGGGATATAGAGCCCGATGCTGCTCCGATGCGTGTTGGCGGGGTAAGAGTTTGGTAGGGCTTAAGCAGTATTACGAGGTTAAAGACCACTATGAAATTATTATCAAGAAATATTTAGTAAGAATTCTTAGACCGGTGTTAGGAACCAAGCCGTGCCTCGAAGAGCAGGTTAAGATAAATAACGCAAACAAACCATTCAAATATTCCTAAGGTCTTAGTTGAAACATAGGTATCATTATATCAGCCGATGGACGTCCACTGACTTGGGGGGGGGGCGACCAACACTGCGTTTTCTAGTGCGGGGTCGTCATTCCAGCACCTTGCGACCGCATCAGCTCTTCGAACTATGTGCCCCGCCCATTGCCACTTCAGCTTCGTTACACGTTGAGCTATGTCGGTGACTTTAGTTTTTCTGCCGATATTTATTACTGATTCGATCACGCAGAGATACTCCAAACATAGCTCGTAAAACATAAGCAAATGTGAAATGATTGAGAGATTGGTATGAGTAAGTGTATGACTTGATTTACTAAACTTGATATGACTTGACACGATGTAGTGAGCCGTGATAGCCCAGTGGATATGATTTCTGCCTCCGAGGGTGTGGGTTCGAATCCGGCATGCACCTCCAACTTTTCAGTTGTGTGCATTTTAAGAATTTAAATGTCACGTGTCTCAAACGGTGAAGGAAAAACATCGTGAGGAAACCTGCATACCAGAGTATTTTCCTTAATTCTCTGCGTGTGTGAAGTCTGCCAATTCGCATGCACTATTGCCTAACCCCTCTTATTCTGAGAGGAGACTCGAGCTCAGCAGCGAGCCGAATATGAGTTGAGAATGATGAAGTGTATAAGTGTATTAAAGGAGTATGTATAGTTGATATAAATCGGATACAGCATGGCTGACCTGGCGGTGAGAGGCCGAAATCAGATTATTACCGTCGCTGCCTCCCTGAACGCGTCTAACCTTCCGCTCTGCTTATAGCCAATCAACTACTGCCAAGCCGCAGTTCGTCTAAATATACTCCAGAATTACATAAGCAATAATAGGATTAAATGAAAGTCAAGTGCGAGTCTGATTCGCGTACCGAGTATTCAGTACATAGTGCACATTCAACAATTTTGAAAACCTTCGAGAGTCATGAGTAGCTAATATAATTGCTAACTAGAATTAATTTTTAACCTTTTAACTGCAATAGCTTTTGGCAATTAATGACCGATTTGCATGTAACAATTTACAGAGTTACAGTATCGTAATGTACATAAGAATCTCTTTCATTTCATACTTCCTTACGCGGCGTTTTGAAAATATTCGATTGTTCTTCCCTACCTTCACCTGTTCTTGATTTTTACCCTATAAATCATTGATGTATAAGCTGTTTAAATCCATGGAAAATTCTTTTAAATTAATGAGGGTTGAATGTGATTGAATATGTAAAACTGCATTGTAAGCCGATGTAAACCGATCGTAATCTTGGAAATTGAATATAAAGCAAAGTCACAGAATACAATTCGCCGTTCCCGCAGATTAGGACATAGGTTTTTTATTACATTACGACACATGTGCGTAATGAGATACGATATTGAAATTGGTGTTAAGCAATACTTTACGAGCACATGTGTTATAAAAACCATTAATCTTTATTAATTTTCTAAACACGGCGAATTGTCGACCGTAAACAATAAAACTGCCATTATTTATTATTATCTGTCGTCTTAGCGGATAAAAATCGTAACCTTGAGCAAATGGGTGAATCTTTTATCTTAAAAGATTTATCCAGAGCCGAAATCCTTTTTCTGATATTGAGATAAAAGTGTTCCGACCTACTGACACAAACGTCTAAAGTTATTTAAAATCACTCTACTGATTAAATAGAAGGCGGGCTTTTTGAATGTGGTTATGAAAATACATCAAGCAACAAGATATTTAGAGCAGAGCTTGCTGTCTGTTCTGATACTTACTTATTTCAAAAAAAATGTAGGAGTTGTAAACGTTCAAGAGAACTGTATAACGAAACAGAGATAGGAAAGGCTATACGCATTTGTAATATTACTTAGTTTGGTTACGTAGGGTAGGTACATAATAATTATCAGCCGATGGACGTCCACTGCTGGACATAGGATACTTGTACGGACTTTCAAGCACAACGGTCTCGAGCCGCCAGCATCCAGCGGCTCCCTGCAACCCGCTTTATGTCCTCGGACCTAATTCATCGGGGGGTCGACCAACACTGCGCTTTCCGGTGCAGGGTCGTCATCTCAGCTTAAACATACTGGCGTTATTCGGTACATACACTCCGCAATGTTACATACCGTCGCTTTTTCATATAACATACGTGGATGGAACGTTTCATTCAAATCTCAGACCAATTATTGTATAGGACCTGCCTCGCTAGACGTTACTTTTCTGTCAAAGTATATGATCAACGATCTAATGCGATCATAAAAACTGTCTCTATCGAATCGACGTTAAACAGTTGTAATCGTGTTCTTCGGTTAAAAAGCTCCGTAAAAATACCTTTTAATTGAATTGTGTAAAAAACGGGCAAAAACTTCTAGTTCAGTATAAGATATATACCAAATCTATGCTCGTTTTCCTCAGAAAATGACAGACAATTTTGTTCGTGACTATGAGTGCGATACAGGTCCTTCTATAATTGGTCTTAGATTCAAATAGATTGGATGACAACCACACGAGGATGCCATCTCTCTCCGCGTGGCATTGTTCTACTCGTATGTGGTAGAAAAATCGGTAGTACAATAAAAGAGGCAACTAACTGCCTTATTACTCCAATGGTTATGGTCTATGCTTTCTAGAGAACATGGGTTCAAATTCATGGTTTAGCTGTAAAATATTAAGTTTTACCAAGCCTCGATAGCAAAGGGACCGGACTCATCACCGAGTAGTGGTGGTTCGATCCCCGCCTGCTATACTATTGTCGAACATACAGTCTTTCCCGACTAGTTAGTAGTAGGATGTGGGTCAAATTAGGATTCCAAGATTTGATTTTCTTACATACATAGTTACAAGTGAAGCTGATATAAGCGTGTTAAAAAGAGGAACTACATTTTGCAGTCCAACACAGTCAACCTGCATAGGTACAAATTGCAATTTGCAATAGGATTGCAAATTGCGAAGGTTCTTTATACTAAGCCGTTTCGTAAACAGTATGAAATGGTTTCTTGTTAGCAATTTACAACGACCGTGGATATATGAGCACACCTTAAAAGCTACGAGGATAGGCAGCAAGTAATGGGCCGGGTGGAGTTAATTTTCCGGGTCACCGTTACGAGTAGGGCAACCACAGTTTAGACTAGACAACTAGGTCTCATTTTTCTTTCGCCTACGCTGCGTTACAGGAAGCCACACTTCTCTTTGTGGCAGCTTAATTACGTCTCTGACGACGCCACTCAGTTTCTAGTGTTTTCTTTCTTTCTGAAATCATAATTTGAAGTTGTTTGAATTAATTATTTTAACACATCATTGTTATTTTGAATATTTTTAATCGTAATAAGTATTTACGACATACTAACTACTTATTTAGTCAAGTACTAAGTTGTTTGTTCGTTTATTAAGTTCAAATTCTAAATTCTAATACAATTATCCTTATTTTTTTAATAGCAAACTTACTTTTACAAACACCAATTAATTTTTTATCCTATATTTAATTTTTTTATTTAATGAAAATAGATTTAGATTTTAATAGCTACCTCGTTGGTCCAATGGTTAGCTATGTAATTTCGGATCACGATGTCCGGGGTTCGAATCTTAGGTCGAGCTATGAGATAGGTACTGAGTTTTCATTCTTCTAAGAATTTTTAACTTAAATATCTTTTTACTTTCGTTTCTTACTTACTTTCACTTTTATCATTGTATTTCCATTATAGAGCATTTCCAAGATTTTTTTAATATATGTAATTATTCTTATGGTCACACAGACTCTTATGGTCACACTACCCTAAATTTGTTATTTTTTAGTAGGTAGGTTCTATTAGCTTGCAATTAATTACTCGTAATTAAAATAAGCTTAAAATTTCTGTTTAAGGAGAATATTTTTGCCATAATTATTATTATTAACTGTGAGTTACTGAAAGTTTTCTACACAATATAAATCAATTTAACTACATTTGAAATGTTTGTGATTTTTGTTTTGTTCATCACTTCACTTCATCACCAATAATTATACCATATTAAATGTAATAATAATTATTTTTTCTCAATGATAAAATAACGTAATTCATGCAGCTAATCATGTTGTCATCGTTATCAACCCATATTCGGCTCACTTCTGAGCTCGAGTCTCCTTTCAGAAAGAGAGGAGTTAGACCAATAGTCTACGCTGGCCCAAAGCGGCAGATAATTTGGTAGATTTCATACACGCAGAGAGTTAAGAAAATCCGTTATTTCTGTGATTTCCCAGTGGATATGACCTCTGCCTGCGATTTCGGAGGGTGTGGGTTCGAATCCGGTCCGGGGCAGACACTTCCAACTTTTCATTTTTGTGAATTTTAAGAAATTAATCATAAAACATCGTGAAAATTATTTGCGTGTGTGAATCGTGTTGTATCAACTATTATTTTTCCGATGTAGATCCGATAGTACAAGTATTTTCAATCATCTTGCATTTTAAGGAGTTTTTATATGGCTGGTCAGTCTAAGAATATTTGCCATGTCTTATAAATATGGCCAATATCCCATTCCCCTCCAACTAGTCGGGAAATACTCTATTAGGAGTCGGTACGACAGTAGACCAACGGGGCAGGGATCGAACCACCACCCCTCGGTGATGAGTCCGAGCCATTTATCGTGGAGTTATTGAGTATTCAATAAAATATTATAGACCCATTGTTTTACTCTTGTTTGAAAATTTTGGCTTTTTTATACTTTTACAAGTTAGCCCTTGACCACAATCTCACCTGATGGAAAGTGATAGTGTCAATGGTCAATCTAAGATGGAAGCGGGCTTACTTGTTAGAAGTAGGATAAAAATCCACACCCCTTTCGGTTTCTACATGACATCGTGCTGGAACGCTAAATCACTTGGCGGTTCGTCATAGCCGGTTTGGTGATCTACGGCCGAAGCCTCCCACCAGCCAGACCTGGATTAATCAGCCCAGCCGGGAATCGAACCTAGGACCTCCGTCTTATAAATCTACCACTGCGTCACGGAGGCCGTCAATGTCTTGCATTTCTCTTGTAAAAATTTCACTAAATCTTATTTAAAGCAGCATAAAATGAATTTAAGTGTAATGAGAACTACCGAAATCGTAGTATACAACTGTTTGGAATTCCTGAAACGTAATTGTAATACAAAAAAGCGCACTGAACTTAATTTGGGAAAGCACACGTTCTGTTGCATGCATAAAACTCGTTTAGCAGCTAGTGGGTGTAACTAGTTGACCTCTTTGGGTTACTTTCAAACATAGAATTAGGGAATCAGATATTCGCCAAAATTGCACCTCGAAAAGAGGCTATATAGGAGTCGTTTTAAATCCAAATTTAATTTATTTTTATTAAATACTTATAAGTATAAGTGTTATTGGGAATACTATACTTCTCTTTACTTTTAGCAGAAGCTTCAAAAGTGGATTTAAAAATAAGAAAACCAATGTAGTACAAAGGTAATTTTTAATATAATTTTTCAGGACAACTTAATTAACAAATCAAACTGTAACCCAAATAAGACCTTATAATGGCTGAGCATGACCTTGAGTGGAGTCACGAAATTGTGAACGCTGTGTGTAGGGTTAAAGGATCCTTTGACAGTCTACTAACACTCCCGCATCGCAAGTCTTACCTCTCTAACTCCCTACTCTTTACTGAATGAGATAATGTACCACGCAATTTGTAGGACATTATGGCTGTTAAGTTGTATAACTATTAGTAATCAATCATTTTTTATTTCCTGGTAACTCAGTTAGCTACTAGAATCAAGAATTTTTGTAAATAAAAAAAGTTGATCGTCCCATCGACATGAAGGTACTTACGAAAAATTTACCTGATATATAATTGTAATAAGCTGTAAAAAATGTTCTACGGATACTGGTCTACTAAAAATACTTAAAATATATAATACTTGTTCAAATATATATTCCTACCAACTGGAAATTTACACATTTTTAATTCAGAAACTAGAAGGTAACCATTTCGACCGTATGTCGTGGTAACATACAATAAAGACCAAGAGTACATATACATATTATATTGTATATATTGTATATTTAGTTCATATTTTAATGTAATGAGTATTTTTATTGCGAGTCTTGTTAGTTATCTACGATAAATAAAACGTAATTTGCCATTCGTACGGTTGCGTGTGTAACCACGGTAGAGTTTTCATTTCGAACTTATTTATATTACCTTGTAATGACAAAGTTATGTGTGTTACTGAGGCGTTACTATTACTGTACTTACTAACGTAAGTAATGAGGCACGTAAAATATACCTAAAACGGTATTTTTATTTTCGTTCTCAACAAGGTACTTACCTACCCTTAGGCCGACCGCATACATTCGTTTTTTTCCGAATACCTTTTTCGTGTTTGGAAAACCGAATGCATGAAATCAAGATGCATTTTACATCAACTAACGCACCAAATCGAAATAACGCATTAGAAAAACGAATACGGAAAACGAGTGTATGCAGCCGGTCTTAGAGGAGCATGTCCGCCCGTCCGTCCACAGTTTTCGGTTAAGGCTTCAATTAGTTACTGTACTAGAAAGCGGTTTTGTTACTTATAATATTTAGCGTAATGTAAAAAGCAAAATTACTTCACCAGGCGAGCTTTTTCACAATGTCTACAAAATATGAATTATGGAAAATCAAGTTATTGCTTTTTAACTTGTAAACGGATAACAAATCAATTTCTACTTTTTTTTAGCTTTCTAGCTTTAGCTTTTTCGGTTAATAATAATCACAGGACATAGTTTACAGACTGGTATATGGATGATAAAACTGTTAATTCAACTATAAGGTACATAACGTTATAATTAGATTCAACTACTGTGGTAAATCCCCAAAGGCAAACAAATTACTTTTTTTATAACTTATCGGTAACTAGGACTTGTCCATTTCGTTTGATCAAAGTCATATAGTAAAGTCAATAAACGTTATTGTCATGAAATGTTTGTTTCACATGCATTCAAATTTGACCAAAACGTTTAAACGTTCATCATCTGGTGCCACTACCCTCTATTGTTGAATATACCTAAATATTATTGTTTTCATGTCGCTTAAAAAGCCATATTTTGTTCACAGATAGCACTAGCGACGGAGAACTCCATAATCCTTCAGAACTTGGACTTCGCGGCCAGCGGCAGCTACTCCTGCGAAGTGTCACTTGACACTCCAATCTACACGAAGGCGTCGAGCGAGAAACAACTTACAGTTTTCCGTATGTAACACTTTTAACAAGTCAAACTATGTAACATTTTTAACAAGTCATACAATGTTTGACTTGTTAAAAATGTTACATAGTTTTTGTTTATAGTTTTTTTTATAATTATTTAACTCCGTCCGCTTGTAATTCTATTTTTCACAAGGGAGACATGGATATTTTCGGTTTAAAAAGTATCTTATATGTTGCTCAGTAATAACCTCTATCTTCAAATGAAAGTTCCATTAAAATCAGACAGCTGAAAATTTTAAAAAGTGTTTTTTTTTATTCTATACAAGTTAGCCCTTGACTACAATCACACCTGATGATGCAATCTAAGATAGAAACAGGCTAACTTGTTAGAAGTAGAATGAAAATGCACACCCCTTTCGACACACACAACATCGAACCGGCACACTTGGCGGTGCGTGTATGCCAGTAGCCATGGCCGAAGCCTCGCACGAGTCAGATCTGGATCAATTAAGAAAACCTCAGCCGGGTATCGAACCCAAGACCTCCGTCAGAACAAATTCATGACGTGTAAATAACTAATAAATACTTTTGAAATCATAGATAGACATTTCAGTTTTATAAAAATGCACTTTTCATTTTTTGCGCATTTTTCCCCCAACTCCCCTCTTTCCTCTCTCTATCATCTATACTCTCTGAGCAAGTATCTCCGATATAGTGTTTAGACTCTACATATACGAGTACATTTACTCGTATGTTTAAATTACTATGCTCTCAGATAAGTGATTTATTTATATCGTTATTTACTCTACAATTGTAGCAATCAATCCATAGATTAATCGACACTTTATGCCTGTTTAAACAAAATAGACATATCTCATAGTCAAAGGACCTAAAGAGCCAGTACCTTTATTAGGTTAGGCTATGCATGTGTTATATCAATTGACGTTCGTAAAAAAACAACAGTAAACATTGTATTTGAGTCTTTTGTTGATTAAGTAGGTAAAAGTTAATTTATGATTCAGCTGAAATGTGGAATATGGCTTTTAGGCAAAAGCTCTTTATATTCATTCCGGTAGCCAATGGACGCAGGTTAAACTCGATTTCGTATTCTGCTCAGTACACTATGTCGTTCCAATGGTATGACAAATCTCTCTGGCCGAGTGCCACTGTCCACAAGCACTGGCAACATCGATCATACTGGAAAGTTTGGCCGCAATTTAAGTAGGCAACCTATTTATCACTGTGAATATTTATTATTATGAATCATTTATTGTGAAAATATATACCTACATCTGTTATTTAATATGTGAATATTAAATACATGTCAGGAATGGCATTGTCTGTACTTACTTATATTTAAAATAAAAGGTACGTGTTGAAGAAACTAAAAAAAATTATTATTAAAAGAAAAAACCCGACTGCATAAGCGTTATGAACTGAGAAGAGAAAAAACAAGTGCCACAATAATGATATATTCGTAAAGTTCTTACTAAATTTTTCATTTTGCCGCAGGCGGTGACAAACAATTATTTATTAGAACGGACGGTCAAGTGCGAGTCGGATTCACTCACCGAGGATTCTGTACATTTTTACAGCAGTCATAAACAGCAGGGAAAAAAGATATACCTTAAATTAGTAGGTTTATACATAAATGTGAAAAACATAACCGCTGACTGCGTGATTACTACGACAAGGCGTTTTTGCAGACGACTTTTTTGTTAATAAAATGCACTTTTTTTCTTTTGATTCCCGTTCTGTAAAATCTCAATATTTTTTTTAAAAGCATCTTACAAAATAATAGTTTTAATCCACACAAATTTATGAGTGTACGACACTTCAGAGTGTAACTCCCTCTTTTGCCAACCTCCTTTCATTACATAGACGACTTTGTTGGCAAACCTTATTTACGTATTCATGCTAAATTTCAACTTTCTAGTACTAATAGTCTCTGAGCTATACTGCGGACAGAATTACGGGTGGGAAATTAAAAGGGTTTAGTTTAATAAATATTTCAAACCTTAATGAGGTATGGTGGTTTGATCCCCGTCCCGTTGGTCTATTGTCGTACCCACTCCTAGCAGTCTTTCCCGACTAGTTGGCCCCTCCAACTAGTTTGGAATATTGGTCATATTTAAAAGATATGTCGAATATTCTTTAAAACAAACAGCGATAATTCCTAGAAACTAACTAATAACTTGTTACTGATGAATAGATAGGTATAGTGACAGTGGGAATATAAAATAAACTATATGTTTTTTTCTTCTAATTTCATTTATTACTAAGTATATCTTAGTTATCAATTACAGTAATAGGTTCTTTCGACTATCCAGTTAACGTAATATCTTAGATCGGTGCTAACTCCTGGATAATAGGGATGGCCACATTGGAAGTTCCATCCTATAACTCCGACCAGAATATCGCCTTGGTTCACGACGGGGCCGCCATAGTCCCAGTGCAAAAGTCCTGGCCACCGATGTCGAGCAGACCGGTGCACAGGTTTCCAGGATACACGGGGAGTACATAATCGAAACCTGGTTGTGCTCTGAGTTCCGCATAGCGCTGTGATTTACAACGCGGACATCCACATGTCTTAGCTGCGGTGAATGAGGGAGACCAGTTCCGGGCTGTAAACAAAATAAATATAATATTTTTTGAAGTGGTAACTTCTTTTGGGAGGGTAAACCGCTCCACCTGATAAAAAATTACCAGGACTTGGCCGTCCGTGGAAACAAGCTTAACCCATTACTTTCCATTTTTTTTTATCAAAAGCCCCAAAATTTTTATAGCAATGGAATCACGTCCCTACCTACATGATGGCAAAAAATTATCCAACAAAATGGCACCTACATACTTTAGTCAAATGTAAATTGAATCACTAATTTTGATTGCAATACCTATTATAAAAAAATACAGCAATTTAATCACGTACCTGCCTACATGATGGCAAAAAGTTATCCAACAAAATGGCACTAATTTTGAGAAAGTTGTATTTACACGGATCTAACACAAATTCTTCTAGTTTGAAGTTACTTGCTAACATTTCATTAAAATGTATGTTGAAAGCCTATTACTAAAAGCTTCTATACTACATTTCCCAATACGGTAAAGATTCAACGTATCGAAACATACCCATTAACGTCTAATTTGAATACACGGTGGGGTCTAATCGTGCTGCATCGCAAATAAACAGACTCCTCTCGTTAATATCTGGTAAAATGTTACAATTTGTTACCTTACTGCCTTGATAATAAAATGCTAGCTAGCGAATACCTCGATAAAGCAGATCTAACGGAATTGAGCAATTTCAAATCAGGAACCTACCTACGTTTATTAGTTTTGAATTCGTACGTTCTGAATGGAACGAATTTGGCGATCTCTGCTCCGAATAAATATAGCGCTTAAACAGTCATGGACTCATGAATAGGTGTAACAGACTTTTAGCTCTATGGTGGACTAATTTCCTTTTTAAAAAATTAGATTCGATTTTAGACCTTTTGGAGTATTGTCCAATCCACTCTTTTTTCCAATCAATCCAATCAGTCCATGATAGGTTTATGACAGACTTTGTAATTTTATTACAATGTCCTAAGAAAACTATTCAAAAATAATTACCAAATATAAAATCAACGACTATATTTTGCACGCCAACTATGGCAAATATAATATGTTTAAATATTATATAAGAGACCTATGCACCTAATAAAATGTACCATATTATGGCAAAATAAAGATTGATTGATTGATTGATTGAACGGTTTAGTAATCTTTCAACACATGGTATGACCGGAAAATTTTGACTAACATATTATATATTTTTTAATATATATATTTTGACTAATATTTCATTATTTTGGTAGGCCTTGATGTCAGTTTTCACCCAGTATGTCGTACTGTTTCCGGTACACCTGTGTAATGTTTAGTAAATCCAATGAGTTTCCACATTAAGTATGTGTAGTTTATTTGCATAATTACATTGAATAATGCCCACAAAGCCTACAGAGCGTAGGGTTGCCAGGTCACCAAACCTAATAGCCGGACAGACAGCTAGAGGCCGGACATTTGGGTAAAAAGGCCGGACACCCTAAGGATTTTGTCTCAATTGTATCAAATCAAGCATTGAGGTATTGTACCAGTAAGCGACCAACAGTCGATTCTCAGCGCCTGCGCTCGACCACGCTCGGCGCTTGCTCGATTGCGAAATGTAAGAAGCCTAACAAAATCCGGACAAGCCGGACACCGTTTATTTTGGCCGGACACGCAATCAAAAAGCCTACCTTTGTCCTGCTTTATCCGGACAGCCGGGCAACGTTAAGAGCTTGTTCGGACTTCTTTAGCAGTTTAGTCGAGTAGCGTAAAATTTAGCTGCCAAACGTGTCTGAACACCAAAAAATTTGTCAAGTAAGTTAGTAAATAGTTTAGTCGAGTTAATCCATTTTACTCTATTTTAACGGGCGAGTAGCGCCTCCTACCACACGTCACGCTCACTGGCTCACTACTAAACAAGTCCGAACCTGGCAAATTAGTCGAGTACATTAGTTGCTCCTAAAATCATAAAATGACGTTTCGCTGAAGCGAAGAAACAATTCGTCGTCCATTTTCGTACCCATAGCTTAATTTATTAATCACACAAAGGAGAATGCCCATTCCCGGCCCAGGCCTTCTCTAACTACCCGGCAATTTACTTATGTCTACAAAAATCTTGATAACTCTACTTTAATAAAGAAATCATTACTTCTTAAAAAAAAGTTTGCTACCGTTAACCATACAGTCACCATACAGCCTGAGTTAATTACGATATTTTTGAAATACATAAATATGATTGGTTTGTTTCTCATTTTTTATTTGTTAAGTTTGTTGGTAACAGAAAAAGAATAGTACAAAAGAAATAATACAGCTTCAAATGTTACTTCGCCTTATTTATACATCATATTATCATCTCCATATACTTATTTACGGAGGTATACCGGTATACGGATACCTGGGTTACCTGGGCCGACGTTGTATGGACCGGTGGGCATTCCCGTTTCCTCATCCACTTCTTCTATTATAGTGATTAGCTTAATCAGAGTATATACTTTATTCTGTTGTAGTTTGTTCATCTTGCAAACCTCCACTCACTTGTGAACGGTACTCGAACAGTGCGAACTATTTTTGTGCAGTAGCAAGTAGTTTAGTACGCTACTCGACTAAAATGCTAAAGTAGTCTGAACTACATTTAACAGGGCGTATACTAGGTTTTTTTTTTTATTCTTTACAAGTTAGCCCTTGACTACAATCTCACCTGATGGTAAGTGAAAATTCAGTCTAAGATGGAAGCGGGCAAATTTGTTAAGAGGAGCACACCTATTTTTCGGTTTCTACACGACATCGTACCGGAACGCTAAATCGCTTGGCGGTACGTCTTTGTCGGCAGGGTGGTAACTAGCCACGGCCGAAGCCTCCCACCAGCCAGACCTGGACCAATTAAGAAAATCTCAATCTGCCCAGCCGGGAATCGAACCCAGGACCTCCGTTTTGTAAATCCACCGCGCATACCACTGCGCCACGGAGACCGTCAAAGGTACGTTCGTTTGTTATCAACCCATATTAGGCTCACTGCTGAGAGTGAGAGGGGTGAGGCCAATAGTCCACCACGCTGGCGCAATGCGGATTGGCAGACTTCACACACAGAGAATTAAAAAAAATCTCTGGTATGCAGGTTTCCTCACGAAGTTTTCCTTCACCGTTTGAGATACGTGATATTTAATTTCTTAAAATGCACACAGCTGAAAAGTTGGAGGTGCATGCCCCGGACCGGATTCGAACCCACACCCTCCGGAATCGGAGAAAGAGGTCATATCCACTGGGCTATCACGGCTTCAACGTACGTACGTAAGTAGGTACGTACGCGCAAATCATGAAACTATTCGGCAGACGAACTGCATCGGATCCAGTAGTTTATAATAGCTTTTGTTAATTATCCTTTGTGGGAAGTTGGAGAGGTATATAATGTTTCAAAACGTGATTCAACCGACCTGAAAACAGATACTTTTAAAACGTTTCAGCAGTAGCTAAGAATTATTTTTCCTTTTACGAAGAAAATGTTCCGTTGCTTTATTTCTCTGGCCCGACTCATTTTTCAAGTCTCGGGTCGAACAACAAATATTGTGGGCATCGTTTCATTGATAAAATTCGTTTTCGACTCGTGATACCGGTTAGTAATTTATCTGTAGGAACGAAGAGGAAATTCTTATAAACCCAACCTAAACATCGTGATTTATTCATTTTTGTCTTTATCGTATAGTTATCATATATAGTTTCTAATTTTATATCCAACTAATGGACGCCGGCGACTTCGTCCGCGTGGATTTCAGTTTTTCACAAATCCCACGGAAACTGTCGCGGATTTTTGAAGGAGAACAATTCTGTCATACATGCGGAACTTTAACCGTTTATGCAGCGCACGCAGCGTAAGCTCTCAATAGGAAAAAAACACCCGATTTTGAAACATTCTTATTCTGCTCCGCTCCTGTTGGTCTTAGCGTGATAATATATAGCTTATAGCCTTCCTCGATAAATGAGCTATCTAACACTGAAAGCATTTTTCAAATCGGACCAGTAGTTCCTGAGATTAGCTCGTTTAAGCTAAGATTTTTCCAATATAAATGTATATATCATCATTATCATCAACATTATCAACCCATATTCGGCTCACTGCTGACTCTCCTCTCAGAAAGAGAAGAGTTAGGCCAAATAATCCACCACCCTGGCCCCATACGGACTTCACACACGCAGAGAATTAAGGTTTCTTCACGATGTTTTTCATTTACCGTTTGAGACACGTGAAATGAGTGTTTAAATTCCGTCATATACATTTTTTATAAAATTTATATAGTTTATGTCATCCGGAATTAGATATTACGAATCTTTTGACACCTCATTCATTAAAATCGGTTCAGTAGTTTAGGAGCTGCGGTTGAACATACATACTACATAGATACATACATACAAACATACATAGACTGCCAAAATCATTACCCTTTCTTTTGGCTTCGCGCTAGTCAGGTAAAAAGACGGATGAAGATGTACCTACGAGTAAATAGCTAAGAGTAGGTATATGACGGAGTGTAAACTACAAGAAGCTTTTTAAAAGTATCTTTCACAGTGTAGTGAGCTAAATCAAATGATTAATTGTGTGCCATGATGTCTTCTCAACGACCCCATTTAAAAAGAAAATTGTGCTAGACAAATAACTGTTCCCAAGCGAACGAGAAGCCATTAGAGGTGAGAAATAGAAAGCTTAGCGAAGCAAGCACATTTACTGGCTCAGAAACTGAGAGTAAGGATAACTTAGAGACATCTTGCACCTTGAAATGTTATGCATTTATAATTTTACTTACTTTTGCTCGCTGTTTTGAACTAAAATCTCTTGATGAATATAAAATATTTTTTTTATTTTGCTATCATCCGCGAAAAGCTAACGAATTCATGCGACAACGTCACCTAGGTCCGACGAAATACAACAACATCAAAAACTCAAAAAAAGTGAAAATTCATTTATTTCAAATAGGCTTAGTTTACAAGCTCTTTCGAAACGTCAGGTTATAATATTAAACTTAAGATAATGGTGATAATAATCATTCGAGAACTTAATATTAAAGTTACGAGGGTTCCAAACGCGCCTTGGTCCGAGAAGAGCCTCAAACTCAGCCAAGGTCATCTCCTGAGGATGCTCCGGTTTCGGGGTGAAACGTACGTTGAGTTATTTTGTCGGACCTGGGTGACGTTGTCGCATGGGTTCGTCGTCTTTTCGCGAATGATAGCAAAATAAATAAATTATTATATATTCATGATAAACTTCCGCAAAGTAACGCCTGCTTCTATGATTCTATCCAATATCTCGTGATGAAGTTTTTTCTATGACTTCTTGATATGTGCATTGTGCACTACAACAATCATCAAAACATCTAATATACAAGGTCGGCCCCGCGGGAACCCAGATATACCCCCGTATAAAAGTACTATAAAGGTACGAATATATATATTATATATAATATAAGATATATATTCGTACTAAAATTATAAATGCTAAAGTAAGTATGTCTGTCTGTCTGCAACCTTTTCAAGTCTAAACCGCTGAATAGATTTGGATGAAACTTGGTATAGAGATAAATTTGACCTTGGAACAGAACATAGGCTATTTTTTATCCCGGAAAAAACCATAAATTCCGCGGACGGTCGTCCGCTAGTATAAATAAGGATCTGGGAAATTAATTGGCGTATTAAAGGCATGTTTCTTGAAAAAAAATCATTTTTTCATCACTTTTCTTGCTGTCAGACTATTTATTTTAGAGTATTTATATTTATTTACACGATAGGTACCAGTCTGTATATCTGAAGAGTCTAATGCTGATTGCTGAATAATACAAATGACCAACAAGAAAGGATTTACGAACTTCGCGTTCAAAAGTGCATTTAAACATAAATATGAACGTTTTTTATAAACACTTAGTACCTATCTATATTAACATTATGTTAAAAATAACTATTCAGCTAATAATAACTATTATCTAGAGTAATAAACATTACTGGTTGTCCTGTTTACATTGGTAATAAATTTTAAACGATAATAGATTACCTAATCGCGCACAAACATGGCATTATATCAAATAAACAAATAACTACTTTAAAATCGTTATACCTGATATAAAATAATGATTTATTTATATATCAAATCATTTAATACTATTTGATCGGCATCTTTAATTTTATATATTATATATATTTATATGTTTTATATATATTATATATTTATATATTTATATATTTTATATATTATATATATTTATATATTATAATTCTTTGATTTTCAGAAATTAAATATCACGTGTCTCAATCGGTGAAGGAAAACATAGTGAGGAAACCTGCATACCAGAGAATTATCTTAATTCTCTGCGTGTGTGAGGTCTGCCAATCCGCATTGGGCCAGCGTGGTGGACTATTGGCCTTACCCCTCACATTCTGAGAGGAGACTTGAGCTCAGCAGTGAGCCGAATATGGGTTGATGACGACGACGACGACGATCGGCATCATTGACGCAAGTGGTAGACAAAGCACTGCGACATGATAATCTATATTAATAACTAGCTGACGCCGCGCGGTTTCACCCGCGTGGTTCCCGTTTCCGTAGGAATATGGGGATAATATATAGCCTATAGCCTTCCTGATAAATAGGCTATCTAACACTGTAAGAATTTTTCAAATCGGACCAGTAGTTCCTGAGATTAGCGCTTTTAATCAATCAAACAAACAAACAAACTTTTCAGCCTTATAATATTAGTATAGATTTCATCAAGGGGTACGGTAGACTCGATCGAAACTTTACTTGAATAATAAAACGTGAAAAAATAAATATTTCGAATCGACAACATATATCCGCAAAAGTCGGATTGTCGAGTTTGTTAAATTCTAATAGCGCTGACACACAAATTGCAGTTTCCATATTTATGTGTGTATTATAGAGTCACAATTCACCCGAGCGAAGCCGGGTTTTCATCTAGTAATATTATAATGTCTTTTTTTCAAGCTATACACCAATTTAAAAAAATACACAGAAATACTGAGTCAATAAATAGAATTAATAGTGTATCAATACATAGTAAATAATCAATATATAATTATGGAAAAGTTCCGCAGATTTCACTAACTAATACAACGGTTAGAAATGATGTTTTTGGAAATAATAGGTTTTCAACAGCAAAAAAGTTTTTAAAGGATTATTTTATCATTCAAAAATTTCCAAACGATTTTTGTTAAATATTTGTCAAGGAAGATACTAATGAGACAACGAGAACTTCTGATCCGTATCAGTTCGTTTGATGCGTTACGTAACCTAGCCTTTACCCGAACCACGAACTACTTTTTTTTTATTCTTTACAAGTTAGCCCTTGACTACAGTCACACCTGATGGTAAGTGATGATGCAATCTAAGATGAAGGTGGGCTAACTTGTTAGGGGGAGGATGAAAATCCTCACATCTTTCGGTTTCTACACGGAATCGTGCCGGAACACTAAATCGCTTGGCGGTACCTCTTTGCCGGTAATTATGCCCATATGCTCCGAACCACAATGAAAAGAAGGGAGGAAAAAGAGACAGAACAAAAGAGAGAGAGTGAAAGAATACAACAGGAAGGTCAGCACGAAGAAATGCATAGCGGTTCCGTGCTGACCACGGAGTCCAGGGAAGGTTATTCTTAGTCCGACTGTCGGCAGAAGTCCGGAGAGATTTTTTTCCTCCCTGAAAAAAAAAGGTGGTAATTAGCCACGGCCGAAGCCTCCCACCAGCCAGTCCTAGACCAATTAGAAAACCTCAATCGGCCCAGCCGGGAATCGAGCCCAGGACCTCCGTCTTGTAAATCCACCGCAAATACCACTGCGCCACGGAGGCCGTCTAAAACTTTAGATAATTTAAGCCCAAACATATTTATTTTCTATCAAATAAAAGACAAATGCTCAAAAGAATATTCCTTGACAAAGCTGAGGACGTTCTGAGCACTATCGGTAACTAGATAGCGTACCTGGTATACATAGTTTGTGTGCACAAAAGCGCATCTTTCTACGGTCGTCCGCACGGCACTACAAATGCGATAACAACGTTCTATGCAACGTTTAGGTACCTGTGTAATAGAAGTCCTCTATCCATCCACAAAAGAGATACAGAGAAACGTTATACGCAAAAAAAAAATACGGAGAAGAATTAGTGATATATTAAAAACTGATATTCTTTATTGTGCCTGCCTACATATATTATAAATTTAGGTACCTGTGTATTCACAAAGGTGTCTACAGAAGTGCTACAGAGAAACGTTATAAGCAAAAAATACGGAGAAGAATTACTGATACATATATGGAACACTGATAGTAATATTCTTTTTTTTTTTTAATCTCAACAAGTTAGCCCTTGACTACAATCTCACCTGATGGTAAATGATAATGCAATCTAAGATGGAAGTGGACTAACTTGTTAGGCGATACGTTTTTGTCGGTTGGGTGGTAACTAGCCACGGCCGATGCCTCCCACCAGCCAGACCTGGACCAATTAAGAAAACGTCAATCGGCCCAGCCGGTGATTGAATCCAGAACCTCAGACTTGTAAATCCACCGCGCTTGCTGGGCCACGGAGGTCGTTTCTTTATTGTACCTGCCTACATATATTTATTTGTTAACACACTATTATAAATAGCTCTTAATTTTTACTCTAAAAAGAAAGTAAGATTAACTTGAGTTATTCTTAGCAAATCGATATGGTCTAGTTCAGCTCATTTTTTATTTATTGTGTATGGCTCATGTATATCTCCACTCAGTTATAGTTGAGAAGGTTACACTTGAAACTGTAGACAATTACATATGCCTACCTAGGACATATGGTTCAGTTAGGTAGGTTCAGTTCCGAGAAACAGGTGAACCGCCGAATCCATCTCAGCCGCATTCGGGAAACTTCGCGATATCTTTTCGTCCGAAATTCCTCAGTGCGTGTTGCCAGTGATGACCTATGGTTCCGAGTCTTAGTCGCTAACTATGGGCCTCATATGAAAGCTCAGAGTCACACAAGGCGAGATGGAACGAGCTAAGCTAGGAGTATCTCTGCGTGATCGGAAATGAGGAGATCCGCAGAAGAACCAAAGTCACCAACACAGCTCAACGAGTCGTAAAGTTGAAGTGGCAATGGGCGGGGCACATAATTCGAAGTGCGGATGGACGTTGGGGTCTCAATGTGCTGGAATGACGACCCCGTACTAGAAAGTGCAGCGTTGGCCGACCCTCACCAGGTGGACTGACGACATCAAGCGAGTCGCAGGGATTCGCTGGATGCCGGCGGCTCAGGATCGTGATGTTTGGAAGTCCCTACAAAAGGCCTACGTCCTGCAATAGACGTCCATCGGCTGATATGATGATGATGATGATGATGAAAATGATTTATTTATTTAATGTATTTTGTACTAAGTAATGTATAAAATAATTCGATAGTATTTTCAATAAAGCATATGCTAAACCCTTCCTAAACGGACAGATTCATTATAAAAATGATGCAAAAAGTTAATAGAAAAATTAATTGCTTCTAATTGGGGCAAATAACCCCTGCATTAGAGCAGCGAGAATATTGCTTCCAGGAAATTCTCTAATGGAGGGTGTCGCATATAATTTATAACGGAGCAGGTTCGACATATTTTTATAGCCCCATTTAAAAATGAATGAAAACAATCTTTAATTATTTACGAGTAATGTAAGTAGACATTTTTCAAGAAATTAAATATCACGTATTTCAAAGGGTGAAGGAAAACATCGTGAGGAAACCTCCATACCAGAGAATTTTCTTAATTCTCTGCGTGTGTCTTCCAAACCGCATTGGGCCAGCGTGGTGGAAAATTGGCCTAACCCCTTCTGAGAGGAGACTCGAGCTCAGCAGTGAGCCGAATAGCTTAAGTAGACATAGTGACACGGTTAGGGCCTAGATGACATATAATTTTGTCAATTGATAAACAAATCAAAGAAAAATTTATCACACTTTTATTATAAATATTTTTTGATATATGACTGATAGCTCTAATCTATTAATCCCAACGATGTCAATGTACAATATAAAGTGGTCGATTAATCTACATTCCAAACGTGGACCTTACTACTACGAGTATAACGAAATTTACGATTTCCTTAACAAGTTGTAACAAAATTTACTGCTAGATCTCAATAAAGCTTATTGGTACTAACTTTGCGGAAAAGGAAGGCCGCGTCAACACTTTTTAGGATGCTGTTTCACTTAATAGAAAACCCGCACATCTTGTGATGTTCTCAATGTTCTGTATTTTTTTTGTCCGTGAAAAAGAAAACATGTATGAATTTACATGAGTAAATAATATAATTGCATTACTTTAAGTTGGCATGGCCACTCAACACAAATTATACACTGACGTTGTAAAGTTTTTAGAAAGATGTGAAGACGCACTAAAAAATTACAAAAAATAAAGTCTTGCAAAGACAGTACCTACACATACATAAACATAGTTCGTGAATGTGTTAAGGTAGCAGTTAAAAATAATTTACTTGTACGAGTATTTAATCACGGAATTAATAAAAGTGTTGGCTTAGCGTTTTCTATGTTCTATAATTTTTATATACCTATATTCACACAATAATTTTTTTAATCACTCAGGGAAACTTAACATATTTACGGTTTTCAGGAACAAAACAACTGTAGGTACAAAGACAGAGAGAAAGACCCTTGGGAACCTACAGTGAAATTTTTTCCGAACTATTTCGCCGCAGCTAGTTGCCTCGACTAGTGGCTTTACTCATTTTGCGGACAGCCAGTTTTATTGCCACCACGTGGGCATGGTTTCATTCGTGACTGGGCGCCTTTTGCCAACTGAAGTTTGACGGTTATAATAAGTAGAAAACTCTTCTGGTCTTTCGCAAAATTTTTAAGCTGTGTGTCGGGTAACTTGGTCCACACTTTGACATCATCTATTCACTTTCTTCACTGCCTTCCTGGAGTTTTCCGGGTAGGTATATTACCTTCTAGGATCAACGTATGAAACTCATAGGGGGATCCCCTTTGCAGATGCCCGAAAAATGCAATTTTGCTCCGCATGATGGTATTGGCTACGGTCACAATTGACTCTTTCTGGAACTTGAGCATTAACCACCACTCATGTCTCGCAGCCATATAAACGTATGGACCAAACATAACACTTTAAGACGCGATATCTTGTAGAAAGGAATCTTGGGGTCGTCTTTGGACATTTTATAAATATATGCAGTCTTTCCTTGTCCAATTCTGCAGTTTATTTCTTCTTGATATATATGGACCATATTATTATTGAAAATGTGTTTAGCCGCAATTTAACTGACAACCTATTTGCAATGTGAACATTATTATTTTTTTTTTTTAAGAATATTTGCCATATCTTTTTAAATATGACCAATATTCCCATTCCCCTCCAACTAGTCGAAGAAGACTGTATTAGGAATGGGTATGACAATAAAGCAACGGGACGAGGTTCGAATCATCACCCCTCGGTGATGAGTCCGAGCGCTCTTACCGTTGAGCTATTGAGGCTCTTAATATTGTATAGCATTTACTAGGTAACGCACCAGTAGCTCCTGAGATTAGCGCGTTCGAACAAACAAACAAACTCTTCAGCTTTATAATATTACTTATTACTAATGAATATCAAACGAGGGTATATATTTCTTTTAAACAATTAAACTAACGTGGAAATGTGATTTTTCATTCATACTAAATTCTCTTTACAGATCCGCAAAAACACCATCCACGTATCGACTTCCCCACTCGGTACCTAAGTTTCGGCGAAACGTTGAAAACTAACTGCACGACCGCGCCTGCGCTACCTGCCCCTCACATCACATGGTTTATAAATGGGAAAAAGGTAATCTCGAACCCTTTTTTCAATATTACTTTCGTGTGGGTAGATAAACGGCATTTCATTAAGATTGTACAATTTAAATGCAAAAAATACTCGACCTGAGTATATGAGAAGTTTCTATTTATGGTTCAGCATTTACATTTTGGCTGGGCAGCGATTTCGCGACAACTTCAAGTCAAAAATTCCTCAGTGCCTGAAGACGAAAGTTTTGTTATGGATCCGACTTGATCGCTAATTGTGGCTCTCATAAAAAGGCTCAAAGTCACTCACCGGGCGATGTTGGTGACTTGGAGTTTCTCTGCGTAATCTCTTAATCAGAAATGAAGAAATCCGCAGAAGAACCAAAGTTACTGACATAGGTCGACGAGTCGCAAAGCTGAAGTGGCAATGGGCAGGGCACATAGTCGATCCCCCACTGGGTAGACTGACGACATTATGCGGGTTTTAGGGAGCCGCTGCATACTGGCGGCTCAAGACCGTGTTGCTTAGAAGTCCATGCAAGAGGCCCATGTCCAGCAGTGGACGTCCATCGGCTGTTAATGATGATGATGATTTACATTATTATCACATTATCAGCCTATAGAAGCGAGCCACTTCACGACCAGGGCTCCCCCTCTTTATAGTAGAGTATCCCTCTAGCTTAGACTTGCTTGACTGAAATTACACCTGATGATAAGCAATGATACATTTTATACTGACTTAAAGGTAAGGTACCCATATTGGTGGTGGTTGTATACCCATATTGTAGGTGGTTGGGAAACTGAAGCTGTCAGAACGTTCCATATATTTATCCTTTATTCTATTAATTACTTACTGCAACTGGTTTTTTTAATTGTTGAAATTGTTCTGGCTCTTTGGTATACACACAGTTAGCCTTTTACTGAATACTAGGTTGCTTAGTAATACTGAGCTATTCATACTCCTAAGAAACTTTCATTAGAAATTCTCAGCCCAGAGTTTGGAAGTTCATTAACTTCTACACCACCATCATTAAAATCTGACAATGATCGTTAAAGTTACATCATCATTCTAAGCCCGTCATCACGTATTGGAGCAGCATGGTGGGTGTTTTCCTTATCTTATTAAAAGGCTTGGCTCTGCAATGATGATGATGATGAAATACTTACAGATGGACGAACTGGTAGCCCACTCGCACAAGTTCCGCGTTCCCATGAGTGAGCGCAACGGACGAAGAGGTCTGCAGAGAGTCCTCGAGCAAGAGTCGCTCCTCAGCACTGACACACCCATCCTGGCGCTCACTCACGTGTCCCATGTCGCGACCAGGCCGCCTGGGTGCATGCTCAAGGAGGCTTTGTATCAGGTATGTTTGTAACGGCCCAATGTTTAGCCTATGTAATTTCGGATCATGAGGTCAACATCATCATCATATCTGCCGATGGACGTCCACTGCAGGACATAGGCCTTTTAAAAGAACTTCCAAACATCACGATCCTGAGCCGCCTGCATCCACCGAATCCCTGTGAGTCGCTTGACGTGGGGGTTCGAACAACACTGCGCTTTCTAGTGCGGAGACGCCATCTCAGCACCCTGAACCCTAATGTCTATCGGCTTTTAGAACTATGTGTCCCGCCCATTGCCACTTAGCCCAAATAAAGGCCCAATAAAGGCCCAAATAAAGGCCTAAGAGGCCCAAAATTAGCGACCATGTCTTGGATCATGATGTACTGGGTTCGAATCCTTTTCAGGCTATATGTAACATGACCATTCACCTAAATTAACTATACATATTACCTATAGGTGGAATAACTCAATGAGTTGAAATTACATTACAGGCAGAATCACTATCGGATCTCGAAGAAGCAAACCTGGTACAGGGAGTCAGCCGGCACAGAAGCCGGAGACCGAACAGAGGGCGCGAGCTTTACGTCACAATATCGGAGCTGCAGCTGGTGGCGACAGGCAGACTCGAGGTGACTTGTGTCAGCACAATACCTGAGTTCCGGAGCATTGAAGATAAGTTCGCGGACGTCAGAAACGATACAGTTATAGGTGAGTTACAGAGAAATCATACGTTTTGTTCATTTTTTGTCAGAGAATCTAATATTTCACCTATGGCCAGTGGCGTAGGGATATCAGGGCCACTAAGGAGGATTTGTTAATTGAAAATAAAAAGACACACGCCCGCCCAACAAAATTTATTAGACAATATCTACCACAAAAATATCTGTTCCGGTCACAGAAAAGATGTATTCAGAAAAACTAGTAGCAGTATTGTCTATCATAATTTGCGAAAATTTTAACAGGCGTTCATTATAAGGAACATTCTTCTGCGTAATAAGTTCGTCTCAAATATGTCATCGTACGAGCAATACATTAAACAATAACAGCTTACGTTGAAAGTTTCATTCGCCCCAGTGTAAGCTTAGACATACAATTTCCGTTTACCAAAGCTATTGCTCGTTCAGACGGTGGACACGGATTTCATCTAGATGTGTTCTCCTTTCGAAGCCTTTTTTAAGGGGAATCGTTATTTATTGACGTATTTCTACGCTACACCAATGACTCTCCCATCTACGCACTTGAAAAGAAGGACACCGAAAACCATCGTTTGGCTTCTACTACCTCAGACACACGCTGTAACTTAATAAGCCCGGAGTCCCAACCCAGCTCAAACTTTACTATAAGCTTTGTGCTGCCATATGGCTGATATGTTTAAAAATATCAATCGTTACTCTATTTCTTCTTTTGCTTACTGCTGATAGTTTAAGATTAAACAAGGGTATTTTTTTCTTTTTCAGTGGACGTCATAAGGCCATCAGTATACGCGGAGCCTTCAATAAATGACACCATAACTGGATCGAGCACGTCGAGAGGCAGCATAGTTATATCACATTTAATTTTAAACTTTATAATTATTTACTTACACATAGTTTGATAGCAGGTTATGCCATATTTTTTATTCAACGGGGCTGTGATAATAAAATCTTTACACAATCTCCATAGGGATCTTATAAAGTGATGCGTGTTGAGTGCGGATTAGGTACGCGTATTCACGTTCCTAGAATATTATTAGAGTCAGAGTCTGGATGGACCTTTGTGATTTTATAATAGCTGTACGCTTTTGAGCCAGTGGCGTAGCTTGCCTTGGAGGGGCCCTCTATCAAAATTAGTTCGGGGGCCCTAAATGAAGGGTAAAGATTTAAAAAATAAAGATGTCTAAAGAACCTATGAATATACTGGAATTCATAGGTTGGACCTGCATTTATAATTTTGGCTATCACACGTAAGGTGCCCCTGTAGTCCAGGTGCCCCGTATCATTGATACGGCTGATATGACGGTAGCTACACCCCTGCCACGCTCCTAGAGGTAATCACGGTAGATGACTATTTGCTAGCGTCTGTCAAATGATTATCTCGTAGAAAATATAAAAAAATATTTGTACGATTGAGAAACTGGACGATTAAAACCTGCTACCTCACCTCGTACTTACTTTTGCTGACAAACTTATAGCCTTTAGAAAATGAGAAATGTTTGACTATGACAGTCTCATAGAATAATAGAAATACAGTACCTACAGTGTAATGTATTCTGGGAAGATATTTTGGCTTCGGATGTAAAGGTTAGCTAAAGCGTTACTAAAGCTAAGTACTAGTCTTCCATGTTCTGTGGTTTGACTAAATACACGTGTTTATCAGTGGCGTAGCATGCCTTGGCCTTAGAGGGGCCCTATAACAAATTTGTTGGGACCAAATGAAGGGTAAATATGATTTCTCATAAAAGAAACACATTTGTATTTCTTTTGTTTGTGCTTGCATTAAATAAAAATAAATATTTATTTATTGTTAACATCACTTCATCCCGGAAATCCTGCTAGCCAAACAATTCAAATTACATAGGTATACACTTTTCTGGCCTTTCGGTCGTCTTCGGCAAGTTGGTTTAATAAATCAACTATAGCAAAAAACGATTTCAGTTAGATATTCTAAAATTTCTGCCTCTAATATGACAATAGTGACGAGTCTGATAGCCGTTCCTGTTATTACTGAGACGGGCAGCGTGACGTCAGGAATGTGTATTCAGCAATGAAAATCTTCGTATAGTTCCAACAAAGTGTATTATCACCAAGAAAGATCGCGCTCGACTGGCGACCAGACGACAAAATAATTACCGACTATGACTCAAACAGTTTTACAATTCAAAATGGTTTCTGTATCTTACAACTACTTTTTAATTATATAGATTTACGACTTAGTCTAACATTATGAAATTAATATCATTATAATATTTAAATTTATTATAAAATGTGAATAGTTTAATCTGAGTTTAAATAATTAATAATAAAGCTAAAGATGGAATCTTTAGGTTTAGTCAAATCAGTATCTTAGAAACGAAAAACTGTAATCATGACATTGAAGAATTATTATCAGCAAATAACAGACAATGTTTATAATAATGTATAGATAGTTTAGTATATATATATATATATATATATATTTATATAGTCTGTTAGATGGAACTCGTAGGCCCTCGTAACACTGTCTCATAGAAATCCTTAGCACCCCTCTCTATCTATACTAATAATTTAAAGAGGAAAACTTTGTTTGTATGTTTGTTTGTAATGAATAGGCTCAAAAACTACTGGACCGATTTTAAAAATTCTTTCACCATTCGAAAGCTACATTATCCACAAGTAACATAGGCTAAATTTTATTTAGGAAAAAAATAGGGTTCCGTAGGATATTTGGGTTTTTTGGACACAAGGTGTAAAAAATCAACCAGAAAAGTTACTTATTTTGCGTACGCTGCCAAAACTATAAAAGATAGAACCATAAAATGTTCTACTTAATTGTAGATTTTATAAATATCTACAAAAAAGTCCGGGACACACTATACCTATCTATGTCGAGTGAGGCACAACAACCATTCTTTAATTTAAAAATAGGGTAGGGTATGGGTAGGATAGGAGTAGGGGTAGGGGTAGGGTAGGGGTAGGGTAGTAGGGGTAGGGGTAGTTGAAAGTTTACATCGAGTTTCACGCGGACGAAGTCGCGGGCGTCCGCTAGTAATAGATAAACGGCGATAGCTACACCCCTGGTTTGTACCTAGGTACATAAGTACGTTTCATTAAGTAACGTTCGCTTTCTGTCAACTGTCTTAACGCTTGTCTGTACACCTTACCAGTCCATCCAAAGCCAAAAACGATTCCAAAAGTAGGTATACCTACACCAACGTTCATCTTTATAGACTATTTAATTATTACTATCCGTAGATCAAACTGAAAAGCACGCAAGACTTTGTAAGTCCCTAGTAAAGTGTCAAGATTGTTCACTAGACTTTGATTGTGTGAAATGCTGATGACATTTGACCAAGATAGTTGTTATCAAAGATGGATTCAAAATAATGATGAGTGTGTGATTCATTGATATAATATAAGCTTTTGTTTGCGTTACGGAGAAAACGCAATTTTGTGCTTCGAATATGAATAAGTAAATGAGCCGTTAGACTTATTTATTAGTGTAATAAGTTTTAAAAGGCTTTAAAACTTGATTTGTAAATATAAATAAAATATACATAAATTAGGCCAAAGCAGACATTATTATGCATTGAAGCAGCAACACTTTTGAATACACAAAAGAATACAATGGCTTACGTTTATGCTGCACAACACATACAACTGTATTATAAATCCTAATGGTACCAAAAATCATCGCTAAACAAGTTTTATATTTTTTTTCATATGGATAAAATTGTATAGTTCGTTTATACTGGGTATAACATGACGTCAATGGCGCCCAGACGTGAAGCGTTCTTTGTATACCCTCAAACATTTTCTCAAGCGAAAACAAGCAAAGCAGAGGTATAATTATATGGAAATTCATAGCTTATACCTTACTTACTATAAAGCAATACCATATTTTATTCAATAGTTATATTTAAATTGTTCTGTAATTATGAAAATATAAGAAAACCTAATATTATCTCAATACAAAGTTTAAATAAACTAACGAAATGAAAACGTACCTACTTAATACATTTATTTTGTTAATTAATTTTACAATATAATATGAAAAGTTATACGTACGAAATAAGACGTTTATTTTCAATAATCAATTAGGTATAATAAAATGTCTTTTATAAATGCAAGGAATAAGCTAGTTAACTAATAGTAAATTAATTAAGTATTTACAATAAAATACGTAGGAGCACATACATAATGTGATTCCAACTATTGCTTTTTAAAAGTAATTACCATTACCGTGCCTAGATTTTATTGAAATCGCCAAAGTAATACATATCATTCTTCCTAGGGTATTTAGAATATAAGTATTTAAGCTAAGATATTTATAACTTTCACCTAAAGATGTCCCAAATTTTGTAACTTACTTTATTTTCGTCTTAACTATACTCACATTAGTTTTATATTGTAATTTTTATCAAAGTAGTTGTATAGAGTTTTCTTAAAATCTGCTTGCTTATACAGGGTGCTGGGGAGTATTTCCCATAACTTCTAAGTGTTGACGAGTCCACTTATTGAAGCCGAACTGCATAGGATTATATTATAGCGGGTGGGCCGGGTGGGCCGTGCCCACCCTGGAATGGACCTGTGCCCACCCTAGGATTCTGGGCTACCGATACGGAATTCTATAATAGACTTGATGTCGGGGCCAGGTCCGCCCTAGGAAATAATCCTAGATACGCCAGTGCCGAACTGCATAACTATATTTTTTTTACTAAAAAATAAAAACATATAATGTTTAAAATAATTCAAATAATCCCGACTATCCATGTAACATACGCCTTTATCTATTCATTTAAAAAAAAAGTTTGACTACGCGTTTATAGGACACATTTAGAATATAACCCCAGAGTTATGGGAAATACTCCCCAGCACCCTGTATAATTATTATTTTCAATAATTTTGGTCTAAGTGCCTCCTAGACTTCAGGAATGGCAGGCAAATCTTCTCACTACACATTTTCTTTTTTTTATTTATGTAGCTTTACGTACTTAACTTCTAAACAAAGGTCAAGTAACAGTGGCGTAGCTATGTGGGGGCAAGGGGGTAAATAGCGCTGGGCGGCTTGCGAAAGGGGGTGGTGGCAAGCGCCAGGATTTTGTCAATAGAAATTAAAGAAAAATTAAAGTCCAAATGTGCACGCCTAACTCATTGGACAAAATACAGCACAAAAATATGGCCTAATCCAAAGCCTGCAGTAATGTTAAGCATAGTTCGGATTACTTTAGTATTTTAGTCGAGTACGAACGATTTTTGGGCGGTAGCAAATAGTTTAGTATGCTACTCGATTAAAATGCTAATGTAGTCCGAACTAGGCCTCGGTCTCACTCGGTTGACCGTTTCTTCTCATTCGGCTTCCAAAGTTTCCGGATTTTTATCTTGATTTTCAATGTTGCGTTAAATTAATTAGGACTGATAGATATAATATTAGGTTTCACTTCAAAGTAGATAATAATTGAAAAAGCCACGGCGGCAAATTTTCAGTCGGCCCCGGGCGGCGAAAACACACACTACGCCACTGTCGACTGAGGAGGTAAGACAACGAAATTCGACCAATTTTTATATGGTCCTACAACCTGTCCGTCCATAGTGGAATACCTACAGAGACATGAACACCAAAACATACCTAGTTACTAAATTTTTTAGGCCGACTGAAACCGACCAACTAATAGCCTGGCCAGAAATACATATCAAAAAACCTAGATTGGGTCCTACAACCAGGTACCCACTTTTTAGCAGTTATGGCATGGGCATACGGAATATTCGGAAATCAACTTGTTAACTACTGATACATTACTTCATTGGAGCGGCTATGACTATAGTCCTTCAGAATCGGTATCATACATTTTATATGGCAACTTTACACTTATGTGTTGTGACATGTCGTGATTGCTTCTGCGGTCATAATAAGCCAATACATCGATTTTCATCGTATTTTCGTTTTTGTAATCATCTAATATAGTTATTTCTACGAAATTACCATGACTACGCCATTTTACATCAAGTGGAAATGATGTTTTGTTTTAACAATCGTCTAACATGAACATGGCAACAAAATAACGTAAATATCAGTTTTTCGTTAAAATAACGTTATTACCTGCTGCTACCCGCTACTAGACTAATGTTACTTTACGTTAAATTACGATTAAAACACATGTCATTTCGTTGAAAACACAATGTTAGATGATTGCAAGAACGAAAATACGATGAAAAACGATGTAGTGAGTAGTGACTGATTACTTGAATGGTACACCGAGTTACATAATAACCCTGCTGCTGTGCCGCTTACAAAATGTATGATACCGAGTCTGTTTTGATGCGTCACGACTCGACACGTCAGACAAATGTAAATCCGGCTTTACTGCGCATCTTTCAACAGGCCACTTAATATACGTATTTGTAAATAAGTTACATATTCTGCCGATTGTATTTTAGTTCTTTTTATTATTTTTTAACTTAAGTATTGGTTAAATTAATTGGGTTTTATGTACCTACGAATTTTATCACGGAAAAAATATTTACATATCCAACAAGAAGATTAAATATCTACGATGCTATAAATATTGTAAAATATATTCAATAATCTACTGTTTAGAATTTCATTTTGATGCCCCTGTCTCCCCTTTCTGACTACTTACACATAATATATTTGGTTATTACAACTTAAAAAGATGACTGTACTACGCTGAACTTTTATAATCATCATTATCAACCCATATTCGGCTCACTGCTGAGCTCGAGTCGACTCTCAGAATGAGAGGGGTTAGTTAGGCCAATAGTCCACCACGCTGGCCCAATACGGCTTGGTAGATTTCATACACTCAGAAAATTAAGGAAATTCTCTGGTATACAGGTTACCTCACGATGTTTTCCTTTACCGATTGAGACACGTGATATTTAATTTCTTAAAATGCACACAACTGAAAAGTTGGAGGTGCATGCCCCGGACCGGATTCGAGCCCACACCTTCCGGAATTGGATGCAGAGGTCACTTCTAATAACCCCGCTTAAATCGCATTTCCGTGTCAATATCAGAATAAAAAGTAGTCATATTAGCTACTTTTTATTCTGATTTTTGATGTAACCTTTAATGGGTTTTAAATCTTTTTCATCCATATCCGTTCAGCCTTCCTCACCTTTTTGATGTGTAGCTGTAGACAGACATTAAAAAGTGAAAGAAAAAGCGTTTTCAATAGATAATACTTTATTGGAATGATAAATATAAATAATTTCTTTATTAGAGATCTAATGTTATTACACTTCGGTAAATAACAACTACAAATATCTATTGTACAACTATTACATTAAATATTAAAAAAAAAACATCATACAGGCAGGCAAATAATTATGGCGCCTTTAAATTATGTACATTGTACAATATTATGTACAAAACCAGCTCCTGCAACCAAGTGGCACGTCAATTCTGTTTCTACGATCATAAACGCTTTAAAAACTAGAAAAATGTATGGGAATGACATTTGCTGTCAACATGTCACGTGATCAAGATCATTCCCACACATTTTACTAATCTATACTAATATTATAAAGAGGAAAACTTTTTTGTATGTTTGTTTGTTTGTTGGATTGTAATGAATAGGAAAATCTACTGGACTGATTTTAAAAATTCTTTCACCATTCGAAAGCTAAATTATCCACAAGTAACTAAATTTTATTTTGGAAAAAAATAGGGTCCCGTAAGATATTTGGGTTTTTCGGACACAAGGTGTAAAATATCAACCAGAAAAGAAGGGTAGGGGTAGGTAGGAGTAGGGTTGGTGTAGGGTTAGGTTAGGGATAGGCTATGGGTAGGGTAGGGGTAGGATAGGGATAGTGAAAAGTTTACATCGAGTTTCACGCGGACGAAGTCGCGGGCGTCGGCTAGTAATAATAATATTTATTGATTCACTAGTACACATAAAAATAATTTACATAAGTCTGTGATCTACACACTAGGATTCCCTGTATTGTGGTAATCCCATTCTTCCACTGTAGTAAAACAAAAATATAACAGTTCATGAAGTGTGTGACAAACAAATTAAATTAGGTAATAAAGTCAAGTTAGGTGGTAAGTTCTTAATGATAAGTTATAATTCAAAATAATTACAATATATATTATGTGATTTTTATGTGTACCTACTAGTGAATCAATAAATATTATTATTATTATACTAGTTTTCGAAGCGTTTGCGATCGTAGAAAGAGAACCAACATGCCGCTTGGCTACAGGGGCAGTACTTTAACAAAATCATAGTTATAAAATAAACAAAAGCAGTGCAAATCCGTTTGGCTTATAAAAGTATTAAGGTGTTCCAGTCTTATTTTACTGGTATTATTTAAAACTACCGTCGTTAAATAGCAAAAAATGTAATACTACAGTGGAATTCAGACGTTGCAGGGGCACCCCTAGGGGATCATTCAGAGGCTGAGTGTCGAATTTAACCTCTATTTGTTTGAGAATTTGACACTTAACGGGTGAATGATCCCCTGAGGGTGCCCCTGCAACGTCTATGAATTACACTGTTAATGCACAGAAATGTCACCTGACAAGAACAAAATTGAGGAACTAATTTCTTTTATACTAGCATTAAATGAAAAAAGTATTTGTGTGTGTGGTATGACAAAGTTTAACGAAGTTTATGACAGATAGGTACTGTCGCGTTCAAATAGGAAGATTTGTACTTAAAAAAACGGTATTTTTTTCTTTCGTTAAATCTTTTCTCTTACTTTCTACACATTAACTGGATTTTTACTCAAAGCGCTAAATTGTTGTCATGTAATGTTATGTAACAACAAAAAGTAATATTGATTTGAAGTATGTTGCAGCTTTTTCAAAAAATTAGCTCATTCTTCGTTCTAAAACAATACATGGATTTATACTAACGATGATTTTTAAGGACATATAGATACCTACCTATATCAATGCAAATATGTACATTGAAATATATGATTGAAAATATATTAGATGTATCTAGAAGTACAAGGCTTCCTATTTTTAACGGTTGTACTACGACATCGCTTGTTATCATCATCCTAACACTATATTTCAATGACTAGGTATACAACCAGCGTTGCCAGACGTCCCGATTTTTGCTGGGCGTCCCGACTTTTAAATCAATAATAATTGTCCCGCTTTTCGGGAATAGATCGACCGTGCGTGCAGCTTACTGAGATAGCGCAGGCGGGTGTCACATTAACTTCTCAGACTATAGTTTTAGGATGTCCCGCTTTCTATGAAAGAATCCCGCTATTTTTCACTCAAAAAGTTTCTAAATCTGGCAACGCTGTATACAACACTAACTAAAAGAAGTGGGAAAATTAATGGAACATGTGAAAGAAATATAATTGATGAGCCATTACAAGTTCCAAATAAGAACAATTAACAAATCCTTAACCTAAATGATCATACTAGCGATGAAATTAATATAAACAACTTATTTTGACTGTATAAGTAGACATTCACGAAATAATATTATATTATTGTGCAATAGTTACATAATTCTAACATAAAAACATTAATAAAAACAAAACAAAGGAACAATAACTATTGTAATTAAATTACCCTGAGTTAAAACTTTTTACTTAATCTTCATTTTTAGTAGCATCTTTTATAAAAATTCTTTAAATATTAAACAGGCACAAGTCTGAAATTTAGGCAAGATCAAATCCTCATCACCTGTAGTCAAATCTACAATATCGATAAATTACTATGTGAACAGAAATATTTGTCACCTACATACTCGTAAATACGTCATATAACCAAAATACCCTACTGCTAATAGAAATATGAAAGTTTGTGTTTGTTATAGGATCACTCAAAAACGGCTAAACATATCAAGTTAACAGACCAGGCAGTTTTTAATCTAAATTAACATTTAGCGTACCTATCTTTTATCTTATGTCAGTCTGCCTTTCTGCCTGTTTGATGAAGGACGAATTTCAAACAAAATTTACTTATAATAATTAATGATGTCTGACGTCGGTCTTGAGCTTTTAGCTGTCTAGGTATATATTTCAATAATATTTTATATCAAACAGATAAAGTTCCTGGGAGACAATTAAAAATGGCTTTGTATAGTTTCAACTAGGGTTGCCAACCGTACTATAATACACCACCGTACGTAATATACAGTATTGTACTATATTTCGGATTGGCGTACTATATACTGTTGAAGAAATATATAGTAACTACGCAAAAACACTATATTTTGAACACTAAAATCTTACAAACAAAATTTTCATTTGCTACATGATAGATGCAATAGTGTCTAGCCTATCGGAACTTGTCTATCTTACTGAGTTCCAAACATTAAACGAATAAATTAGAAAAAAAATTTCAAAAATTTTAAAATCAAAATATGTGAAAAGTATATGACACTCTTATTTCAGACAAATAAATCTTGAAAAATGCAACAAGAGTAATATATTGTTTTTATTTTTTTAAATAAACGTTGATTTTTTTGCCAGACGTTTTTATGGAATAAGTTCCATAAAATACTATATTTTATTTATGCATAGATTTTTAAATCTGAAAAATACTATATTTTTCTGAAAAAAATGTTAGCAACCCTAGTTTCAACATCCAAAATTAATTTCCAAACTTTTCACAGATTTATAGATCAATCAAATAATACAAAAATGCTATTTCCATTCTAAAACTAAATTACAAATATAAGTAGTGGAATTTATGCTACATAGTAATCTGTACTTCTGCAGTAATATTATAAATAGGAAAGATTTGATTGTTTGTTTGTATGCATTAAATAGACTCTATTAGACCGATTCTAAAAATTATTTTACCTTCCAACTTTATCATACATTATCACCTACATTTCTACATTATCACTGACGAACGCAGGCTTATTTTAACCCCGTAATCTCACGGAAACTACGCGGGCAAAACCGCGTGGCGTCTGCTAGTCATTAATATTATTAACTGACTTCAAAAAGGAAGTTTTAAAATATAATTAATTATATTTTAAAATATAATTAAAAATCCTAGATACGCCAATGCCGAACTGCATAACTACTCGTAATATTTTTGTTACTAAAAAATAAAAACATATAATGTTTAAAATAATTCAAATAATCCCAACTATCCATGTAACATACGCCTTTATCTATTCATTTAAAAAAAAAAGTTTGGCTACGCGTTTATAGGACACATTTTAAGATCTATTTACAAAACAAATATTTTTTACTCCGAAAATATTAATTTTAGAACACATATTCTTTGAACATTTTTAATTAATTTACGGTAAAGAATGAGTTATGGGAAATACTCCTTAGCACCCTGTATAATTGTTATTTTCAATAATTATGGTCTTAGTACCTCCTAGACTTCAGGAATGGCAGGCAAATCTTCTCAGTACACATTTTCTTTTTTTATTTATGTAGCTTTACGTACTTAACTTCTAAACAAAGGTCAAGTAACAGTGGCGTAGCTATGTGGGGGTAAGGGGGTAAATAGCGCTGGGCGGCTTGCGAAAGGGGGTGGTGGCAAGCGCCAGGATTTTGTCAATAGAAATTAAAGAAAAATTAAAGTCCAAATGTGCACGCCAAACTCATTGGACAAAATATAGCACAAAAATATGGCCTAATCCAAAGCCTGCAGTAATGTTAAGCATAGTTCGGATTACTTTAGTATTTTAGTCGAGTATGAAAGATTTTTGGGCGGTAGCAAATAGTTTAGTATGCTACTCGATTAAAATGCTAATGTAGTCCGAACTAGGCCTCGGCCTCACTCGGTTGACCGTTTCTTCTCATTCGGCTTCCAAAGTTTCCGGATTTTTATCTTGATTCGTTAAATTAATTAGGACTGATAGATAAAATGTTAGGTTTCACTTTAAAGTAGATAATAATTGAAAAAGCCACGGCGGCAAATTTTCAGTCGGCCCCGGGCGGCGAAAACACACACTACGCCACTGTCGACTGAGGAGGTAAGACAACGAAATTCGACCAATTTTTATATGGTCCTACAACCTGTCCGTCCATAGTGGAATACCTACAGAGACATGAACACCAAAATATACCTAGTTACTACATTTTTTAGGCCGACTGAAACCGACCAACTAATAGCCTGGCCAGAAATACATATCAATAAACCTAGATTGGGTCCTACAACTAGGTACCCACTTTTTAGCAGTTATGGCATGGGCATACGGAATATTCGGAAATCAACTTGTTAACTACTGATACATTACTTCATTGGAGCGGCTATGACTATAGTCCTTCGAACGGTCCGAAGTTCCGAACTCATGACCGGCCATCAAAACAGAATCGGTATCATACATTTTATATGGCAACGTTTAAACTTATGAGTTGTGACATGTCGTGTTGGCTTCTGCGGCCTTATTAAGCCACTACATCGATTTTCATCGTATTTTCGTTTTTGTGATCATCTAATATAGTTATTTCTACGAAATTAACATGACTACGCCATTATACATCAAGTGGCAATGATGTTTTGTTTTAACAGTCGTCTAACATGAAAATTTCAACAAAATAACGTAAATATCAGTTTTTCATTAAAATAATTACAACCTGCTACTACCACTAGTAGACTAATGTTACTTTACGTAAAATTACGATTTTTGTGTCATTTCGTTGAAAACACAATGTTAGATGATTGCAAGAACGAAAATACGATGAGAAACGATGTAGTGACTGATTACTTGAATGGTACACCGAGTTACAATAACCCTGCTGATGTGCCGCATACAAAATGTATGATACCGATTCTGTTTTGATGCGTCACGACTCGACACGTCAGACAAATGTAAATCCGGCTTTACTGCGCATCTTTCAACAGGCCACTTATTATACGTATTTGTAAATTAAGTTAGATATTCTGCCAATTGTATTTAAGTTCTTTTTATTATTTTTTAACATAAGTATTGGTTAAATTAATTGGGTTTTATGTACCTACGAATTTTATCACGGAAAAAATATTTACATATCCAACAAGAAGATTAATTATCTACGATGCTATAAATATTGTAAAATATATTCAATAATCTAATTTTTAGAATTTCATTTGTTGTCCCTGTCTGCCCTTTCTGACTATGACACATAATATAATATTTGGTTATTACAACTTACAAAGATGTACTACGCTGAACTATTATAATCATCATTATAAACCCATATTCGGCTCACTGCTGAGCTCGAGTCGACTCTCAGAATGAGAGGGGTTAGATAGGCCAGTAGTCCACCACGCTGACCCAATGCGGATTGACAGACTTCACATACGTAGAGAATTAAGGAAATTCTCTGGTATACCTCACGATGTTTTCCTTCACCGATTGAGACACGTGATATTTAATTTCTTAAAATGCACACAACTGAAAAGTTGGAGGTGCATGCCCCGGACCGGATTCGAACCTACACCTTCCGGAATTGGATGCAGAGGTCACTTCTAATAACCCCGCTTAAATCGCATTTCCGTGTCAATATCAGAATAAAAGTAGTCATATTAACTACTTAAAATTCTGATTTTTGATGTAACCTTTAATCGGTTTTAAACCTTTTTCATCCATATCCGTTCAGCCTTTCTCACCTTTTTGATGTGTAGCTAGCTGTAGACAGTCATTAAGAATTGAAAGAAAAAGCATTTTCAATAGATAATACTTTATTGGAATGATAAATATAAATAATTTCTTTATTAGAGATCTAATGTTATTACACTTCGGTAAATAACAACTACAAATATCTATTGTACAACTATTACATTAAATATTAAAAAAAAAACATCATATAGGCAGGCAAATAATTATGGCGCCTTTAAATTATGTACATTGTACAATATTATGTACAAAACCAGCTCCTTTGGCCAAGTGGCACGTCAATTCTCTTTCTATGATCGCAAACGCTTCAAAAACTAGAAAAATGTATGGGAATGACATTTGCTGTCAACATGTCGCGTGATCAAGATCTATCATTCCCACACATTTTACTAATCTATACTAATATTATAAAAAGGAAAATTTTGTTTGTATGTTTGTTTGTTTGATTGTAATGAATACTACTGGACCGATTTTAAAAATTCTTTCACCATTCGAAAGCTAAATAATCCACAAGTAACATAGGCTAAATTTTATTTTGGAAAAAAATAGGGTTCCGCAAGATATTTGGGTTTTTCGGACAGAAGGTGTAAAAAATCTACCAGAAAAGAAGGGTAGGGGTAGGTAGGAGTAGGGTTGGGGTAGGGTTAGGCTAGGGATAGGCTATGGGTAGGGTAGGGGTAGGATAGGGATAGTGAAAAGTTTACATCGAGTTTCACGCGGACGAAGTCGCGGGCGTCGGCTAGTAATAATAATATTTATTGATTCACTAGTACATATTAAAATAATTTACAGTCTGTGATCTACACACTAGGATTCCCTGTATTGTGGTAATCCCATTCTTCCACAGTAGTAAAACAAGAATATAACAGTTTATGAAGTGTGTGACAAACAAGTTAAATTAGGTAATAAAGTTAAGTTAGATGGTAAGTTCTTAAAAATGCTAAGTTTATACAATTCAAAAAAATTACAATATGTGATTTTTATGTGTACTAGTGAATCAATAAATATTATTA
Organism: Bicyclus anynana; assembly: GCF_947172395.1. Taxonomy (NCBI): domain Eukaryota; kingdom Metazoa; phylum Arthropoda; class Insecta; order Lepidoptera; family Nymphalidae; genus Bicyclus; species Bicyclus anynana. The sequence goes on from NC_069091.1 coordinate 8,940,575, forward strand.
TTATTATTATACTAGTTTTCGAAGCGTTTGCGATCGTAGAACCGACGTATCACTTGGCTAAAGGGGCAGTACTTTAACAAAATCATAGTCAAAAAATAAACAAAAGCAGTGCAAATCCGTTTGGCTTATAAAAGTATTAAGGTGTTCCAGCCTTATTTTACTGGTATTATTTAAAACTACCGTCGTTAAATAGCAAAAAATGGAATACTACAGTGGAATTCAAAGGTTGCAGGGGAACCCCCAGGGGATCATTCAGAGGCTGAGTGTCGAATTTAACCTCTATTTGTTTGAGAATTTGACACTTAACGGATGAATGATCCCCTGGGGGTGCCCCTGCAACGTCTATGAATTCCACTGTTAATGCACAGAAATGTCACCTGACAAGACCAAAATTGAGGAACTAATTTCTTTTATACTAGCATTAAATGAAAAAAGTGATTATCTGTGTGCTATGACAAAGTTTAACGTTTATGACAGATAGGTACTGTCGCGTTCAAATAGGAAGATTTGTACTTAAAAAATGGTATTTTTTTTCTTTCGTTAAATCTTTTCTCTACACATTAACTGGATTTTTACTCAAAGCGCTAAATTGTTGTTACATTATGTAACAACAAAAAGTAATGTTGATTTGAAGTATGTTGCAGCTTTTTCATTAGCAAAAATTAGCTCATTCTTCGTTCTAAAACAATATATGGATTTATATATAACGATGATTTTTAAGGACATATAGATACCTACCACTATAAATGCAAATATGTACATTGAAATAAATATATTAGATGTATCTAGAAGTACAAGGCTTCCTATTTTTAACGGTTGTCATCGCTTGTCATCATCATCTTAACACTATATTTCAATGACTAGGTATACAAACAGCGTTGCCAGACTTTCCGATTTTGGCGGGACGTCCCCATTTTTAAATCAATAATAATTGTCCCGCTTTTCGGGAATAGATCGACCGTGCGTGCAGCTTACTGAGATAGCGCAGGTGGGTGTCACATTAACTTCTCAGACTATTGTTTTCAGAATATTTGTGTAATGAAAAAAACAACATATTTCGATTACTGTTTTTTTTTTTTCATTTTTGTTCAGAAGGAATAATATAAGGCTCAACTATTTAACTGATTTAAAATATCATATTTTTTATAAATAACATTTTAACTCAAATAAAAAGATTCAAACTTTTTTGATTATATACGTTTTTTGGGTGTCCCGCTTTCTATGAATGAATCCCGCTATTTTTCACTCAAAAAATTCCTAAATCTGGCAACAACACTAACTAATAGAAGTGGTAAAATTAATGGAACATGTGAAAGAAATATAATTGATGAGCCATTACAAGTTCCAAATAAGAACAATTAACAAATCTTAAAACCTAAATGATCATACTAGCGATGAAATTAATATAAACAACTTATTTTGACTGTATAAGTAGACATTTACGAAATAATATTATATTATTGTGCAATAGTTACATAATTCTAACATAAAAACATTAATAAAAACAAAACAAAGGAACAATAACTATTGTAGTTAAATTACCCTGAGTTAAAACTTTTTACTTAATCTTCATTTTTAGTAGCATCTTTTATAAAAATTCTTTAAATATTAAACAGGCACAAGTCTGAAATTTAGGCAAGATCAAATCCTCATCACCTGTAGTCAAATCTACAATATCGATAAATTACTATGTGAACAGAAATATTTGTCACCTACATACTCGTAAATACTTCACATAACCAAAATACCCTACTGCTAATAGAAATATGAAAGTTTGTGTTTGTTATAGGATCACTCAAAAACGGCTAAACATATCAAGTTAACAGACCAGGCAGTTTTTAATCTAGATTAACATTTAGCGTACCTATCTTTTATCTTATGTCAGTCTGTCTTTCTGCCTGTTTGATGAAGGACGAATTTCAAACAAAATTTACTAATAATAATTAATGATGTCTGACGTCGGTCTTGAGCTTTTAGCTGTCTAGGTATATATTTCAATAATATTTTATATCAAATAGATAAAGTGCCTGGGAGACAAATATAAATGGCATTGTATAGTTTCATCTAGGGTTTCCAACCGTACTATACACCACCGTACGTAATATACAGTATTGTACTATATTTCGGATTGGCGTACTATATACTGTTGAAGAAATATATAGTAACTACGCAAAAATACTATATTTTGAACACTAAAATCCTTTAAACAAAATTTTCATTTGCTACATGATAGATGCAATAGTGTCTAGCTTATCCGAACTTGAGTTCGGACTATCTTACTGAGTTCCAAACATTAAACGAACAAATTAGAAAAAAAAATCAAAAATTTTAAAATCAAAATATGTGAAAAGTATATGACACTCTTATTTCAGACAAATAAATCTTGAAAAATGCAACAAGAGTAATATATTGTTTTTATTTTTTAAATAAATGTTGATTTTTTGCCAGACGTTTTTATGGAATAAGTTCCATAAAATACTATATTTTATTTATGCATAGATTTTTTTTTAAACTAAATCTGAAAAATACTATATTTTTCTGAAAAAAATGTTAGCAACCCTAGTTTCAACATCCAAAATTAATTTCCAAACTTTTCACAGATTTATAGATCAATCAAATAATACAAAAATGCTATTTCCATTCTAAAACTAAATTACAAATATAAGTAGTGGAATTTATGCTACATAGTAATCTGTACTTCTACAGTAATATTATAAATAGGAAAGATTTAATTGTTTGTTTGTATGCATTGAATAGACTCTATTAGACCGATTCTAAAAATTATTTTACCTTCCTTCCAACTTTATCCTACATTATCACCTACTTTTCTACATTTTCATTAACAAACGCAGGCGAAACCGCGTGGCGTCTGCTAGTCATTAATATTATTAACTGACTTCAAAAAGGAGGAGGTTTTAAAATATAATTGATTATATTGACATTTTGTGGACGAATCACAGAGGTGAGTGCATTCAAAATGACCGACAAGCAAACATGTTATTTGATTTGCTATTTCAAACAGGAAATATCAAATTAACTGAAAAGTAGAATTATTAAAAGTGAAAGTCATTTCTAATTCTGATTTTCAGCTATGATATTTCCCAAATAAATCTGTAAAAATGTTTACTTTTGATTTAGGTAACTGAAAAATGAGCCCAAAGCATATTGTCCTGAGTTTACTTTATAAAAGCAGAATAATAAATAATTAATTACTCTATAAAATATATACTTGTAGTATTCCAAAATTAATTTACAATAAATTGAATAAAAAATCTGGATGGACATTTTGTTTGGCGTTACTTAATAAAGAAATCTTGTAGATATTCCAACTAAATCTATGCTATCACAAAGATAAGTACTATTTAATGTGAAAAGATAACAGTAAAGATACATATTTGTAGCATACTACTATAGATGCAAAATACTACATTTTCCAATTGTGAGTCATAACTACAAAAGTGCTAGTTTCAGTACAAGAAGACAGTATTTTCATTGAACTTTATTGTCAAGTTGTGAAACAATTTGATTGGAGACAACTTTTGTGGCTACAGCAGCATTTGGAATTAGAAAGCGATCCATATCTTTTATTAGCAAATTATCACCATCTGGTATACCATATTTAAAAGTTATCAGTTCTGGATGTCTTTTCTTTGCAGTAATTTTCACTATAGTCGATAGGGGCCTTCTTGATAAAATTTTAGCAAGCCCTTTCTTATTAGGTATTTCTCGTAAAATTATCAAATGTGATTCAGTGACTACTAAATAAGAATCAAACATATACCCATTGGATAGAACTTCTTGACATAGAAAATTATCGACAACACTCTGTCCTTTGAGGAATGTTTGCACTTCAACAATTTCATCAAGCAAATCTGCGTTTGAAACATCACGACGTAAGTCAGAATGAGAGTCCTCATCTTCATCATTAATACTGAAAACAGGTGGGACATTTCTGTATCTATTTTCTTTTCTGTCATTAGCTGAAACATGCCAATCGCCATTATTGGCCGTTGAATTAGGATTCACAATATATTCTATCAATTTTCCCTTAACTTCTTGACTCTTTGCTTTCATCGCTGATGATAGTTTACTAAATAATTGTATAGCCGGTATATTGTCTCTAGGTTTTTTAACTGGTGGAGTTACTCCAGTGTTATTATTACTAGGTGCACAGACCAGACACATTGACGAATTATGTTCTTCTAAACAATCTGTCATATGTGGTCCGAAGTAATCATGTATAGCTACAAAACCACCATCCAGCATTGATACATGTTTAGTATTTCTTTTTAAGAAAGAAGCAACAACCATGTGTGCATAACTGTCTTCTTCGGTTCTACCAGAGCTTACGAAACATAAATGTTCACCAGCAGCTAAAGATCCTGCAGCTAGTGCCTGACGTTGAGCATTCAACAATCCTTGAACGGCTGTATTAAAAGCATTAGGCTCTTGTAACATCAAATTACAATCTAGGTGAAAAGCAGTAGACAAATGGCCAGAATTATACTGTTCCGCTGGACGACAGTCAACCAGAAAGTATTTAACAGCATCCACATCTGCTACATCTACAGTTGCACTTTCAATCAACTCGTGAACAGCTACAGGAAGACAGAGTGCTTGTGAGTACAATTTCGAGTTTATTTCTAAGCCACTTTCTGAGAACAATACTTCTAACACATCTTCACGAAAAGACATGGGGGTTTTTAAAGAATAATAATGAGCTAAAGAGCAGAAATCTGACACATCATTAGCATCAAGGTCTCCTGGCATACTACGGAGGGTTTGAATAATTGACTCTTTATCTTCATTTTTCATTTGCAATAGCTGCTCTCTAGCATTAATAATCATAATAAGACAGAGGAAAAATATAAAAAATGGATCTGACCTCTGGAAATACAAATCCCACATAAAAAGCACCACCTCCAAATTGCATGTACCAGAAAAAAGTGACCTAAGCCAAGGCATGCAATACCGTTCAGGTGTTATTCGTTTGGTGTCTAAAAATGAACAAAGCTCAGGGTCGTGATACTGAATGATCAATCTTAATATATGAAAGGGTACTCCGTTGGATACACATCCATTAGGAATGTAGAGCTTTATAATCTTTTCGAATAGGTTATATGTTTCAGCCTTGTTCAATTTCAAGCTCAGCAAAGGAAACAATATCTCAATCCAGCCATTGTTAGAAGCGTAAGTGATAGATTTTGATTTACAATGAAATGTAATGATAGATTCAATGTCGGAAATAACTGCAAGTTTCTCATCATCATCATTGTCAAGTCTTCTTGCAAACTTTTTAACATCATCCCTCAATTCATTCTGATTCGGCAAATCAAATATTTCATCAAACAGAAGCAATTGATTACCAGTCTCCTGACAGTTGAGGCAAACTAACCACACATCAGGCCTTAAGCTTTCTGGAATTCTTTTACCCTTGGTGATTGCATTAATTTCTCTTGGAGTGCACCCATCGAGAAGACCAGATTCCAGCTCTATCAACCTGAAATGCACATTTTCAAGTTCTAATAAATCAAATCAAATCAAATTATTTTATTTAGGGTCAAGTAGGATAAGGAGATGTTTGAAAAGTCCAACCTGTCAGCAAGTAGTGATTTCACCACCAATTTGGAAATCAGAAGTGTCAGTAGAATTTGAATTTTTTTGCCAGCAAGAAAATCAGCAACTTTTTTAAAACTATCTCATACTGTCTAGTGTGCAAAAAAGCACTAATTACTTCCAGTAGTATTTGTTCAGGATATTTACTAGCCTTCAAGGTTCCATCAAGGCCAGTAAACAAGACTAAGATTACTATACTTATTTAAACCAGGATAGGATACTTATAATGTGTGGTTAAAAATCCCCATACATTCACTCTTATCTTATCGTATCACATATCAAAACATGTGCAAGTTCAGATTTTACATTCCAAAATATTTAGACTTGCTTATGTTGACATACTATTAACTTCTTCCAACATATTTAATTACAATAAATGTTTTACCATTTTTATATTTTCGTGCTATGCTATGTATATAGATAATTTTTAAAATGATTACCAGGTGTTTCCGTCTTCATCAGCAGTCATTATGGCATGCAGTTGGGAAAAACACTAGAAAATAAGTTGTAATGGCTAACTCTTCAATGCTCAGTCTCCTTAGGTCTCAGTGTCTGGTTTGCAAAATATAGACTTTTGTATCAGTAACTGTTTTTCACTATTTATCCAAATAAATTGTAAATAATTCGTATTTCACAGAATTATTGCTTATTTCACTTCACATCACAAATAAATATTTTATTTCATTGCTTTGACATTTCAATTCCATTTGTTAATTGTCATCATGACACTGACAAGTAACAACGGACAACTATCGTTCGTTTACGTCAAGCTCAAGTGTCATCCCAGAATAATTTAGTGATTCTATTTACAGTTTAATTTCCTTCTATTCTTTAACGATTCAGAGGCTCAGACGAATTATATACAAAACTGCTGTGCTATACGTTACCGCTCTGTCAAAGTATATCAACGATGTATGATAAAACGCGTCTTTAGAAACCGTTTCTATAGACTCGATGTTTCATTGTTGTAATAATTTTCGTCGTTTACAGCTTCCTAAAAATGCCGGTTTGTGTAGTTGAATGGCATAAAAAATGGTCAACGACTAGTCTACTAATACTTGAAGTTACGTTTTATTTGTAAGTATTTCTTCTAATTATTATATCTATAATAAAAATTATTATTATTATTAATTCAAATGACAATATTTCATCATTTTAAATCTACATTACAATTTTATTAGTAAACATTTTATATTACTAAAAATATGTAGTATTTAATAGGCTCTTTGCCTGCTGTAGAAAACTAAGAAGATTTTTTGCATAAAGGCAGTTTAGATGCCTTGAAACTCTAATCACATTTTTATTTGTGAAAATAATCTCGTAATTGTAATATTTTTATAAAACAAAATTGTATTTTTATCACGTCACCAAAAACGCCAATAATAAACTGTAACGTCATTCGCTACAAGGGATTGGTTTGTGATTGGCGCTTGCGGTGATGTGATATAATCACATCACTGCAAACGGCAATTACGCTGTTATCTCTATGAATGACGTACTAGTTATTATTGACGGGACAAAATAAAATATAGCTTATTAATACTTCCATAATTCAGTTTGAACACTGTTTACAAAAGAGGCAAGCCTATTATAAAAATTGTGTGTGATAAAGTCCATAGGTATTTAATCCGAGGAATATGATGGCTGTACCGAGTATCAATGGGTTGTACGGTGTACTACATTGCCTTTTCTTCAAGGGAAAATAAACAAAAAAAAATTTTTGACCAAATGACATTAACATGACAATTGTCGCCACAATTAGGAATTGACAAATAAATTATTTGATTTGACGTCTGTGGAAAGTTAAAATATTGACAAAATGTTTGTAATTTTTATCAGGAAAATTTAAAAATATTCAAGATAACAATTTCCGTTTATTTTTATCATACTAATACTGTTCAAAGTATAATTATATATAAATAGTATAATACGGTTAGCCGTAGTGGTGATGACGGCCGCGTTTTTGTAATCACATATCAAATTGCTCAGTTACGAGTGAATAGTGATTATAATTACACAATAAACAATAAGGCAGTTTAAATAAACATGTTTATTTATATGAAAGCACAATACAATTGCGCTGTATAAACAAGAACTTAGTAACCTTTCAATGGAAACACAAATTAATTTTTAAAATTATTTAATGTAAAAAATGACAATGAAAGAATGGAGTAAATTATTTCCCAATAAAGAAGCATTCATAATATTTTCTCTATATATTATACTATTTGTATTTCAAGGTATGTAAAAGCTACTTTCTTAATCAGACTGTTTTCAAAGGCAATTAATTTTCAAATAAATTTAGATATAAGTACCTGGTGAAAGTTATGAATAATACTTCTATTAAATTTATGTATAAAGATTTAGTTTTGATTAATTGTAAGTAATAGTTTACACCAGTTTAATCCTTTACACATAAATTTCATGTAATTTTTTTGCATATAAATAATATGTTCAGTTTGAATTGAACCTTAATTACTCTAATTTCTGCAATATTTTAGGTGTATTTATAACTGCTTCAAAAACTGAAAACGGAGTGTATGACTACAACACAACACTTGTTGTGTTTCTCTCTGAATTGCTGAAACTTGTTATATCTGGTGTATTGTATACATACAAAAAGAAGTAAGTAAAAACTCTATTCTCATAACATAGATGAATGACAAAAATTAGCAGTAGTCACTTGAAATTAAAATTGCCCTTGGTAACTGAGGGACTGAGGGTTGGGTCTTACAAATAGTGTTGGTGTTGAGACATATATCTTAACATACCATAGTTTCACTATGCAGTTGCCTCATCCAAAAATCATAGTAGGGACTGGTATCACCATAGAGACTATAGGTTGGTATACTTGAATATAAAGATGATGTGGTAAACTGGTGTATTAATTTACTGAACTGATTATAAGGATATAAAATAAACTATTATCAAATAGGTGTAGTGCAATGGATTGGTGGAATGGTAATCTGGTAATGAATTGGTAAAACAATCTATCCACACATGAGCGGTTGAGAGAATTTAAAATATGGAATGTGAATGTAGATGGCCAAACCTAAAGTGGGCAAATTAAGGGGTTCGCCATACTGGTATGTGTTTATGATATGACAATTCTTAGTTCATGTTTGTCTCACTGCCTTACCAAACTTGGTAGAATATACCCTATTACTGCAGCATTGGATTCCTATTCTAATATAGAACTTGATGTATAATAATGTGTTTTTAACATATTACTTCAAAATTTGTTAATGGGTTGTTAAAATAGGCTGACAATTGTTGCTGTTAAAACTCCTTTACATACCAACTAAATATGCCTCACTATTTTAAAATACTAGGAGCAACTGGGCAAAATCTGAAAGAGGTCAAGAATTGTGTTGTGTATTATTTTTAACAAAAAATACTAAGTTAAAGTATTTTGAAGTTTGGTTAAGAGAATGATAATGAAAATTTGAGTTAAATGACATGATTTATTTTTTGTTACATAAATATAATTCTTCATTTTTGTTTCAGAAATAAGCCAAACATTTTCAGAGCTGTGATTATAAACTATAACTTGGCTCTATATTACTTCATCCCATCTCTGCTGTATTGTTTTTACAACAATCTAGCGTTTATAAACTTGTCACATTATGATCCAACATCATACTACATCCTCCTGCAGTTTAGAGTTGTATTGACGGCGCTGATTTTTCAGGTAATTACTAATTACATATTTTATAAAACAAAGTCTGCCACCATGTATTTCTGTCCGTCGCCAGTAATTTTGTAAACTATTGAATGGATCTTCAGTTAGGATTAACCAATAGATAAAGTTATTTATGGGGTCTTTAGTTAGGTATATATAATATATATATTTATATAATTTATATATTTATATATTTATATAATTTATATATTTATATAATTTATATATTTATATAATTTATATATTTGTATAAATTGATTGAAATAAATTGGAATAAAAACACTTTTACACACAATTATGATAATTTTAATTAAAAAAATAGTGATGTTTTCATAGTTGTTTGTTGTGCTGTTAGGAGTGTCTGTTAGTTACTAATACAATAACTAGATTAGAAGGCTGACTATTTTTCGGTCAGAAAATCAGTATTATCATGCAATATGGCAATATTGCCCGACTTCTGGGCATTTTACCAATGAACTATTAATTCGGACAAATATAATGCCTGAGTCGTTAAATGTAATTGAAATTTTTATATATATTTTTTATTTTTATAATATATAGGTTGTCAATTTAAGTAAGTAGGTAGTTATAATATGATTTAAACTTGTATATATCATTGAAAAAATAACTAGGTTTAATAAAAATTAAAGCTTAATTAGCTATGTTTAGATACACCATAAAGCACAAACCACTAAATATATGGATTATTAATTTTGATCTTCCAATTATGCAATGAAATAAACCAGAATAATTCAAATACAAACCAATATTATAGTTGTATACCTTTTTATGAGCGGTAGCAACAGTATACCTACTCGTACATTGTATTCACTGGAAAATTATTTTACTGTGTAGAACACTGGTGCATATTTGATAACATGTTTATCATGATAATACAATTCCATAGAAATTCAGTTAGATTTATGTATGGATATGGCAAAAGATAATTATTTTACTAATTTATTAATTTTGTTACAAGTATGTACTGATAGTAGCACTATTGATTCATACCAGTTATTTTTTTGGACTATGTTATCTTTTTTTTTAAACCAATCTAAGCTCCAATTAAGATAATAATAAACTTTTATCACAACTTCCAAGAATGTTTTATACATGGAATGTGTAAGGCATTGGCATATCTAGGATTATTTCCTAGGGCCTGGCCCCCGACATCAAGTCTATTATCTAGTATCTTAATAGAATTCCATAACGGTAGGCCAGAATTCCATTCCATTCTTATTGCAATTCCAAGAATTAATTCCATTTTTAGGTGGGCCCGGCCCACCCGGCCCACCCGCTGTATACGCCTATGGTGTCGTCGTCGTCATCAACCCATATTCGGCTCACTGCTGAGCTCGAGTCTCCTCTCAGAATGAGAGGGGTTAAGCCAATAGTCCACCACGCTGGCCCAATGCGGATTGGCAGACTTCACACACGCAGAGAATGAAGATAATTCTCTGGTATGCAGGTTTCCTCACGATGTTTTTCCTTCACCGATTGAGACACGTGATATTTAATTTCTTAAAATGCACACAACTGAAAAGTTGGAGGTGCATGCCCCGGACAGGATTCGAACCCACACCCTCCGGAATCGGAGGCAAAGGTCATATCCACTGGGCTATCACTGCTCTTGGTGTAAGGCCTTGTTAAAATGACTGCCATTTAAAAAAAAATTGACAAACTATGAGAATATTTTATAAAAATAAACATAGTGACCAGAAACGACGATTATACCTTGTTTAGCTTATATATATACAGGGTGCTGGGGAGTATTTCCCATAACTTCAAGGTGTTGACGATTCCACTTATAGGAGTCGAACTGCTTAATTAATATTTTTTTTATTTTCATACAAAATAATTCAAATAATTCCAACTATCCGTAACTAAGCGTAGATAAAAGCTTGTGTTACATACACACGCTTTTATCTACGCTTGCATTTTAAAATTCTACGTCATAATTATAACTTATAAGGACGCATTTAAAGGACACATTTTAAGATCTATTTACAAAATCAATAATATTTACTCTGAAAATATTATTTTTAGAACATATGTTCTTTCACTTTGACGGCTTCCGTGACGCAGAAATTTTAAAATGCGCGGTGGATCTACAAGGCGGAGGTCCTGCGTTCGATCCCCGGCTGGGCAGATTGAGATTTTCTTAATTTGTCCAAGTCTGGCTGGTGGGAGGTGTATAATTTTCTATCTCCATTTTACTATTTTAACATGATAAAATATGTATAATCACCACATTGCCTACCTGTATGTAAAATTCTTATAACATATAGTAACTTGTGACTCACGCCCATTTTCAATAACCTACCCAAGATTACGGATAGATAGCTCTATCCTCGATTATTAGTAACAGTCAAACTATCTTTACAGAGTCAAACAATGTCAGTAGTTTATTGAAAACCAGATAAGAACAGAAAGATAGATTTTGTTAACTTCAGTAAGCGAAATGGCGGATAGATAGGTTATTGAAAACCGCCGTTAGAGTACTTAAATATGATATTATTATTATTTAAAAATTAAAATATATTTGTTAATTTCAGTTCCTGTTTAAAAAGAAACTCACCTTCATTCAATGGATCTCACTCGGTGTCCTCACATTGGGATGTATGATAAAGAATTTCGACGCTGCTACAATGTCGGCAAAGGAAGATACGGATCTCTGGTCACAAATATTCAACATATACTTTTTGTCAATCAACTTTCAAAATTTTTGTTCTTGTCTAGCCGGCACTTACAATGAATATCTGTTAAAAACGAAGGGATCAAACGTGGATATATTCCTTCAAAACGTCTACATGTATTTGGATTCTGTTATATGCAATTTTTTCATTTTGATGTACAAAGGTGAACTGGGAAACGTATTTAGCGATTTCCAGTCTCTAGGCGATGTGTTTGTTATACTCATCACTGTGAATAGTGCCATAGTAGGTATAGTGACTAGCTTTTTTCTAAAAAATTTGAATTCGATCCTCAAAACGTATGCCAGTGCTCTAGAGTTGATAATAACAGCTGTAGTGTGTTATATACTTTTCAAAATACTTATTACGTGGTACACTATTCTGTCCATTAGCTTAGTTAGCGTTGCTGTTGCTATGTATATGAAAAATCCTGTGAATAATGTTAATCCCAATGAAGATGACAAAAAACCACTCATGGAAGTAGTTGTAGACTGAATTTTGAATTTTTAGCGTTAAAAAATTTGACTGAAACCCTGACTTCAATTGAGCTATACGAGAAAATTTGTGTTAAGTGGCCATTTGCTGCGCTCCTTCAAGGTTAAGTTACACAAAGATAGTTTCAATGACCTTATCGCCTTCGCCTTGTATAAACAAATGATGGGAGAATCGTTTTTCAAAAGCAATTGATCGACCTTCTGAATTATCTTTGGTAACTGCGTGTGTGTACCAATATGTAATTGTATTGCACCATTCAGTTGGAAATAAATGGAGGAGGGAATGAATAAACGATAGTAAGCGAATATTGTAGCATTTTCTTATTACAAAATTAGATATTTTGCTGAAGGGGTCAAAGGATTTCCTAAATTCAGCAAAATTACCCAAGTCTAATGAAAGAAAAAGTGTTAAACGCGTGTCCGGTTGAAACCTAAAGATGTCAAATGATTGAAATTTTCTTACGTGATTGTAATAGCGTCAACGTGTTGCTATGGTTACTCCTGGCGCATCGTACGCATCGCATCAAATGTAATTTAGGATTCTTTGTAAAGAAAGTCGTACAAATGCGTCCACTGATCCGCATCGTACGGATCCGCATCGTACGTCGCATCTGCATCAAACGGATTTTATTAAAAATAAAAATCTGTTGGATGCGACGCGTCCGATACGTACGATGCGGATCAGTGTACGACTACCATTACTGTACATCGCTATCACCTGAAAATGGGAAACCCGCATTGATGTAAATTGAAGCGAATAGGCTCAAAACTTATAAACAGAATTGAAAAATTCTTTCACTGATGGAAAGCTACATAACAGCGAGTAACATTGGCTATAAAATATGTCCCCATATTCCCACGGGAAATGGCGCCGCGGCGAGTTCGCTAGTAGTTCATAACGATCTCAATAACTTTCTTTTTACGAGTACCTACTTAGTGATAAGTCAGTATTATTATATTCATTCGAAGGAAGTGATAGTAACTTTAGACATTATATCGTGATACCTAATAATTATTTAAAGGACATTATATCTTTCAAATATACCTATTAAGTGACATTTATTTTAAATTTAATTAACTATCTACCATTATTATGACAATTACTAATAACAAAACCATGTAGATTAATTAGGTAGTAGGTATTCGTGTCTTTAATAATTGACCCCAATCACACTAAAAACTTGACTAAATTAAATTTTAATTTAAATCACACAAATGTGTTTTATGATAAATTAGTAAAAATTAAATCTCGTTAATCTGTCCATTCTGAATTGGAAGACGTTTTGTAACTAGGAGGCTTAAAATTATTCTTTTCTACCTATTCTGCCAAAGCCATTATAATCCAGACTCAATAGTATTGTCTACATTGTACTATAGCTTGGCAAATTCGCTCGTAACACTGTTGATGGTCTGCGGGGGCCGGGACAGATAAACCCACAACTGATGCTCCCCATCCAGCCTCTAACCCACGTGCACGACTTCACACCCGCGCAGTCCTTCCCTCCCCGTCGCCCGCATATCATGAGAGTGTCATCAACGAACTGGGTCGGGAGGTGGTGACAGATAAACCCACAACTCATGCTCCCCACTTCCAGCCTCTACCCCGCGCGCCCGACTTTACAACTGCGTCCTTCCCTCCCCGTTGCCCGCATATCATGAGAGTGTCATCAACTTGCCAACTTGCCAAGCTATAACTTACCTATGACAGGTGCTTATTGTGACAAACTTTAATTAATCTTTATAAAATTGGTACATCGTTTTTAGGTAGGAAAAACTGGCTAATGTAATGTGTTCTTTGTTGTTAAGTCATTACATAATTAATATATTAGGTATAAATTATTTTTTTTATTAGTAAATATATATTATCTTGTAATTTATTGGTTTCATAAATTACCTAATAAGTAAAAAAATTACAAGTCCTTTTAATAAACATCTGACTTGACTGAATAGTGTTTGTTCTGCTTTTTTTCAATGTTTGTTACCTCGTAACTTCGTAATTTCTTAACCAATTTTGAAAATTCTTTTTTTATTAGAAAGTAGCACATACGATGTTATTTTTTGCTTTTTAGTTTATTTTTGTGATTTTGTAGTCGGTCGGTTTCGCTATAAGACCATTGAGTGAACATTTGAATGACTCAACATTCCACATGGCGGTAATCTCGTGAGCCACATGGCGGTAATCTCGTGAGCGAGGTACAAGTTTGGTATTGTTATATTCCTGGAAACTTTGTCTATATGTACACACTTGCCCATCATGTCATGACACGACACGTGGTGTCACGTAAAGCCGGATTTATATTTGTCTGACGTGTCGTGTCGTGACGCATCAGAACAGAATCGGTATTATACATTTTGTATGCGACACATCAGAAACCATCACGACATGTCACAACACATAAGTGTAAACGTTGCCATACAAAATGTATGACTCCGATTCTGGTCTGATACGTCACGACACGACACGTCAGACGAATATAATTCCTCCTTTAACTTCCTTCCTAACTTCCGACCCACTGGTAGTCTTTACAAATAGTCAAACTGGACTTGCTTGTAATCTAAGCCTACTTGAAATAAATGATTTTTAATTTGATTTGAACAGTTAAGTTTTATGTAACTACTAAAAATTTTAAAAAATGTTATTATTTATTTACTATTTTAATTAAGAGGTTCATTTGTATTTTTTATTATAGTAAACCAGTGTCTACTTGTATGCTAACGTAATAATATGTTAAATTTTATTTTTTGACCATGTATGTAGGTGCTATATCCTGTAGTTTTATTTTTAACTGTATAAACATGAATACCAATAGACTAGGTAGGTAGATTTGTTTTTAATAAAAAAATAAAGAATGCGTTATAGTTTTTTTTTCTTGTATAAGCTATCATGCCTGATGGTAAGCGATGATGCAGCATAAGGTGAAAGCGCTTCCTTAGAAGCTGCCTATTCACTCCTGACTTAAAGATACCCATATTGTACCTAGGTGGTGGAAAAAATGGAAGCTGGAAGGAATATCGTCGATGTAGCGGTGCGAAATCATTTTGTGGTAATTCATTGGCTTAGCTCATTTCAGCGCTAATTTATTATTATTAATAATGTCAAAGAAAATGTGTAATTTTCTCTTTTGGTGTATTAATAATAAATATTTCTTTCTAACATTTTTATTATATTAGTCGTTACGTAAGCTATTTCTTCTGTGGTTACTCGGAGTAGACTACTATACTATGATAACTGCTTAGACGGTCGAGTGGTTGCTCAATGTGGCTTAGAATCTAGAAATCCTGAGTCGGGCTACGAAATGTGGACCTTTGGAATTTTTTCAGTAAGTTTCTCTGGATTTTTTTTCATAACAAGTTAAAGTTAGAAAGAAGACTACAATCTCATTTATAGTAGGTAAGTTTCAGTTTCTACACGACATCGTACCGGAACGCTAAATCGCTTGGCGGTACGTCTTTGCCGGTGAGGTAACTAGCCCCGGCCGAAGCCTCCCACCAGCCAGACCTGGACCAATTAAGAAAACCTCAATCGAAGCCAGGACCTACGTCTTATAAATCCACTGCGCCACGGAGGCCTTCGGCCGCCGCCTGGAGTTGGCAACGTAATACTTGGGTGATATTATAGCCCGTGCCTTGGAAAGCACGTTAAGCAGTCAGACTGCCCGCAGTCACTATCAAAAACATCTAATCTTCATTCAACCCATATTCGGCTCACTGCTGAGCACAAGTCTCCTTTCAGAATGAGAGGGGTTAGGCCAATAGTCTACCACGCTAGCCCAATGCGGATTGGCAAACTTCACATACATACAGAATTAAGAAAATTCTCAGTTATGCCGGTTTCCTCACGATGTTTTTCCTTCAGTATTTGAGACACGTGATATTTAATTTCTTAAAATGCACACAACTGAAAAGTTGGAGGTGCATGCGTCGGACCGGATTCGAACCGGAGCCGGATATCACGGCCCGAGAAAACAACAAATAGTGTAATAAAACACCCTAGCCCACCAAATTGCATAGGAGCAGCATGGTAGGTTTAAGCTCTTATCTCTCATATAAAGGTAAACCTGGCTATGTATTTGGCCGTTTAACTCATGACGTTCATTTACTGTTTTAAGTTATACAGGGTGCTCGGGAGTATTTCCCATAACTTCAAGGTGTTGACGAGTCCACTTATAGGAGCCGAACTTCATAACTAATTTAAACTAAAAAATAAAAACTTTTTATGTTTTCATACAAAGTAATTTAAATAATTCCAACTATCCCTATAACACACGCCTTTACCAACTTTGCATCTTAAAATACGTAAAACTTGGCTGCGTCATAATTATAAGGATGTGTATAAGAGACACATTTTAAGATCTATTTACAAAAGAAATATTATTTTCCCCGAAAATATTAATTTTAGAACACATGTTCCTTGAACAATTTTAATTAATTTACGGTAAAGAATATAACCCCAGAGTTATGGGAAATACTCCCTAGCACCCTGTATACAAGTTAAGGCCTAATTTTATATATACATGCTATACATAGAAAACACCAATTGTAGCTTGCAGAAAAGAAATAAGTCTTTCTCAGAAAATAATTTTTCTTCCATTGTATTGTTTCTTTATGAAATGAAGTTTTAACTAGGCTATAGGTAGGTACCTTAATTTGAGAGGGCAACTTAAATAATTACACACCAAAACACCTAAAAAAGCTATATTAAATATATTGCACAATTTCAAATAAATTATTTCTCTATGTTAGGACATTATCTACAACGTATTATGAAAATAATCACATCAGCATTTTTAATTATTAATTTAACTACTAGGTAATAATTTTTCACTATTTATATGGGCTTGTAGAGGAGAGTTGTGACATACTTCTTTCTGTATCTATGTGTCGCAGAGAGCACCATAACACCGTCTTTGATTGATAAGGCATACAAATGGTTCAACATCACATGATTTGGTTCCGGCAGTAGGGTTGGTTCACACTGTAAACAAAGAATATGCCACTTCAGTTATTATACAATGAGATTGAGAGACGAGATATTCTACTAATACCTTCTATAAAAACCTTTCCTGAAGTAATAACTTATAAATAAATACTCTGTATCACCAGTAATGTAACTTTGACGGCCTCCGTGGCGCATTGGTTTGCCCGGTGGATTTACAAGACGGAGGTCCTAGGTTTGATCCCCGGCTGGGCCGATTGAGGTTTTCTTAATTGGTCCAGGTCTGGCTGGAGGGAGGCTTCGGGCGTGGCTAGTTACCACCCTACCGACAAAGACATATCGACAAGCGATTTAGCATTCCGGTACGATGTCATTTCATCCTACTCCTAACAAGTTAGCCTGCTTCCATCTTAGATTGCATCATCACTTACCATCAAGTGAGATTAAGGGCTAACTTATAGAGAATAAAAAAAAATGTCACATCTCTACAATATTTTTGAAATTTTAAGAAATACTTACTGATAGTGGAGTGTCTTTATTTAATATCACTTGTAAAAGATGTGGCGGCAGAATTGGTGGACCAAATATTTTCTCCCAGGGCTTGGACTGGGGTATTTCCTGAAACAGATAACATTGTCAATTTACATAATTTGGATGTAGTATAAAAAGAAAGAAGGAAGAAGTTCTGGCAATGTAACACAAGGGAGTGGACTGGCATAAAGACATTCAATAATCTTTCCCACCTAGCTATAGACAAGAATATATTTAAAAAGGTGACTGCCGACCTTCATTAACAGAGAGGAACTTAAAGAAGTAATAGAACTTGGCCGAAGCGGTAGTATTGCTAAGCTTGTTTTTGCCAGGTTTTAAAGACCAAATTAAACCAACAAAAAAGTCTGAAGGGTATGGTGTGTAATAGTTGGTTTGCCTTGGTTGCCATTCTCTAGAGTGGCACACTTTAAGACATGCTCATAGAAAGTGTAACCAGCATATGAGTAATTTTGAAACGCAATGTTATTCCATATAACCAACAACCAACGAGATAATTTCGTGGTACGAAAGAGATGGGACAACTCCACCTCATGCGAAGTGAACAAGAAGAGAAATATAGACAAAATTTCGTCCAATGGCATAGGAGTTGTCCTACTCCCATCTCTTTCGTACCACCGCAATGAAAGAGATTGCGGTGCTTCCGGTGGCGTCATCGTCATCATCATTATAAATAGCCAATGGACGTCCAAGGCTGGACATAGGCTTTTCGATGCTCTTCCAAACAAGACAGTCTCGAGCCACCAGCATATAGTGGCTCCCTGCAACCTACTGGATGTCCTCAATTCACCCAGTGGGCGGTCGACCAACACTGCTGTTTCCGGTGCGGGGTCGCCATTGAACTGCCATCGGTTGAATTTTCTTTATTTCTAATCACAAGATTATCTCATTGGACGCATGTTTGCACCACTGGTGATCCATCTGCTTGTTCCATAAACTTTTACTTTAGTTTATCTACTTTTGGTAGTGTGTTTGGCTATAGACGTAGTGGTAAAGAATACAGACAAGAGTTTGACAGTTGACAGATAGCGTGTTGGTGTGTAAAACTGAAGGAACATTTTTTAATGAAACAGATAGTTTATACACACAATAAGTGGCGTGCACTTCATAGATGCAAATATGTTATGTGAACAAATTTTCCATTTTGTACAATTTTTATGTATAATGCCTACCCTCGTTAATAACTTTGTGCACGCCACTGCACAATCATGCTTGGTCTGTCATCTTACCACTACATCCAAAACCAAGACTTCCCTAAATAGCCCAAGTATCAATGGTGCAGTGTGTAAATTTTTTGGAGGTAACCTGTAAGCGGAGAAAGCTCTTTTCTATCCCACAACTGGACAAATACCGAAATATAACTGTTTATTGCCATTTTATAACTGACGTCCAGTGTTTCGTCAGAGGCGCTACAGACCTTCAGTTTTAACTGTACAGTTTTATCAAATGAAAATTTCAATCATTTTGATTAGAAAAAAAATTAAAACTGAAGGTCTAAAACTATATTTTATAGTCTTACTTGGCTATGTATTACGCAAAAAGCTTAAAAATACTACCTGAGAATATTCTGTTTGTGCACTGCTTCGTACTCCTTCACTGTCTTTGGCCAAAGCTTGAAACACTTCAAAGTCAGACATTTTTACTGTTACTAAATTATTCTTAGAGCCCATTCCATTGTCTACAAGTTTCTGAAATGTAATGAAATCTATACTAATATTATAAAGAGGTAAAGTTTGTAAGTTTGTAAGTTTGTCACATTTTTTAAATGGGGTAATCTTCGGAACTACTGGTCCGATTTTAAAAATTCTTTCACCAGTAGAATGCTACATTATCGGAGAGTGCTATAGGCTATATTTTATGTTGGTATCATATATATTAGCCTAATTATCACAGTTTTTGTCATACAGGTCGGACTGAAAATGCTCTTAAACAGACATATTCGCATGCGCTGCCTTAACTATTGTGTAAAATTAAAATTAATGTATGGAGACTTTATGTATCTTTAAAAGTTCTACAAAAAAGTCCGCGACACCATATATCTATCTTCTATATATTAGAAGATATAGTACCTTTTGTGTTTTAAAAATTATTAATTTTATATACTTAGGTTTACGTCATTATTTATACAACTAAACTTTAATCCTTATTAAAATAAATTATTTAATAATCACAAGGATATTATGGAGATAAGATTTGCCCTTTACAGTATGTTAATTACTTAAATAGTTTCGGAGATAATACAAAATTTCTAAAAGACGCAGTAATTCCGCTATATGACGCCCGGCGCTTACATTTACGTAGTTCCCGTTCCCGTGTGAATATGGGGATCAAACATAGCCTATGACACTCGCAAATAGCGTACCTTCTATTGGTAAAACAATTTTCCAAATCGGTCCAGTAGATCCAGAGATTACCTCCTACAACCACATGAACTTTACCTCTTATTATTAGCATAGAAGTCTTTATTTCTCTTGGCCATACCACCACTCTCGAAGGACTGGACCGATTTTGCTAAGGGTAGGAGTAAGATAGAGAAGTTATAGGGTAGGGTAGGGTACGGGTAGGGAAGCGTAGGGGTAGGGTAGGTTTAGGGCCGGGTTTAGGGTAGTGGTAGAGTAGGGGTAGAGGTAGGGTAGTGGTAGGGTAGAGGTACGGGTAGGATAGGGAAGTGGTAGGGTAGGGGTAGGATAGGCGTGAGATAGGGGTACGTGTGGGATAGGGGTAGGAAAGGGATAGGGTACGGGGAGGGTAGGGGTAGGATGGGGGTAGGGTTTAGGTAAGGTAGGGGTAGGGTAGGGGTAGGGTAGGGGTAGGGGTAGGGTAGGGGTAGGGTAGATGTAGGGGTTGGGTAGGGTTGGGTTGGGGTAGTGGTAGGGTAGGGGTAGGGTAGGGGTAGGATAGGGGTAGTAGTAAAGTTGACATCGAAATTTACGCGGACGAAGTCGCGGGCGTCCGCTAGTAATATATATTTTAGTTTCTGTACATTTGTAAATTTCCTTTTGGATTACAGATTTTAATCAGAATACCCCCTAAATTAAATCGCCACTAGCCCTCTTGAAAATCAAATTTAAAAAATAAATAGTAAGTCAACATTCATTCATGATAATGTGTTGTTATGTCTACTAGTTTAAAATACATTTCATTATAAATAACTACAGACAGATTTGACACTCATAATGCTTTTGAAGTTCACCAACTTCATGGATATCTTTATCTCTATCTATAACTTCATATTATAATGTCTATCTCTGTATAGAGATCAGTCTTTAAACCACAAACAGATCTAATAACTTTTTTTTTTATTCTGTACAAGTTAGCCCTTGACTACAATCTCACCTGATGGTAAGTGATGATGCAATCTAAGATGGAAGCGGGCTAACTTGTTAGGAGTAGGATGACAATCCACACCCCTATCAGTTTCTATACAACATCGTAACGGAACACTTAATCGCTTGGCAGTACGTCTTTGTCGGTAGGGTGGTAACTAGCCACGGCCGAAGCCTCCCACCAGCCAGACCTGGACCAATTAAGAAAACCTCAATCAGCCCAGCCGGGGGTTGAACCCAGGACCTCCGTCTTGTAAGTCCACAGTGAATACCACTGCGCCACGGAGGCGTTAAACTAAACTGCTTATTATAATAAGTATAATTAATAATTTGATAAAATGAATTAGCATTTAGAAAACTTACAACTGTAGGGTCGTGCTTCCACTCTCCATCTACAAAGAACTTGTACTGATGTTCCCCTTCAGGCAGATCAATTATAGTCACAAAATCACCATGAGATTTCACCATAGGAATAGTTTTCCAATCAGTGAAAGTTCCACTAATGAAAACCTAAAAAATTAAAGAAAAGGTTTAAAATGAAATATTCTAATGTTACCAGACCTCCCCTACAGGTTCATCCATATATTTCCCATAAAACGGGAAAACGGGCATAAAGTATAGCTTGCTGATATTATTGCTTTCCATTGATCAAAGAATTTTAAAGATTGGTCTATTAGTTTAAGCCCATGGCTTAATCAATTAAAATTAATTTTTAAAATGGTTTTTGTATTTGGTAGGTTTTAATTACTGCATTCTTAGTATATTTGTATGAAAGAAATTTACATGGTAGAACATTCGCTATGTCAGCTAGTTCATAACTAGCCATATATAAATCAAAGGAATGTAATATTCAAACATAGCACGCACCATGTTATGTTAGCACCATGGTGACTTAGTGATGTGGTGACCCTCAATTGTCAATCATGCTTCAAGCTCAATTAAGTAGATCATGTTAACATGCTCAGTATTTTTTAAGTTACAACAAAGCTAAGTTTCTGTCAACAATATTCTATAGTAAAACCATGCACATAGAGCGTAATATGTGAAACAGTACATAATTTTAAATAAATAAGATACAAAATGACAGTGTTGGTAAACAGTGCACATTGTAGAGTTTGAAGTGTAACATGCTAATTTTATTGCCCTTTTATGATCTGTTTACTTATGTCAAAAGTGAAACCGTCACAGAAATAGCATGAATTCGCCAAGCAATCAAATTATCTAATTATATACCCAATTTATCTGGTTAAAGTAAAACTATCAGAAAGTATAATGTTGTTATTGATTATAAACTTAATCTACTATATAAAAATAAGTCGGGTTTTCCTTCCTGACGCTATAACTCCAGAACGCACGAACAGATTTCCACGGTTTTGCATTCGTTGGAAAGGTGTTGGGCTCAGTAAGGAATATAGCAAAGAAAATTCAGGAAAAGGTAGGGGTAGGGTAGGGTAAGGTTAGGGTAGGGTAGGGTAGGCTAGGGTAGGGTAGGAGTAGGGTAGGGTAGGGGTAGAGTTGGGTAGGGGTAGTTGAAAGTTTACATCGAGTTTCACGCGGACGAAGTCGCGGGCGTCCGCTAGTACTGTATGATATTTTAAAAGAGTAACTGTTGAGTTTCTTGCCAGCTCTTCTCAGCAGGACCTACCTTCTGAACCAGTGCAGTCTTTACAAATAGTCTACTAACATTTCTTGTTACCAGATACTACTTTAAATAAATGAATTTTGAATTACCTGTTTACCGCCTCCATCCCATTTAAATACTGTTGGTAACACCTTCACGTCTTCAGCTACCTTTTCCTCTGTCAATGTGTTAGATCTTTCTCGCATCACAGTCTCTTCTACATCATGTTCAGGCACAGCTTTCGTGTAATATGGAGCTCCGTCCTCTATGTTATTGTCTTCCTCCTTAACATTTCTATCTTCGTCAATTTTTTTATCAAAAGTGAAAGCTTCACCTTCCTTAGCTGGCGATGATGAACCTACATCCGGCTGTTTTGTTGTGTGATCCTTGTGCCATTCTTTTGGTTGATTACTCCCAGCATTGCCCATTTTATTTACCTAAAAGCCCTACCACAAATCACAATGTCAACAGTTAACCTTGACTCATTAAGGCACAATTTAAAAGTTAAATACACTAACTAGTAAGACAACATGCAAATAACACAAGAAAATTAAGCCTATGGATGACCTACAAATAAAATAAATAGATATCATCCATTTTTTTTTGGCCAAGTGCAAAAATGAAAAAATACACAACACGGAACACCACAAAAGTCACAAAACAGATCAGCACAGACGTCAAATAAATGCAGCCAAAGAGTAAATTAATAGCACAGACGACAAATTAATAGCAGCTAAACCACAGATCAATAGATAATAAAATTAATAAATTGAGCTAAACACATTTTTTTTCTTCCGTCATTACCACAAACGGCGCAAACGGCTAAATACCTACTTAGACATTATAGATATTATCTATGGCTGAAATATTATATTTTTTTTTTATTATAAGCCACCCACAGACTAAAGACGGTTAAAGTCCATTCCACTTAGCGATCACAGCGGCCATTTTCCCCGTTGCGATTGCATGCGTGCGTTACAATCTTAAACTTAAAATAAACTAAAATGGTTATCGAAGTATTCTGCGCACTTTTCACCGTGCGCTACCGCCAACAGTGTGCACACGCCGCGGCCTGCTGCTCCTCGGTGACTAATTGACCTCCGGACTTTTCACTTTTCAGGCGTGAGTACATACTTACTCTACTCTTTGGTGAGTACTGAGACGTACATAGTGTATACTGCGGGGCAACATACACCTATTTAGACAGTTGATCTGAAAGATTAAACTCCATTCGTGCGTCGGAGCTGACACACACTTTTTTTAAACTGATGACGAGATAAAAAAAGCGTTCTGAAGTCATAACTTTTTAAGAGAGGGAAAACCACTTTATAACGTAACGCTTCACTTTAACTTTTTCTTTTATTTTAAGCCAATATTTGAAATTAATGTTGTCATCAGTGACGTTGTACAACGACCCATCTCAAGACGTGGGTCAACGTGATTGTTTACTGTAATTACTAATAATTATTCATTGTCGGCGCACTTTCACAATTATCGGTGGTCAGAATTTCATTGAAAATAAATTTTAAATGAACGTAGTTTAGAATTCTTAAATTCTATAAAACAGGTCTAGTTTTGTAATGATTTTGGTGGCAAATTTAGTGGCAAAAAAAAACGTTTTTTAATTAATCGCCCTTTTTATACTATTTACGTTAATGTTCAAACACTCCATAATCCATTCTACTCGAGTTTACGATTTCAACGCGCCTTGATCCGAGAAGAACCTACAACAAACTCCGCCAAGACTTATTTTTTTTTTGTTAACCACCATTTTATAAACTTATTTAAAACTAAGCACACAGTCGTATAATACAGTTTAACACGCAACAAGCTTTCTTATCATTTTTAAAATCATTAACACTATAATAAGACTTTCCTAAAACCTTGCGTTTAGTAAACATTTTGAACTTTTTGAGAGACATTCCAGTGGCTTCATGTGGTAGTTTATTCTAATAACATATGCAATTGCCCTTAAAAGAATTACTATTTTTTTGTAACCTGGTGTGGTGTGCAACAATTTTATTTTTATTTCTGACATTAATATTATTACAATCACACCTTTTAAAATTGCCTATGTTTTTATAAACATAATATACTAAATTCTCATATAATTATTGACTGTTCGGATCGCGAAGTGGAACAAATCACCAGCACTACTATCTAAGAATTAGTTTAATAATCTATGATCTAGGACTGGATTCCAAGTGTGACTGAGTTATAAAAAAAAATATGTCAAAAGTTGTCACTGTCAATGTCAGTAGTTGTGTGTCAACCGTGTCAACTGTCAGCTGTTATTGTATAAACATACTACATTTATTTATTTTATCTTTAAATCAATACAAATTACAATACACTGTACACATATTATACAAACGAGGCGGAGCGATCTGAGATCAGCCCGAGCCTAGTAAGTTGTGAGAGCTCCATTGTCGTTATCGACGTATCAGCATTTCGACGTCGAGTTCCAAGTACCTAGGGTATACGTATTCACTATTCAAAGTCATGACTATTGGGTGAATGCTGCAATTATTATTTACGATGTAATTTTATTGTACGAATAACTTACGACAAATTCTATCTAAACTACAATATTACGAATACGAGCTGAAATTCAAAATGAGCGATGAAAAGCGGCCGCTACTCATATGTCCGAATACTCCTCTTGATAATTCAGATGTTCAAACTGTAGAGTTGGTGACTAGTCCTGATTTATCACTCAAAGATGAAAAGCCAAAGAAATGTGGATATAACCCGGCATCTGAACGGTATTTGGAGCACCCTACGTCTAATTTGGATACCTTAATCCACCTGTTGAAAGGCAATATTGGCACAGGAATTTTAGCCATGCCTGATGCATTCAAAAATGCTGGACTTTTACTGGGTGCGTATTTTTATCTTTATTTTTTTTATGACAATGCAAATTAAGATAATAGGGCATTAAACTTTAAAGGTGTATACTTTATTCAAGGCCATACCCTTGACTAGCATGTGTACATCATCATATGATAACTTATATTTGCACTTGGTGCAAATGTTACTTACATTCTTAGTACACTAGACTACAATTTATATAAACTGAACCCAAGAAGTTTATCGCTTGGGTAATTAGAATGAATAATGGTTTTGTCTTAAAAATCAGTTTTGACACTAATGTTAATAATCAATAATCATTTTTTTCAGTTCCTTTATGATGAAAAATAATTTTATTTTCAGGTGTGATTGGAACATTGTTTATGGGGGCAATATGCACGCATTGTATGCATATACTAGTGTCGTGTTCCCATGAGCTGTGCGTCAGGAATCAGAGACCTGCAATGAGCTTTGCTGATGTAGTGGAGGATGCTTTTGCTATGGGACCCATTCCGCTTAGACCATTTGCAAAAAAAATCAGGTAAACAATATTAATTTAATGAAAATAATGTTTTTAATATAATATGGCAAAAGGATAAAGCTTTAGTATGATAAAAACAGGTGAATGGTTTATTTATATTTATTTAATATATGTATGTGGTTTTTTTACTTTGTTTGTTTACTAAATTTTTTGAATTCCTGTGTGATAAAAGTTCCATCTCCACTCCCAGCCCCAAAATATAAGCTACAGACAAATGCTGGTTTTTTAAAATCTAAATCTATGGTTATTATCATATTCCTAAATAAGACAACATTCCACTCAAAATTATGTATGTCACATTTTAAATAAACACACCACTTTCTAAAAAATAATTCTGATACTTTTACCTAAAAATATTTGAAGTTAAAAATTACAAATAAATAGAACTTTAAGAAAATTTATAAAACTGTCAACCAATGTGATTCCCTGGCATTAATTTTTATTGATGTTAACCTTCCAGCACTTTTTTTGACGAAGTATCGTAAAATAACAATAATAATATAGTAATTAAAGCTTTTTAAAATCTCTTAAGTATGTTTGATTTATTTTTAGTCAGTCAGTGAGAGGTGCATTCCTACTGATGTACCTACAATTTAAATGACACAGTTACATGGTTTTGCCTATAATAAATACCACATATGTCTTTTTTTGTTTCATTTTTTTATGCCAAAAAATATAAACTGTTATCAGTCTATTTTTTATCAGTTTTAAAATGCTAATACTTAATAACTATTATTTTTAAAACTTCTAAACAGATTTTAGTGTTGTTGTCAGAAATAGATAAAACTTGTGTAACATGTAGTTACATATGTTAAGAAAGATTAATAAAAACAAATCCCAACACAACACTGACAATCTGCTAGTATATAAAGTCAGAGTGTAATTAATTATTATTATTATTATTTGGTTAATTTATCCCATTGCTGTATGATCATAACAGAGTTTATGTTTATTATCATACAACAAGTAACTAACTAACACATAATAACATTACATAATTAATTTATATATTGCATGTATTGTTTCAGGAATATTGTCAATGTATTTCTAGTAATAACACAATTAGGATTTTGCTGTGTTTACTTCTTGTTTGTTGCAACTAACCTGCAGGATACAATGCACATTTTCCACATAAACCTTGGTGTACACAGCTACTTAGCATTATTGTTTCCACCAATGTTGGCCCTGGGCATGGTTAAGAACCTAAAGTATTTGACACCAGTTTCCCTGATAGCTGCTATTATGACAGCTTGGGGACTAGTTGTAACATTCTATTATATCTTACAAGATTTACCTCATACTAGCACTGTGAAAGCGTTTGCCGCTTGGCATCAATTGCCATTGTATTTTGGAACAGCTATATATGCTTTTGAAGGCATTGGAATGGTGAGTTGAAAATCATTTCTTTTTCCAATATTATGTGTATATTAGATATATTAAAAGAAGCTTCATTGAATACCTGCATGGTTAAAGTGGTTAAGAAAACATTACACGAAAATTAGCCATTAGTAAAAATATATTTACTGTCTAAGCATATCAGTAAATAATATGTTTAGATTTGAAACCTTTTATTTTATCATATTTATTTCCAACACAGGGTAGGAAAAGTTAAAAGGGTTGCTTTTGTTTTTGTTATTATTTATTTAAATCTTTATTTTCTAAATAAATAAAAGAACATCTACAAATACTAGTCATGTAATAAAAGGTTAATTTTTAACTTTAAGGTCTTTAGTTTTGAACATTTTGTTATGTATATTTATATTTTATATAGTATTTTTCCGGGATGAAAAATGTAGCCTATGTGTTAATCTAGAGTAAAATCTAGTTCAATTTCAGCCAAATCGGTTCAGTAATTGCGGCGTTAAAGAGTAACAAACATCCAACAAACATCCAACAAACATCCAAACAAACATCCAACAAACATCCAAACAAACATCCATAGAAACTTTCGCGTTTATAATATTAGAAGGATTAACATACCTAATTGTTTATTGAATAATTTTATTACTTCTAAAAATTAATTTAATCTGCGTGTTCCGAGTAAGTACATTCGACCTTGGCCTCGCTTCGCCCACACGTTAATCGTTCGCATCCCTCGAACATGAATATTTCATTTCATATTTCACATTATTGAACAGTTGAATAGAATTCTTTGTTTATTATGTTTTCGACTACGACATTTCTGTAAAAATAATTATATTTATAGGTACTTTCTAGTCAATATATGTATACTGAGAGCTTTTGTTTTAGGAAGGGTTTTGACATTGATTTAATAAAGTCTCGCTTAATGGAGATGATGACTAGGTTTGAATCTTATTTGAATATATTATTTTTTATGAAACATTCGTGTAAATAATGGCAATGTTAACTAATTTATACATAAAAGCAAAGATTGTCTGGATATTTGCAAAAAAAAAAGATATTAGTAATTTTTGTTTGAACGCCCATACAAATCTAACGATTATTAATACCTACGACGTCATTAAAATGTTGTATGGGCGTTTTTCAGGGATCCGTGGCAGCGCCGCAAATCTGACCCTTTTAATCCCTGTAGTTTCGAAACTAATGATCGCAGATATCCTGTTACTTTTACAAAACAGCTTTACTATTAGCATACTCCTAATTTATATACACAATTTAAATAACTTTCATCATCCCATAAATAGATGGGGGTTAGGTAATTTAAATAAATCATACACCTGTGTGAGACCTTTTAGTTCAAGTTAATTTTTTTTCGGAAGAGGCGCCAGTTTCACGGCTGCAGGGGAATTAATCTTACTGGCATCGCCATTGATTGTACAATATTTGTACCTATTTATATGTAGATTTGTAGATGCGACCACGGCTCTACCATGACAGTGACATGACCATACTCTACATGGTTTTTGTACCTATGCATTTATCTATTTCGATCTGAAATAATTTCTTGTTTCGTTCTTTTTAAACCCCTTTTTACGCAGTTGAGTTATAGTTTTTAAACTTGTTTTTTTTTTAGATTACCTACTTATATCAGAGAATGAGATCAGAGAGCCGTGATAGCCCAGTGGATATGACCTCTGCCTCCGATTCCGGAGGGTGTGGGTTCGAATCCGGTCCGGGGCATGTACCTCCAACTTTTCAGTTGTGTGCATTTTTTTAAGAAATTAAATATCACGTGTCTCAATCGGTGAAGGAAAACATCGTGAGGAAACCTGCATACCAGAGAATTTTCTTAATTCTCTGCGTGTGTGAAGTCTGCCAATCCGCATTGGGCCAGCGTGGTGGACTATTGGCCTAACCCTTCTCATTCTGAGAGGAGACTCGAGCTCAGCAGTGAGCCGAATATGGGTTGATGACGACTTATATCAGAGGAAAATATCCTATTTCATGTAGGTACCTAAATCTACGTAATATTTTCGTTCGTTATATTTATTGCGAATAAAACTGTGACCTAGAATGTGGACACTGGCGCCAGACGGTCGCTCTAACGTTTTCTCATTTGAAAATTCAATTCTACTAAGTGCCGATTTACGAGTTCCTTCCTTTCGTTCGTTACTGAAACGAAAGTGGATCGGCTTTAAAACTTCTATCACCAATGGAAAGCTACATTACCAGCGATTAACATACAACAACAGGATTTATTTCATCCCTGTATTCCCAAGGGAACGAGAACTACGCGGGTGAATTGGCGGTGGTCATGCTAGGATATACGTAAAATGGATGAGATCATAATCAAACTTTAAATTTGTCGATATTTTTTTTTTAACATTAACTACGCAAAATGCAATCGAAGTCGATATAGTTATTAAAAGTAAACATAGTTATTGTCAACTATAGATATCTTTAACAAGTATTATTGAATTATCGCCGAATGCCAAAACATATGTTCGCTTTTAATATCTATTAGCAGATTTCGATTTGTGAACGATAAATCTACTAGATAAGAATCAGTTATCTGCGAGATTAGGCTTTTATCTGCAATAAAAAGAATAACATCACAATATTATACGTACCTACAAGGTTTGGCTAATGAAAGTAGAGACTGGAATCGACCGGCTTTAAAACAAAATGGAGACCGATCCCAAAACAATAGTGCAAATATTTATAAAAATAACTCCAGTTTTATAATTGCAATTTATTTATTTTTCAATATTTAGTAACTAGCGGACGCCCGCGACTTCGTCCGCGTGGAATTTAGTTTTTCACAAATCCCTCGGAAACCATGAATTTTTCCGGGATAAAAGCCTGTGTTAATCCATGCTATAATATATGTTAATACGAAATTTTAGCTAATTCGGGTCAGTAGCTTTTACTGTATATTAAAAAAATAGGTATTCCGTAAGCTAGTTGTAGTATTTGGGTTAAAAACAGTGATAAACTTTTGACTTGGCTTACTATTTGGGTGTTTATTTTCTTCGTAGGTATGTTGTGTACCGAACAGTCTACATCAACATTTTTATGTTAAAAGATCATTTTGTCAAATAAGTATTTTCAATTTGCCCAATACACTCCCTTTAACGTTTACGGTTAATTGGAGGAACGGGTATATTGATCGCTTAAAAGTCTTTGTTGCTAAATGTTACGAATGACTGAGCAATGTTTGGAGTTTTTCTGCGTGATCTAATCAGAAATGAAGAGATCCGCAGAAGAACCTAAGTCACTGACATAGCTCAGCGAGTCGCGAAGCTGAAGTGGCAATGGGTATGGCAAATACATACTTCGAAGAGCGGACTTTAGAGATGGAGTCCCAAGGTGCTGGAATGGTGACCCTGCACCGGAAAGCGTAGTGTTAGTCGACCCCTAGGTCGATTGGTGAAGGGTGGGTTACAGGGAGCCGCTGGATGTTGGGGGTTCGAGACCTTTATGTTTGGAGCCAAACCTAGAAATACACTTTTAAACTCGTATAGGTATTATGTAGGACTGTAGGTAGGTATATTATAGTATATGTACCTACAGACTACATTACAAGCGACTTTTAAGTCTATGAGCTAAACCGCGGTCAGACGAAATATGACTTTATTAGAATTACAACGCAATGACATTTTTACTTGACCTCTATCATGATCTTTAGCCAAACGGGTTTAACACATGAACTGACAAGGAATTGAATGTATACAAATTAACATAATTTTTGAATCAAAATTGCATAGGTAAGGTACCTACATCTACACAATATTATGAAGAAGAAAGATTTGTTTGTTTGTAGCTGATAGACTCCTGGACCGATTTTATTAATTCTTTAACCAATAGATAGCTACATTATCAGCGAGCAATATAGGCGCTAGTTGTAGCCCCGACACAAAACGACGACTATGTCTGTATGTCAATGACATCGTAGCTCTTAAACGGATGGACGATTTTGATGGGTTTTTTTTTCATTTAAAAAGCTTGTTACCTTTTTCTTACTTTTTTAGGGCAAAGACTTTATAATATAGTTACATAAGTCAATAGCGCGCCAGAAGTGAACAAAAGTGGCTAATTGTCTTAATTTTATTGAGTCGCAAAGTAAACAACGAAAGTTATTTACAAAAATAATACTTACCTAAGTATTCAATGTCGAGTTGTGTGTTCAGGAACTTTAAAAACTGTATGTACATAAATATCTAATGGAAATAAACACAAAATTTTATTGTTTTGTAGGCACGTAACATGTTTATAGTATAAAATATCGCTATTTAAAGGTTTTTCCTATTTTTTGCGTGTTAGGTTTTTACATTTTTTATTTAATTTTATATTATAACTAGCTGACGCCGGGCAGTTTTACCCGCGTGATTCCCGTTCCCGTAGGAAAACGGATAATATACAGCGTATAGCCTTCCTCGATAAATGGGCTATCTAACACTGAAATAATTTTTCAAATCGAACTAGTAGTTCCTGAGATTAGCGTGTTTAATCAAACAAACAAACTTTCAGCTTTATATATTAGTGTAGATATACGATCATTGCTAGCTACGTGGTAGGTAATGTGGGATCTAGGCTACAACGATCAATCGCTAAGTTGACCTCTATCGCCTGTCAATGTCTGGCATGTTGTGAGATAACATTCTGGTGCTTTGTTTTGTTTACATCAACATATCGACGTTTCATTGAAAACTAGGCCAGCTTTGGTTGGGTGGAATTTTTTTGGGAACCGAGTCTTCATACTGTTGATTTTTCTCTGAGAGTTTTTTTTAAATAAATAAGTACTTAGATATATTTGGATAATACACAAATGTCCGTACTAAGATATAATACCCATAAAAACCATACCCCTAGGATATGTATACAAAATCCACCCAGCCATTAGAAAACTGAAAACACCATAATATACCACACATATCTAAATATTTACAATTATGGCAATCGAACCAATTCAAAAACAATCGAATCGTGAATTCAGTATGCAGAATACCACGCAGTCGAATTGAATATTAAACAAAATAAAATGTTTTTATTCATATTCAGTGTTACAAACATATAAGAATTAGGTAGGTACATTAAACAGATACATTACATTACAAAATTCAAAATTTATTTATTTTAATCAGGCTTAGTTGACGTAGCACTTTTGAAACGTCAAGTTGTAATGATTTAATAGTGGTAAGTAAAGTTAATAACGAAAACATAATAACGTTTATTTTACAGAAAAATTACTAAAGACATTTATGTAGACAATTTTAAGATTTTTTAGTAATTGTTATTAATTGTAAATTATAATACTGTATGACTTTTTCAAAAGAGCAACTGTTGAGTTTCTTGCCGGTATCTTCTCAGCAGAACCTGCCTTCCGAACCGGTGTTAGAATCTTTACAAATAGTCAACTGACGTGTCAAAAGTGCTTGTAAACTGAGCCTACTTGAAATAAATGAATTTTGAATTTTGAATTTTGAATTTTTTGAATTTTGAGGAACAATTTTTGTAATGTAATTATATTTTTGTGATATACCTCTATTGACCTCCGAACATATAGGTCGCGAAATATTTGCCAATAACTGATTTGCGTGACATTTTGACCTTTGTAACTTTTTTAACCGGCACGATATCGATGACGATTTTTCACATCTTCATAATAACACCGTAATAAAAGTGTATACAAAAATTCAGTTCAGTAGGTAGGTTTTTCCCCAGATAAAACCTAATATTACTGGACTATTAGCTATGCTAAATGCTACTAGCCTACTACTCATACTGTACACCCGAAAGGAGAAATCAAATTGACTTCCAGGTAGATTAACTATATCGATAATTCGATATTCCTAGGTACATTACTTGATAACTTTTTATTCCAGTAAACCAGGAATATCGTTTGATTATAGGTTTTGCCGTTGGAAAATAACATGAAGACTCCCGAAGATTTTGGAGGTTGGACCGGTGTTCTGAACACTGGGATGGTGATAGTAGCAGCTCTTTACACCGCGATAGGATTTTTCGGATACTTGAGATACGGAGAAAAAGTATACGGCAGTATTACGCTCAATTTACCAAGTGACTTGTAAGATTTAATAATAATTAATGTATTTATTTTTAAGATTTAATAATAAGCAGACCCGTTCAAGACTCGCTTTGACTTATGTGCTTTGACTTTTTCCCTACCCTACCCTAAACCTGACGTTTCAAAACTGTAGACTATCATCGTCTATCATGTAAGCCGATGGACGTCTGCTGCAGGACATAAGCCTTTTGTAGGGACTTCCAAACACCCCGATCCTGAGCCGCTTGCATCTAGCGAATACCTGCGATGCAAACGTTTTCTCTATTTACACACATAAACGCGCCTGCTTCATCATAAAATAGAATGTCGTCCTGCTTCACAAGTGCTTTTAGCCCCCAATCGCACGAGAGCTTATTTAACGGACCCTAAAAAAGGGTTCAAATACAACTAATGCATTCCCAAGTTTAATATATTCACACGACAGCGTTTTTAAAGTTTACTTTTTTTCGAGCAGTGTTGCATTTTCACTTTTGAGCCGCTTGCATCTAGCGAATATCTGCGATGTGACTCGTTTGATGTCGTCAGTCCACCTGGTGGGGGGTTGACCAATTGCGCTTTCTGGCGCGGGGCCGCTATTGCAGTACCAGCAGTCCTGTGTCCTGTGTACACTATTCTTCTTCTTAGAGTGCCTCTCCTCTCAGAGTCTGAAGATAGGCGGTCAGCTTTCTAAACTTTTTCTTTTCCATGACATAGACGGAAAAGTTTACTACTGTCTTTATGCCACTCCGCTTCTTCCGCTGCTTGATGGTTTTAACTGTAGAACTTAACCTGTAGACCAGCGGTTCCCAAAAGGTGTTCCGCGGAACAGAGGTTCCGTGAAAGGCCCTTAGGGGTTCCGCGAATATTGAAGATTTCCATATTGTAAATCGTTTCACTTATGATAATAATTCATACATTTATCAGGACGTGACACGACACGGCATACTAGTAGATATATCTCTAACTTTTTTGTCTGATTAAGTGTTTTTCCGTCTTTAGTTTACTTCTTTCTTAAGTCAATAAAAATCGTGAAACAAAAAGGGTTCCGAAGTCAAAAGAATTCGGGAACCGTTGCTGTAGACTATGTCTACTTGAAATAAATTAATTTTGGCTTTGACTTTAATATATTAAATTGTTGTAGGTTGGCTCAAAGCGTGCGAGCTGTGATGGCGGCGGCGATTTTTCTCTCGTACGGACTTCAATTTTACGTGCCGATGAATATTGTGTGGCCATACATAAAGAGCAAATTGACTTCAGACAAGGCGCTGGCTTACGGCGAGGCGATCACTCGATTCATCCTTATCTCTATTACATGTAAGTCATTTATATAAGCCATATAAGCCTGGATAACCCAGTAGATATAAATGATGCCTTTGATTCGGAGGGTATATTTTCGAAACTGGTTCGAGGAATGAACCAGTTATGTGCATTTTAAGACATTATATATCACATGCCTCAAACGGTTAAGGAAAACATTGTGAGAAAACATGCATGCCTGAGATTTTTTGTTTTTACAAGCACTTTTAAAACGACTATTGATTGTGTACTCTACCACCGGATTAGAAGGCAGATTTTGCTGAGGAGAGTCAGAAAGAACCTCAACTAAGAAGTTTATCACCAACATATACGTAGAATTTTTCTATCTCTAATCCATCACACTAATATTATAAAGGCGAAAGTTTGTGTGTAAGTATGTATGTTTGTTCCTTATCTACTTAAGCGATTTGGCTGAAACTTTAATTAGAAATCGATTTTACTCTGGATTAACACAGACTACTTTTCATCCCGGAAATATCCAAGGCTCCCGCGGGTTTTTGAAAAACTGAATTCCACGCGGACGAAGTCATGGGCGTCCGCTAGTTTTATATAAAAAGAATGCTCTGTGCATTTGTTCTCTAAAGCTTGAACTGACTCCACGTTCTTTCGTTCTCACATTTTTCGTAAAAATGTACTGAAAGTTTTCGCTTCACGATAGATAAGGCCAATATGTCGAAAGCTGATAAAATAACCCTTATCAGAACACCCACGATACCGTTAAGTGGTCACATATTTATAACAGCATAAACCACTTATTGTATTGGTAGATAATAAGAAGTTAAGTTAATGCATTTTACATCAATCATTATAAAGGCGACATTCTATAAAATACGAGTAATTGGACAAAAGCCGTGATAGCCCAGTGCAATATGACCTCTGCCTTCGATTTGGAGGGCGTAGGTTCGAATCCGGTCCGGGGCATGCACCTCCAATTTCAGATAAGTGCATTGTAAGAAATTAAATATCACCTGTCTCAAACAGTGAAGAAAATACAGTAAAGAAACCTGCATACCTGTGAGTTTTCTTAATTCTCTACGTCTGTGAAGTCTGCCTCCTCGTTGAGCCAGCGTGGTTGACTTTTAACCTAACTCCTCTCGTTCTGAGAGGAGATTCTTGCTCAACAAAATAAGTGTGAACTTGTGAAGTACATGGTTTGACTCTTTGTCAATATGCCTACTAATGTAGCATCCCAATAACTTAAAAGTTTTTGATTTGCAAACGTTTTCTCTATTTACACACATAAACGCGCCTGCTTCATCATAAAATAGAATGTCGTCCTGCTTCACAAGTGCTCTTAACCCTCAATCGCACGAGAGCTTATTTAACGGACCCTAAAAAAGGGTTCAAATACAACAAATGCATTCCCAAGTATAATATATTCACACGACAGCGTTTTTAAAGTTTTTTTTTTCGAGCAGTGTTGCATTTTCACTTTTTGGGCGTTGGAAATAGACCTTCATTTAACTTCATACTATATTTGAACGCTTTTTTAACGTCCGTTAAAAAAAAACTCGCGCGAATGAGGGCTTAGTCAATATTTTTAGCAGTCGTTGAATAATATGAACAAGGATCACATAGGTATATTATATATTTAAGAAATATAACTGTTATGACGTCATTACAATTTATTTAATTTAATTGATACCCGATATTAAGCGTTAACCTATATCATGAAAAATAGTTTTATCAACTTAATATTGACGTCGAGCAAATATTTATATCAGTGATAGCTATCGCGTCTACTTTAACAGGAGTGTAATATTTGTTGTGTTCAACAAATAAGTATTGAAAACACAGGTTATCACAAAACAAATTTATTTATTTATTTATTTATTTATTATATATCCTTAGTATGCTTACAGCTAAGCCAAAACGCATACAAAGTACAGACTTACAATATACCAATATAACAGATAAACAAATTACAATACACTATACAATACAAACACATAAATTGCATATTTCTATAAAATTAAAATTAAAATTCACAGCTGTTTACAATATCAATAAATACATGAAGTTTTATATCAAAAATATCTAGATCTTGGCGCTGAGCAATCAACGAATTGAGCATCGACAGTACCCGATTAGTTGGGGCATTTCGAGCATATTGCGTACGGAACGACTTGGTAGCGAAAAAAGGTCGCTTACGACACGACCGAAGCAACTTGCCTGGTTCTCGAACCGACAAGGCACATCGCGACAGTGCGTCCGAGTTATCCACTTTATTGTGTATTAGCAGGAAGTAATGGATGAGAATAGCTCTCTTTCGCCTTAACCCCAGAGTGTCTAGCCCCACCATACCAGACACAAACAAGGAAGGGTACAAATATGGGTAATAACCGTAAATTTTTTTATACAAACCACGCGCGAATTTTTTTTTTTTGAAACAATCACCCTTTGGCACTATTGTATACCTACTTAGTACCTACCTACTCATAATGTTAATTTAATCATAATCATAAAAATAAAAAAAAGCCCTTTATTTCTTGCATAAATTTACAGAGTTTTATAATAACTTAATTATATGTTAAAACGTTAGTAATTCTTTTATTTTACACAAGAACCCCAGAATGGGTGAAGGCCTCCTCCAAAGATGTCCAATTGTCTCTGTCCTGTGCTATTTGGTACCAATATGGGCCAGCTGCTTTTTTAATTTCATCTTCCCACCTCGCCAATGGTCTTCCTCTGCCTCTTTTGCCTTGTGGGCCTCTCCACAAAGTGACTTTATAAGTCCATCTTTGATCCTTCAGTCTAGCCACGTGCCCTGCCCACTTCCATTTTAGTTTTAGTGCATAGCTCAAGGCGTCGGTGGCTTTTGTAATAGACCTTATTTTTGTGTGTCTTATTTTATCCAATCTTAGTACCTACCTACTCATAATGTTAATTTAATCATAATCATAATCATCGTTTATTAGCACAAAACATGTAAAAAAGATGACTAAAGATAGTACAATGTTTTCGCCTTAAAGAGCGTGCATAATTTTACTTAGCTATATTACTGAGAGACTATATCATCATATTACAATAATTAACACATTTAACATTTTTTTTTTATTCTTTACAAGTTAGCCCTTGACTACAATCTCACCTGATGGTAAGTGATGATGCAGTCTAAGATGGAAGCGGGCTAACTTGTTAGGAGGAGGATGAAAATCCACACCCCTTTCGGTTTCTACACGGCATCGTACCGGAACGCTAAATCGCTTGGCGGTACGTCTTTGCCGGTAGGGTGGTAACTAGCCACGGCCGAAGCCTCCCACCAGCCAGACCTGGACAAATTAAGAAAATCTCAATCTGCCCAGCCGGGGATCGAACCCAGGACCTCCGTCTTGTAAATTCACCGCGCATACCACTACGCCACGGAGGCCGTCAAACATGTCTACATTTTGTAGAAGCCTTGTAGTAGGATCAAAATAGTTGTAGTACATCAAGATAACCCATGCAACATACAATATAAGCCATTTTATTTTATCACAGGAAATTCTTTATGCAATGGGCTTCACTTTTACAGCCTAATCTAACTATCTATCTATCTATCTATCTAATGTAGTAAAAACTTTAACAAACAATATTTATTTTAGTAACTCAGGCACAATGTTCATTTAATTAGAAATTAAGATAAAATAAGTTTACGCTAGTTATTCATATTTTCACACATTTTTCTCATTTGTATATGTAAACATTGCTGATAAACTGGGGTTTCATTGATAGAATATCCGGCAACAAAAATGTTACATAATATTTTAGATAGTAACTGGAATTCATATTTTTATTAATAACAGAGTATTTATTAAAATTAAATTGTTTATTAATCATAGAGATTAGAATAGGTAGAAGTCGTTTATTCGGTACGTATTTGATCTTCTGATAGCTGTGAAAGGAGAAATTTCACCTTTATTCAATTTCGATGCGCTAATAGAACAACAATTATATCAATTGTAGGTAACAGACGTTTGTTGACCTCATCAATTAGGAAATTTACACTCCGATAATAATAGTAATTGTTCCATGCGCGGAAAAGACCCAGCGACGCGTGATAACTTATTTTATATCATGTACAAACAGCCCGTGAAAGCCAGATCTACCTAATAGCCCAGGATCCGTAAAGTATTTTTACAATTGATTACTATCAAGTTAATTTTCCTTCAGTAGCTTCGTCTTGATGAGGCGCTCAACTTTTTTATTTAGGAAAATTCGGGCCACAGCAAAGAGTTTATTTACGTTTATAAGAATCTAGTAGAATACTTCCTCAAGCCTCCAGATTAAGACATTAGCGCTGCCTCTGGGAGACTTCTTTCATCAAAAGGACTTTAAGTGCCAATTCTTATAACTCACAACCCAATAAGTTAACATGACATTGGTACATATCGCGACCAACACACGATCAGTCTTATCGGATGTCCTGCCTTGTTAACGCTTTATGCACGCTGACTTATTGGATGGTGAGTGGCTGGCATAATAATTGACTGATTGGAGTACTGATAAACTTTCAACCTTCGTACAGTGAAGTATATCTGGCTATCGCAGTCTGTCGGTCTATCAGTGCATGTTTTATTGAATAATTCGATATTGGATATCTCCTCTCTGGCACAGTTAGAAAAGCTTGGGACAGACAGGTCCTGGGTTCGATAATTCTAGATTTTGTGTTTTTTTTTATTATCTGCAATGCTTTTACGGGACAGTTAATTGACGGTATTGTTCAAAGATTGTTTAGATTACAGAATTTCATATACAATCTAGGTATAGTACAAGATCCGGCATAAGAAATATATACCCTCATCTGTTATTTAATTCGGATAAGAAATAAATGATAGAAAATATTATATTATCTATTTTTAAAATGGAAAAAATTAAAACTTCAGACCTATCTACGAATACTTGTATTTGATTACTCATTCAAAGTAGTTATGTAATCAACTACATAATATTACAGCTCTCTTTTAATCTTATCTTTACTGCTTATTTTTAACAATTTTGTAGGTATGTTTATTTTTTAAACTTTTAAATTAGTTCTACTTATTATTGTTTCACCTTATCAATTTACTAATTTGTAAGAAAGAAAACAACCACTATTTATTTATATACTTGTTTGCCTTAGTAATTCTCAGCTTATGACTAGCTAAAACTCAATTGTAAATCAATATCCAATGATTTCAAAACTGTGTAGTTGTAATCTTTGTCTAATAATAGCTAACGAAATAATGTATATTCTCTATTTTTAACGTGACTAATTATTTCGTACCACATAAACCTACGTAAAAAGATTTATAGGTACATATGAGTAAGTACGAGTACCTACAACTAAGTGCCATGAATGGCAAATTATTATAGGATTTCTCTGCTGATAGATACGAGTAAAAGTTTTAAAGTTTACTTTACATTTAATACTACCCAATCAGTCACACTAGCAGTGCAATATCTACATCGTCAATATAGGGAAGTGTATAATAGTATACACTATAGTATATAGTAGTACAAGTATAGTATAGTAGGCAAATGAAATGACTCAACCGCATGAACTTCTTACCACATTTTAGAGATACATTTTGATCTGAACAATATGATATATATACCTACATATTTGTAATGTACTCGTCGTTATAATTATCTCAGTTGATTTTTTCGAGATTAGAATCTGAGGTTTAAAATCCATCGTATAAAGTTTGATAAAATTTAGCCTATGTAAACCGGAGCATTATTACGCATATTTTTTGATAAAAATTGTATAGCCTATGTAAACTGGGCCATTATTACGCATTTTTTTGTACACACATACATAATACATACATAGACTACCATAATCATTACCATTCTTTTTGGATTCGCCGTAGTCGGATAAAAAATATCCATTCACTTACATCACATAGGTAATATCTCCTCAACCTCTATCTACTTTTTGAGATACATGCCAGTGGCTACATGTGGCATGTTGCACGGGATAATATCTGGATCTACTGAACTAAATTAAACTGATTTTGTTTTATTTTGTTCCAGTTATTGCGGCAGCATTGATACCCAACCTGAGCAGCATCATTTCACTGGTGGGAGCTTTCAGCAGCTCAGCGCTGGCGCTTATATTCCCACCAATCATCGAGATCATTACGTTCTGGCCTGACCGATTCGGGAAGAAGGACTGGATGCTATGGAAGGACATAGTCCTAATCATTTTTGGTATAACTGGTTTCGCTTTTGGTACTTATGCCAGTATTAAAAATATTCTGAATCTCCCATAAACAATTTCTCAATCAAATGTGTTTTACAAAACCAATATAGGTGATGCCTAGATAACGTAAACTGATTGTATAAGGGCTTATAATGTTACTTTACATTTAGTACCTGTATGGTATGGAAAAAGTATCTAGGTATGACGTGAATATAACTGAATATGTATTATGTCGATTTAATTTTGTATTCGCTAAGATTGTGAAGTTATATTCAAGAGTATGAAGTTTATAAATTTCGTATTCATATTCAGTATAAATAAAGTAGAAAAAAACCTTTATATTCAAATAAACCATCAAATAGGGTTTTTGTAGTATTGCAATATTTTAATATATATTTTCAATTTTTTATTATATTATAGTACAAGATCCGGCATATGAAATGTATACCCTCATCTGGTATTTATTTGGGATAATAAATAAATAAATTTTGTATGAAAAATATGTCTGGACCCAATTTAACTATTGCAACCTATTTGCAATGTGTCATTGTGAATAATATCTGTCATTTATTGTTATCATTCATTAAAAAATAGATGAGTGTGTACATTTGTAATCCCTGATCTTAGTCCATTATGTTTTTGTTTTGACCACTTTCAAATGTCAAGCCTCAAGCAGTCATATTGTGATCTGTATTACGTTTATCTAAGTATTGCCTAAACGAACCATGACAATAATATTAAATAGAAATTATGCGAAATATTTACATTTTGTTTAGTCAATAGGTGTAGTTTCAAAGATGAAAGTGATCAAAAATATATTAACTTATTTTAAGAGATCCTAGTATTAATGAATTTTCAAATCGAATATATTTGTGTACGAAGCTAACGGCAGAGAATTTATAACGTAGCGGTGCATACATTATTTATTGTTTTACTATTTAGATTGTATTTGATAACATAAGCTAATAATTTTAATAGAAAATTGATGTATACAATTTTAGCTGAATGTCTATAATAAGGTTTTTCTAACACTAACAGATCATTTTCCATTTCATAAATATATAGAATTTGAGCATTATGTAAACGAGAAAGCAATATATGAATTTTTAAATGAAATAGCAAATTTCCCTCATATATTTCACAAGAAAAAATAGATTTTAATAGATTATAGAATTTGTGATAATGATAATCCAATATCGATTTTAAATACTTATTAATAAATATCACAAGACCGGTATATAATATAGCCTGTGATGCTCACAAATAACGTGGCATTTTATT
Source organism: Bicyclus anynana (assembly GCF_947172395.1). NCBI lineage: Eukaryota > Metazoa > Arthropoda > Insecta > Lepidoptera > Nymphalidae > Bicyclus > Bicyclus anynana. Next base: position 8,983,076 of record NC_069091.1, read on the forward strand.
GGTTAAATTATTGGTTCAGTAGATCTAGAGATTACACCTACAACCTCACAAACTTTACCGCTTTACTATATTACTTTAGAAAAACTAATCACTTCCCAGATTATATTACTTAACTATTAAATGTGTTGGAATTAATTAAAATCCCAGATTTGGTTTTAAATAAATTTAAAATAATAATCATTATGAAAGTGTCTTAATAGGCATAGACTATAGAGCCGATATTGATGCTATAGGTAATATAAAAGTCTAGTTTCTAAATTATTATAGTACATAATTAATTATGGAATATAACAATATTAATTGTACCTATTTTTTGTAAATCGGAAGGATATTTAACTCCTAAATTTTAGTTCAGTGTGTCCTTTTTTTCTTTATTAAAATATGGTTTGTTTATGTCTTAACATAATTAAATGAAAATTATTAATTTATTGAAATCAAAAAATATATTTGTATAGCTGTTTGCCAAAGCAGAGAAGTCGAATGCGCTGCTCTCTATATTAAACTTAATAAACAAATTAGATTTATTATTATTATAGTAGTAATTATATTATTGTTAACACATTTACCCAGATACATAGTACAGTCTTTTTTTTTTAATTACAACACGAGTTTATTTGCATAGAATGTATATTACGAGTAAAATTATATCCAGATGAATATGCTAATATTCAACAAAATACATATTGCAATTCACATAATTTCACATAATGAATATGCTTAATATCTAAAGAAAAGAATGAATGCAAAAGAGGCACAATTATCCGCCCACTTTAATATACTCGCGTCATATTAAAGAGGGCGGATAATTGTGCCACTGAGTATATGTTTGTTATGTTACGTTTAAAGTTGGTAGGTAACCTTTTAATTTCTACTAAGGTTCTTGAACTTTACAGAAAACCATCGATGCGTTTTACATTCGTAGCATTTTTTTTGGCATTGTTTATTTCTGAATAACACACAATGTGTAAAGCGGAATGACATGAATAATTTATAACAATTTTATTTTTTTTCTAATTTTTTTGTACCTGCTTTATGCTTTTATTATAATCTTTTACTCTACAATTCTATATTTACGTATAGGTATACCTATAATTTTGTTTTATATTTTTATTAAATACCTAGTTATTGACATGTGATATGAAAACGTTCAAACATGGTAGCTGTTTAATCAAAGTACAATAATGTATTGTTTTTATTTTCAAAGGGTTTTTATATAATTTATTGTTAGTTTATATTTAGTTTTTCTGATTTAAGCTTACTAAATCGAAGTAATTAATTTAACAGTTAATAGAAAATAAGACTACTGGGTACGTATTTTTATATTACAAATACATTAAATAAAGATGTATAGAAATATACATAATCAAACATATAAAATGTTGGCATTTAACCAATGGTTTAGATTATAAACAGGCTTTTAAATTAAAAAATATTTATAAGTTCTCTAGATTCAAGATTTTAATTGTCATATATAAAACTCATTAAAATCGTTCAAGCCATTTTCGTAGAGTGTCATGAACACAAACACTGGGTCATGAGATTTTTAACCGACTTCAAAAAAGGTTTCTCAATTCAACCGTATATATATATATTTTATATTATGTATTGAAGGTACTTATGCTGTAGTGTGTGTAGGTAGATTATGTTGTTAAAACAATTATATTTTTTACAGTTACGCCATTCCGTTATACCAGTAAATTAGGCTAATTTCTCGCTACTACTTTTAAGTTCGTCAAAAACCAAAAACATATGTACCTGAGTAAACCACTCAAAGCTTAAGCCTGGTCTTTGTACTAATAGAAATAAAATATTAAACTATTCAAATATCGTCTACAATGTCGAGTTGTGTTTTCAGGAAATGTATAAACTATATATACAAACATATATAATGGAATTAAAAACAAAATTGTGCATGTGTGCGCTCAGTATTGTAGCCTATTATTCGGATCACTTTTTGCGGTGATTTGTATACAATTATCATTGAAAGAGTAATGTATGAATGGCGGAATATCCTTTTGACGTTAGCTGTCAATGGTTAAAAGGGCGCCATCTTGTTATTTTTCTCAAAAATTTGGGACAAGTTATTTATTTCGGCAAATGCTCTTTTTTTGCCCTTTTTATAAAAAAAATACCGTATTTTTAACACACTAGCTTATAGCTCCATCGATGTAATATTTCCTCTTTGGTTAGCTCAGCTGAAACGCGTTGCAACATAATTTTGAGTGATATATTGGGAGGCGTGTAGCATGAAAAATCTTTTAAAAACGAACAATTAAGTTAACAAGCTCTCACCGAGATAATAATTAACAAAAATGTTTCTGCTTAGCAACTATGTCATTAGTCTATAGCAAATGCTCCTTCATTGTCACACACCAATTTGCCTGTCTGTACTTTCACCTTGCGTAACCACCTTTCAAAAGTGGAATATTGTCACAAAAACGTAGTCTGAAATAGACCATCTCCTTTATCTATGACGGCCTCGGTGGTGTAGTGGTATTCGTGGTGGATTTACAAGATGGAGGTCCTGGGTTCGATCCCCGCGTGAGCCGATTGAGGTTTTCTTAATTGGTCCAGGTCTGGCTGGTGGGAGACTTCACCTACCGGCAAAGACGTACCGCCAAGCGATTTAGCGTTTCGGTACGATGCCGTGTAGAAACCGAAATGGGTGTGGATTTTCACCCTACCCCTAACAAGTTAACCCGCTTCCATCTTAGCATTGCATCATCACTTACCATCAAGTGAGATTGCAGTCAAGGGATAACTTGTAAAGAATAAAAAAAATCAGATTATGAATTACATGAATTGATAAAAATTATCAATTCATGTAATTGATAATTTTTATTGACATTACAATTTCAGAGTTGGCAATATTGACATAAACTTGGATTCAAAAATATTTTAATGCAAGAAAATAGTTTGTGGTTCTAAACTTAATTCAGTTTGTGTAGAAAGTTCAACAATGGATTAAATGTTTTTGTTTTTCTCATATCTTGTTAAATTAAGTTGTAATAATGTTTCATTGTTTAAAATATTATAAACAATAAAATGAAACAAACTGCACAACATTAACTACCGTTACTTATTATAATTTTTGACAAACCATTGTACCTTTAAAACATTTTAATTGTGAAGCTTTTAACAAATAAAGTGATATATTTAATTCAAATATATGTTTTGTTTAAGTCACATAAGTCGACCCAAACTCAAACCCAGGACCTCGTGATACGAAGCCACAGCTAGCTAGAACAACAAAGCAGTTTAAGATGTACCTGTTCTAGTTTCAATTTTCACTGCACATTATTACTACGAGTATAATACTAATGACCTATTTTGTGAATCTTGAATAAACTTTTTTTTATTATTTATTTTTTAAAAAGTATATTTGCCATATTTTTTCTAATATGACTAATATTCCCATTCCCCTCCAAGTAGTCTCGAAAGACCTCCTCAGTGATGACTGATGAGTTCAACCGAACCGCTCTTACCATTGAGCTATAATTGAGGCTTTGAATATATACCTACCTTTATTTCTCAGCATAACTCAGCTGCTGTGAGTATGAGCTGTATTTTGAATCTAACAGCCAAAATACAATAGATGGCGCATGAGTGTTATGTGGTGGTCTTTTATCTATGATATCGATGCGGGTGGTGAAGTGGTGAAAGATAAAAAATAAGTGTGCCAGGTTAAAAAATGGTAAAAAAAATAACTAATATTTGATATATGTGCCTATGTGGAGCATAACCATGGAGGGAAAATATTTTCTATGTCATAGAAATAGTATCTTAGCATCGCATATTAAAAAACCTCCAAACTCTATTCACGTAGTAAAATACAAAATAGATTATGTACAAAAACTTTCAAATACATGCGTATAATTTACGTAGAAGAGTGTAGATCCTCTACTAACTTTGGCACTTTCTCTAAACTGTTGCGCTCTACGTTTTTAAATTTATCATTAGCGTTTTCTATATTGTGAGGGCTTTATTATATTTGGCTATAGTCTGTGGTTGCGCTACTCTAAACCTCAGACGAATTACCATTCTAACTTAATTTTACTTTCGTACGCAGATAGATAATACAACGCAGATCACAGAGTTATTTTCTCGCTCCACCTCCCATTTACAAAACAAACCGCAAACCTTTAAATCGTAACCCAAAAATGTTCTTGACTGGATAGTCTATTCAATTATTATCTATAATTTTCAGATTTTGAACGAAATGCCACCGCGGGCAACATTCTACACGAAATGTCATTCCTAGACAACAATTAAAAAATGTCGGAATCGTGTCAAGACGGTAATTGTCATGGAAATAATGAATTTGGGCCTGACGAATCACCTACGAAGCTTATTGTTAATTATATACCCGAAGTTATGACCCAGGATATGATGTTTTCACTGTTCTCAACCATGGGTAAATTAGAAAGTTGTAAATTGATATCGAACAGAGGGTATGGTTTCGTCGAGTACGCACGTCCAGAAGATGCTATTAAAGCGAAGAAGGCCTTCAACGGGCTGCTAATGCAGAACAAGACGCTCAAGGTGTCACACGCTCTGCTCAACCCCGAGTTGAAGCCACCCTCGAAACCGGAAGCCGACTGGAACCTATATGTGTGTAACCTTCCCAACGAGCTGGCGTTGCAAGACTTACATGGACTATTCGCACAATTCGGCAAAATAATCAATTCCCGCATCGCGTCGGGAATAGCGTTCGTATTATACGAGCACCAGTACGAAGCGGAGAGGGCCATTCACAACGTCAATGGCTCCACGCCGCCGGGTTTTCTACACCCACTAACTGTTAAGTATGCCAATAAGAGTAATCCTAACAGACATAAAAACAACAACAACAACTTCACCAAGAACTCTCTCGTAAAGCCTTATCAGTGGATCAATCATGTGGGTGCTATCGGAGAGCACAACTCTCCCAGCACATGGTCCATATATATTTATAATATTGCTCCTGAAGTAGAAGAATTGACTTTATGGCAATTGTTCGGTCCCTATGGTGCTATTGTATCAGTTAAGATAATTAAAGATCATCAGACTAACAAGAGTAAAGGTTTTGGATTTGTGACTATGAGGAATTACGACCAGGCTGCGATGGCGATACAAGCACTAAACGGCTACGTGCTGCAAGGCCAGCCACTCTCTGTTAGTTTCAAAACGCAAAAGAGATAATGTTGTAACCTGTCCTTACTCTCTTTACAATATCAGTACAGTAATTAATAGACAAAATGACTCCTTTTCCATTGATACACATCAATTATCGAAATTATCAAAATAGTGCTGAGATGTAATCCCATATACAAGTTTACCTTAAGTGCGGTCTGCAGTCGGCCAACTCTTGTTAAAAGATTATATTACTTTGAGCTACCAATATTGTTAAGTTTGTTTCTTATTATGAATAATAATTTATTCAGTTTGCTCGTTAAATGTTTCAAGTTTACTAGAAGTTTAAGATTTGTATTGAATATGATTGTTGTTTGGAAGTCCAACATCAGTTGTGAGCTATGTGCTTTGATTATTATTTTTTATCTATTATTTAAGTAAAATATATACCATTTTAATGTGCTTTTACAAGATCTTACTAATATTATAATATTATAAGCCACATGGAGATGTTTCATCAGCTACTAGTTTAGTTGTACACTTTTATAACATGATGTCTATTTAGGTAGTGAAAACAAAATCTAGATTTTATCATATTTATACATTTAGTATAAAATTTGCTGAATTAAAATTCATTTTCACAATTTTAAAAATGTGTTTTTATAACTTATTTGCCATTTTTATGCTTCTCTACTATTATTTATGTAATAATATATCAATACATCAATAATTTTACATTTATCATGGATCATGCATTAGCTTCTGTCGAATTCTCATCACAGGGCTCTTGCGTAAGTATTTAGTTAGAAACATGCTTTAAAGTATACACCATAACATACTTGAATATTTACTCTATAATAAAACAAACAAGAGAAGGGAATATCTTAGCATTCCATGGATTCACAGTGCGGGTACTGGGTCTATCGCCATCCTGGTTCCTACAAAATTTATTTTTACATAAATACATATTATCCAAGTCATTCAATGTTGTTATCAAAGTCCACTACTGTGTCTGTTTGTCTGTTTATATGGCTGTGTTAAACTTGGAAAACCACTATACAGATTTATATGTACTTTTCACCAATAGATAAAAGTGATTCAGGAAAAAATGTGGAAGATTTAGGTGTATACTATCTGTAGCTGTATCATCATCATCATCAATGTATTGCAGTTACGATAACAAGGGCAAGGATGGTCAAGAAAGGTTTTGTATAAATTGGTTGAAATATAATGGAAATTATTGAGTGTCTAAAAAGGCAACTGGGAGGTTTTCATAGAAAATATTGCCTAGCAACAAGCCTAGTCCATTGAAGATATAATATAGCAATGCATGTGGATATACTGTGATTTTATAAGATTTCCACACTGAAAAAGTCATGAGCGTTTGCTACTATAAAATAAATAACCATTCAGTACCATAAACAGTGTTGATGCAGAATTATAAATTTAAAACTATATTTCTCTTTACAGACAGAATTTTTTGATTTTTTTATAAATGAAATGTTTTATAAAAGTAGTAATAATACTATATCAAATATCTAATGTGAAAATAACAGAGAAAGTGTCCTGTGATATAAATTTTATGACTATGTCATGAATAAAAACAATACCAAGAACAATTTCTCTTCTTACATGCAATGCTATACATTGCATGTATGTAACACTGATCATAAGTTTGTAAAATGATTAAAAACAGTTATTCAACTTTTTATTGTTCATATAAAAATATAATTATAAATATAAGTTATATAAATAGACTAATATTATCAAATACAAACAAATGAATTATTTATATTTTTAATCTTCTAAAACATCTCAACATTCAAATTTAAAATTAGTCTTTATAGTTCAATGAACTTATGATAACTAAAAAGTAATATTTTTATTTAAATACTTGAAAATTTCTTTATATATATTTTTAGAGCCTTTGTATTTTAACTTTTACTTTCCGTCTTTTATCAGGTCTAGAATACATTGAAGTCTTGTCATACTTGGTTCTTTATAACAACTGGATTGCGTCCCACACTCATAATGTATCAACTAAGTATGAACATTAAATTTATTAGATTAACCCACTTAGATAATAATTGGGCCTGCACTTGTATAGCAGGATAAGCATTGCTATCATTTTACGGTATGTGGGTACGAGTAGGTACATAATAATATATTTTATACAATATTTAATGTTTTGGAAAACAAAAAAACACATATTTGTTAATATTGATATTTATAATTGCGAGTGTCTATATGGTTGAGTTATAGAATAAATGCCTTATTGCATTGCATTCCATGTTCCTGTGTGAATACGGGCATAAAATAGTGCCTATGTCACTCGCTGATAATGTAGTTTTGCATTCATCATTATCAACCCATCATATTCGGCTCACTGCTGAGCTCGAGTCTCCTCTCAGAATGAAAGGGGTTAGGCCAATATTCCACCACGCTGGCCCAATGCGGATTGGCAGACTTCACACGCAGAGAATAAAAATAAACTCTGGTATGCAGGTTTCCTCACGATGTTTTCCTCCACCGTTTGAGACACGTGATATTTCTTAAAGTGCACACAACTGAAATGTTGGAGGTGCATTCCTCGGAGCGGATTCGAACCCACACCCTTCGGAATCGGAGGCAGAGGTCATATGCACTGCTATCACGGCTATAGAATAAACACCAAGTCCCGCGACTTAAACCGCGTAGCTTCCGTTCCTGTGTGAACACTGGGACAAAATAGTGCCTAAGTCACTCGCTGATAAAGTATATTTCCATTGGTGATTTTTTTTTAATCGGTCCAGTAGTTACGGAGATTTGTAGCAAACAAACAAAAAGTCTCATTTCACCTCTTTACAATATTACTTAGTTTTGATGACAGAAAAAATACATAGGCGTAGCTTTTACACCTGGGGCGCCTCAGTATTGCAATATACATTGATACCACGATACCACCTACTGTGTGATCAACAGGTAGGTAGGTATTCAGTAGGTTTTATCCCTTGGCTGCAATCTCACCTAATGGTAAGTGATGATGTAAGATGGAAGCGGGCTTGTTAGGCGTAGGATTCGCTTGGTGGTACGTCTTTGCCGGTAGGGTGGTAACTATTCACGGACGAAGCCTCCCACCAACCAGATGTGGACCAATTAAGAAACCTCAATCGGGCCAGCCGGGGATCGAACCCAGGACATCCGTCTTGTAAATCCACCGCGCATACCACTGCGCCACGGTGGCCGTCATAAGTAAGTATCGAACAATTCCGAGGAATTTTAAAGACCGTAGTTAGATATCAAGTTGCAACAAATTGCTTCGCTTTTTTATATTGGTCCATTCACCGCTGAATCGATTCATTTGACGATTCAGTTAAGTTTTTATTGTAATATTTTACAATAAGTTCAACAAACTGTGATGAGACTGTAGCCGTAACCTGCTGTGTGCCCATTAGCATCCGGTTTACCAATTAACATTTCCACGTCAAAAAAATAATTAGGAAACCCTCCGACTTTTATAAACTTAACTAAGTAAATAAAGTAACAACAAGTGACTTGGGTTTTAAAACTAAGTAAAGAAAGTAACAACAAGTGACTTGGGTTTTTGTTCCATCGCTGTACTAACGGCTAAGTGACCATGGGGGTCACCTGATGTTAAGTGATTACCTCCTACCATAATACTTGCAATGCATTATGAGTAGCACAACTAGTTCTCTACCTACCATTAAAAATGAATTAATTGGACCATCATCATTATCGTCATGTCGCCCGTCCACTGCAGGAAATGGGCCTTTTGTAGGGACTTCCATACATCACGATACTGAGCCGCCTGCATCCAGCGAATACCTGCGTTTCGTTTGATATCGTCAGTCCACTTGGTGGGAAGTCGACCAACAATGCACTTTCTGGTACGGGGATACATTAATTGGATAAATAAATTTAATTAGATTCTACAGTTTATAATCTACGATATTAGAACAATTAGATTCTACAGAACAAAATTTACGATAACCTATATAAGAAATCAAAAATCATTTATTTCAAGTAGGCTCAGTTTACAAGCACTTTTGACACGTCAGTTGACTATTTGTAAAGATTCTACCACCGGTTCGGAAGGCAGGTTCTGCTGAGAAGATACCGGCAAGAAACTCAACAGTTGCTCTTTTGAAATGAAAAAGTCATACAGTATTATAATTTACAATTGATAACAATTACAATTTCTTATAGTTTTACTTCCTGTGTGAAGGTGGAAACTGATCCAACGGCCTCCAAGCATCTTTATCATTAAGGAACTTATCGATGTTGTAGTAACCTCGACTAAGTAAATGTTTTTTAACACATTGCTTAAAGCTATGCATTGGCAGGTCCATCATAGTCTTGGGGATCTTATTATAGAAGAGTACACCCAAACCTACAAAAGATTTTTTACTCTTTGGAGACGATATGCAGAAAAAACTAACTTATGCCCGTGTCTAGTACTAGAAACATTTTGGTCTATATTCTATGTACTTTCTTCTAGGTATGTGTACTGTATCTACGGATGTAAAAAAATATGAAGTTTTTAATAGAAAATTTCATGAAAATCAAAATCTTTCCGTTAATTAGGTACGACCTATTTCTGATGCAGTAGACGAAGCCTACCTCAACAAAATAAGCAACGCCGCAATTTCACAACGCGCATGCTCTCCAGCTGGTTGATGTGCGTACAATCGATATAGTTTGACCATAAAAGCGTTAGTTGGTCACGTATTAGATGGAAAATAGCTTGTATTGAAATAAAGAGAACAGAGTAGTGTTTGTTTAGGAAACATCCTGTGTGTGAAGTGGCGGTGGCGGAGAGCGAGGGTAATGCCGTGGCGGGAGGGGTAGGCCTCGCCGTGAATAGCAAGGTATGTCAAATAATTAGGTTTAAACACAGGGGCGTAGCTACTAATGATACAGGGTCCCCGGACTACAGGGCCCCTTACGATTGAAAGCAAAAATTTAGTAAAATATTATCGACAATATCACTTAATCTGGTGCTGTCGGAAAAAAACCCAAATAAATTAGTACATCTTGTGTAGGTAGGAGTGTGTTTGTAACTATAACAATTTTACCTACCTTGAGGTGAAAGACGAGTTAGGGGTAGGTAAATCAAAAACTAAAGTGATTTTTCGAGATTTTCTCGTCTAATTGGGCCCCCCATGCCCCAGCTAATTCTGATACAGGGCTTCAAGGCACAATACGCCACTAACAAAATACATATACTTATTCGCAAGTAGGAGTCGTGATAGCCCAGTGGATATGACCTCTGTCTCCGATTCCGGAGAGTGTCGGTTCGAATCCGGTCCGGGGCATGCACCTCAAACTTTTCGTTGTGTGCATTTTAAGAAATTAAATATCACGTGTCTCAAACGGTGAAGGAAAAACATCGTAAGGAAACCTGCATACCATAGAATTTTCCCAATTCTCTGCGTGTGTAAAGTCTGCCAATCCGCATTGGGCTAGCGTGGTGGACTATTGGCTTAACCCCTCTCATTCTGAGAGGAGACTCGAGCAGTGAGCCTAAAATGGGTTGATAATGATGAATGAAGTAGGTAGGTAAGTACATATAAGTTAGCTATATGTGAGAACAGAAAGGCTTATTGGCGCATAGCTGCTTGCCGAGAAGTGGTTGCTTCTAGACGACTTTAGCTAAACCCACTAGTATGACATGGATATCTAGATAATAGGTTTTATTAGTAACTAGCTAATTTCGTTATTCATATAAAAAATAACATTAAAATGCAAATAGCTATTGTTAAGGTGTAGCCTTCCACGATTTGTATTACCGCAGTCTCTATAGGTATCTCTGTAGGTACCTATATTCCTATTATATATCTATATAGTTAAGTATTTAACTGCAATGCGGATACTACGAGGAAATCAATTATCTAGGCTGGTAACTATCTGAGTAGGACTTAACTAATTCAAATATATACGATAAAGAAAAAACATTGTAGCACGAACGTCTTACTACGCTAGGGCTATTTCTCTTTAATAAGTAAGTACGAGTAACTAACTGTTAAACATAAACACTACAGTTTTTCACTTTTTTATGAAACATTTCTCGTCCTTAATCCTATTAAGTAGTCTTTTTTTTCACTACGGCGTCACCGTAGGGTTTGGGCGAGCGCAGAAGCATCGCCTGATGAGACCCGGATGAGACTAAAATAAAGATAGAGGACGGAACGGCATTCTAAGGGCGTCTCCTATGAGACTCGGACCTCGGCTTAGAGGGCCATTCGGGAAGCTGTAACCGTGACCTGAGTGAATCAGTCCGGACGCCCGATCGTGAGTTAGAAAACCCACGTCCGGGTGACGTTAGATGTCGGGGACCTCGTCTTCGCCGGCGAAGACGCTGTGTTGCTTGTGATTGTGTTGCCCGGGAAGCATTGTCGGTCGTCATGTCATCGTCCGGATCATAAAGGACGTTTTTAGGACGCCTCTGCTTGAAGTTAGCGTTAATGTTGGGAGTGTAGTTGCAGGCCTCAACCACTAGTTGATTGGGATGGATGGCAGCTCTGTCGAAAAAGTTTCGAGAGAGCTGTTTCATGTAACTAGCTACTGAAGGTGAAGTTTAATTAAGTTGTCGTGCGCGGGGCATCGCTACTCTCCTCCCGGCACGCGCGGACCATCGGAAGTGTTACGAACTATAGGAGTGGGTACAACAATAGTCCAGCGGGCAGGGATAGATGCCTAACTAAACATTATAAAATCCTAAATTTTACCGAGTTGGGAATCGAACCCAGGACCTCTCTGTTGAGAACCACACTACCAACTACGCCAAAATAATGATAATGATAACTCGTAAGGGTCGAACTTTTTATATGACGGCCTCCGTGGCGCTGTGGTATACGCGGTGGATTTACAAGACCGTGGTCCTGGGTTCGATCCCCGACTGGGCCGATTGAGGTTTTCTTAATTGGCCCAGGTCTGGTGGGAGCTTCGGCCGTGGCAAGTTACCACCCTACAGACAAAGACGTACCGCCAGCGCCAAGTGATTTAGCGTTCCACTACGATGTCGTGTAGAAACCGTGTGTGGATTTTCATCGTACTCCTAACAAGTTAGCCCGCTTCCGTCTTAAATTGCATCATCACTTACCATCAGGTGAGAATGTAGTTGTAATGTTTTCGTACTCTTGGATGATCAGTTGATCAATCGGTTAATTACTTCGTCTGAGTTGAACACTGTACCTATCTACTTAGTTACACGCACTACTGTAGCACCCAAGTGCAATTGGCCCCTTCTTGTCCGAGGCTGGTATTTATACTCATAGACTAATCTATTGACAGCCTAGGCTGTTGACATATAGTACAGTAGTCAAGGGCTAACTTGTAAAGAATAAATTGAAAAATATGTGGAACTGTCCAGGTATATCCAAGCCCGGGGGCGGCGCGCGGCGTGTGGGCGCTGCCGCAGCCGCCCCCGTGCACCATGGCGGCGGAGGAGTCGCTGCCCCCCTGCTCGCCCATGTCCCCCGACGCGCCCACCACGCAGCCTCGCATCACCACCAACATGACCCACCATTCGGACTTTCATCAACTGATTTTTGAAGCTGTCCGATCAGGGTAAGTAGGAACCTGTAGAATAGAACCCCTAAAAATAATTATATAATAATATTTATATGGATTACGCTACACATACCTTCCCCTTTAGATTCATGAACTCCAATGTTTATGATTACCTAGTAGGTAGGTGAAATTTCAACAATCTGAATACGTTACACATAAATATCTATATAACTGAGCAGACAAATAACAACAACAAAGCAACAGGCGCTAGCTATTTTGTGTATAGGTACCTACCCTCAAAAATTCAACAAATGCTCCTGCAACCAATTGTATTGAAGTTCAAACTATTAGGTAGGTCCGAGTTCTATCTATATAAATATTACTAGCGGACGCCCGCGACTTCGTCCGCGTAAAAATCGATGTCAACTTTCAACCCCTATTTCACATTATATTTTGCAAGTTTTATAACTTGTACCTAATAAATAGTCCACTTATCATTTTACATTTACAAATGTACCTAGAAAAATTAAGGACTTTCCGTACAAACTTTCTACCCCTACTTCACTCATTTCTGATTTTGTTTTCGCGACAAAAAGTATCCTATTATCCTTCTACGTATTATGGTCTCAAATCGTCTTAAGTATCATTTGAATTCATTCTGTAGTTTCAGCGTGATGCCCGGTCAAAAAAAAGGCAAACAGACAGACAAAAAATAGAAAATAGGCTTCAGTATCGATCTCCTACCTCTACCCTACTCCTACCCTACCCGTACCCTAACTGTATCCTACCCCTACCCTACCCGTACCCTACCCTACCCGTAATCTTCCCTTTCCCTACCCCTAGGATAGGGGTAGGCCCTACCCCTATCCTAGGGGTACCCCTAACCTAAGAATACACTCCCCTACCCTGACCTACCCCACCCTACCCCTACCCTACCTTTACCCCTACCCTACCCTTACACAACCCCTACCCTACCTGAACCCTACCCTACCCTACCCTATACCTTCCCTACCTTACTCCTACCCCTAGCAAAATCGGTCCAGCCCTATGAGCGTGGTGCGATGACAAAGGAAAATAGAGACTTCTATGCTAAAATTATAATCTTTAGATCTACTGGACCGATTTGAAAGATTGTTTTACCAATAGAAAGCTACGTTATTTGCGAGTGTCATAGGCTATGTTTGATTCCCATATTCACACAGGAACGGGAACTACGTAATTGAAAGCGCGGGGCGTCATGTAGCGGAATTTCTGCGTCTTCTAGGAATTTTGTATTATCTCCGAAACTATTTAACTAATTAACATACTATAAGGGGCAAATCTAATCTCCATAATATCCTTGTGATTATTAAATAATTTATTTTGATAAGGATTTAAGTTAAGTATCATAAATAATGACGCAAACCTAAGTATATAAAATTAATAATTTTTAAAACACAAAAGGTACTATATCTGCTAATATATAGAAAATAGATATATGGTGTCGCGGACTTTTTTGTAGAACTTTTAAAGATACATAAAGCCTCCGTACATTAATTTCAATTTTACACAATGGTTAAGGCAGCGCATGCGAACAAGTCTGCTAAAGAGGATTTTCGGTCCGACCTGTATGACAAAAACTGTGTTAACTCGGCGAATATATAACATACTAATATAAATAGCACTCCCCGATAATGTAGCATTCTACTGGTGAAAGAATTTTTGAAATCGGACCAGTAGTTCCGAAGATTACCCCATTTAAAAAATGTGACAAACTTACAAACTTTACCTCTTTATAATATTATTATATATTATATTATATATTATATATTATATATTATATTATAATTATAATTATATTATATTATATATTATATATTATATTATAATTATATTATATTATATTATATATTATATATTATATAATATATTATATATTATATATTAGTATAGATATAGATATAGATAAAGCTGAAGAGTTTGTTTGTTTGATTGAACGTGCTACTACTGGTCCGATTTGAAAAATTCTTTCAGTGTTAGATAGCCTATTTATAGAGGAAGGCGATAGGATATATATTATCCGGGCGTCAGCTAGTACATAATATAGCGCCTTAAGTTCGAAATATTAGGAGTACCTAGATAATATAATAAAGACCTATGTCTCACACTGCATAAGTATCTAGTGTTTCTGTACTCGATACTCGTAAAGACTAAACCAAGCTTGTACAATGTACCGTTTTCTGTGACCAAGGCATTTATCGTTGAAAATTATAGATTTTACCTACTAGATTCTTAGACGCGCGTATAAAATATTAGTAAAAGTAGATATTAGGTACCTACTCAAATGCGGTCGCTAACTTAGGAAATTGATATGATATGCAAAATTACAAATGGATGAGATCATTTTTATGACACATTTCGTAGGTATTTTGCACATAACTAATATTATTTTTAGTGGTGTGGACATATATATGCTCGTCACATGTGGTGGCATTTGCTACTACATTTTCACAGGAGTATTTAATACCGATATTACGATTGTAAAACACTAGCACAAGCAACAAAAGTAGCATAGGTGTGTTCTGCTGTCATTGACGTATCTAGAATTGTTGCCTAGGGTGGCCCCTATCCTATATATATCAAGTCTATTGTTAGTAGGAACTTAATATAATTCCATATAGGTAGCCCAGAATCCGAAATCAGAATCCATTATAGGGTGGGCTCGTGATTCCAACTCGCTCTTAGCTGTTTTTTAGTCTATGTTATATTATATTTTATGGTATTTAGAGAGGTGTCGGAAATCGAAAGGCTGGTAGAGAAGCTAGGCGCCGAAGTGTTGAGCGCGCGCGACCAGCACGGCTACACGCCGGCGCACTGGGCGGCGCTGGACGGCAGCGTGGCGGTCATGCGCTACCTCGTGGAGAGGAACGCGCCGGTTGATCTCTCCTGCTTGGGCACACAGGTAGGAGTGTGCGCGCGACCAGCAGGGCTACACGCCGGCGCACTGGGCGGCGCTGGACGGCAGCGTGGCGGTCATGCGCTACCTCGTGGAGAGGAACGCGCCGGTCGATCTCTACTGCTTGGGCTCAGAGTTGGCAAAGGCGGATTGAATGCTGAGTGCGCCCCAGACACTTCATCGGTACCTCTGTCACCTAAGACAATGACCTCGACATATTTCTTAAAATATCTACAAATAATAACCAATATAGACTACAAGCCCTTGAACAAAAATTACTTATACTCACCATTCAGACATACCGATCAGAAATGACGGCATAGTATTCAAAGTTATTTTCTGATATAGTTACAGCCTTCTAAGCGTTATTCACGTTGGGTCATTTCACAGGTAATTGTTGTTCAAGGGCTTGTAGTCTAATAGGGGTAAATCGAAAATATCGCTCTCTTTTTTTAAAATACACTGATATTTTCGATTAGTCGCTATTGGTTGTTTTTTGTTATAATCTTGTCTGAGATAATATCGAGTCACAGAGCCTGCGAATTGTAAATCATATTAAGTAACTAACCCCAATTTATGAAGGCTGAAAGTTCGTCAGTCTATCTGCCCCTACTATGGATTAGCAGGGATTCCTGCTTGTATGGACTGTGGTGGCTTTAGAACTAGAAGGTATTAGATACCTACCAGGTTTAAAGGGTCCAGAGTCCAAACCGTCAACCGTTCAAGTACCTAAAGCCATATCATTGTATAAAGCGTATTTTTTCAATATCTGTAGCGATATTTTAAATTTTTATATAAAAAAGCCGTTAATTTTAAACTTATTTGTTCAACTGTCTTAGGGGCCGCGTCCAATCCACTGGGCTTCCAGAAAAGGTCACGCTTCCGTTGTGCAAGTACTGCTGCAGTCAGGAGTAGCTGTTAATGCTGCAGATTTCAAAGGTATGCACTAACTACCTACCTATTATTACCTATAATCAACTTACCTATAATTACCTATCTATACTAATATAATAAAGCTGAAGAGTTTGTTTGTTTGTTTGATTGATTGAACGCGCTAATCTCAGGAACTACTGGTTCGATTTGAAAAATTCTTTCACTGTTAAATAGCCCATTTATCGAGGAAGGCTATAGGCTATATATTATCCCCATATTCCTATGGGAACGGGAACCACGCGGGTGAAACCGCGCGGCGTCAGCTAGTAAACTATACAATTTATTATTTACTAGCGGACGCCCTGGAATTCAGTTTTTAAAAAATCCCGCGGGAAGCATGGATTTTTCCGGGATGTAGCTTATGTGTTAATCCAGAGTAAAATCTATTTCCATTCCAAATTTCAGCTAAATCGTTTCAATAGCCGCAGTGTTAAGGAGGACACGTATTACACACTATCTTTCGCCTTTATAATATTAGTGTGATGTGATAAATATTACCTACCATCACTTAATAATCTACGATTTAAGGGTAGAACCATAGATTTACGATTCGGTACAAGTATAGAACAAACAATATAACTATTTAGCTTAAATAATTTAACGATTCTATATTATCTGTGTTGACAATCAGAAATCCCTTTAGCACAACCTACTCCATAGCAGAAAGAGCACACTTACCTGATAATGCTCTTGAACAAAACTATGCGACTTAATAGAAACTACCTACCTATCCAGTAGCCAGTTTCTTCAATGATTTTTTCTTCTTTATTGAAAAAACTACCGTACCCGGTCAAGCTTCGCTTTGACTCATTCACTACCCCTATCATATTCTACTCCCACTCTACACCTACCCTACCCTACTCTACACCTACCCCTTCCCTACCACTAACGTCAATCAATTGCCTTTCGGAACTTTTCCACTAACACTTTAACTTTATGGTACGGTATTCAAGTTCAAATTGCCTTTTAAGTATTATTACGTTATTAAAGTGTAGGAGTATAGAAAAATATGGTAGGGTGGACTACTCTTGTCATTCAGGGGTATGAAAAATAGATAGTAGCCGATTCTCAGACTTACTAAATATGCATAAAAAATTCACAACAATCGGTCAAGCTGTTTCGGAGGAGTAAAGGAACGAACGAGCCGTGATAGCCCAGTGGATGTGACCTCTGCCTCCTATTTCCGGAGGGTGTGGGTTCGAATCCGGTCCGGGGCATGCACCTCCAATTTTTCAGTTGTGTGCATTTTAAGAAATTAAATATCACGAGTCTCGAACGGTGAAGAAAAAACATCGTGAGGAAACCTGCATACCAGAGAATTTTCTCAATTCTCTGCGTGTGTGAAGCCTGCCAATCCGCATTGGGCCAGCGCGGTGGACTATTGGCCTAACCCCTCTCATTCTGAGAGGAGAATCGAGCTCAGCAGTGAGCCGAATATGGGATAATGATGATGAAAGGAACGAACATTGGGACATGAGAATTTTGTTAATTAGATTTTTTAATGATTGCTTGTAATTTGTTCTAAGGTCTGACTCCACTAATGACTGCATGTATGTATGGGAAATCCGCCACGGCTGCATATTTGCTCGGCATGGGTGCAGCGACTCGTTTATCTGACATCAACGGTGACACCGCCCTGCACTGGGCAGCGTACAAGGGGCACGCTGATCTAGTCCGGCTCCTCATTTACTCTGGCGTCCCGTTACACTGCACCGATAATTTTGGATCAACGCCTTTGCATCTAGCCTGCCTGTCCGGAAATTTGACTTGCGTTCGATTGCTTTGTGAGAAGGTACGAAGGATTTTAATGTCTTTCTATTTTGAAAAATGTAATGTGATATTTATTGTTGGTCTCGACTGCTCAAGTTAAGAAAGTTTATTTTAGGTCGGACTTACTTGCATCAAGGCCGACCTACTCCATGTTATAACCTTTATACCTTATTCTAATAAGTAGAACCTTAAATGTTGAGAAAATTTTAATCGTGCGCTATTGTATTGTAACATCTGTTCACACAAAGTTGTTATATGTATGTAGTTATTGTAAAACAGTTAGGTACACGCTAACAGATTAATAGAGAAAACTATTTGACTTAGAAGGCGTACAGAAACAAGCAAGCTATAATACCTACACTACTTCTAGATACTCGTTTGTATTTGAAAGAATTCTATAGATATGAACGCTCAATAAATAGTAGCAATGGTCTAGAATACCAGAACTGACAACAGTTATTACCCTTATCTCAGGAAAAACAGTTGCCTTCACATTAAAATAATACGAATACGAAGTATTAATAAAGCAACTGCTCATCACTGTCCGAAAATCCTTAAAGTCCCTTATTATATACTAATTAATACGGTGAAATGCCAATCTGCTTATCATATATCTGTGGCATAGTTGTTTATGTCTGAATTCAACAATAAATCTTCAATTACAACGTTCACTTAACCAGCAGGTGCTATCAGCCTATCACCGCGCTCACATTCAGTTCCAGCTTCGTGAACACTCTATACTAATATACTATCTATGTTGTAGGTTAAAGCAGAACTGGAACCACGTGATAAAAATGGCAAAACCCCTCTAATGCTCGCACAAAGTCACCGCCACGCTGAGGTGGTGAAACTGTTGCAAAAGGAGATGAAACGCAAGTCCCACTGGATGCCGCCGCTCTCGGAGTTCTGGGCGCTTCTGTTCGGTGGTGCCGGAGATTCTAAGGGACCTCTACTGTTTTTCCTTGTCTCTGTCCTTTTGTGGGGTTATCCTATGTATATAATTAGGGTAAGCATTAAGTATACCTAAGTACCTAATGAATATGTACGTAACTGCCTCCTCCAGTGGATGTTGTGTTCCGTTTTATTCAGCAAGCAAAAGAGACATAGCCAATATGCATAATTAACACGTTGTAACTTTACATAAAAAAAATATAAACAACAGACTCAAATACAAATACACACGTAGCTTGATGTGCTTCAGATAATGAGGTGCTGAATTTAAGTTTGACGATATAAAATAAAGAACTTTTCTTGCATCCGGTCAAACAGACAGACAAATAAAAAGTTTGTCTAGTATTGTGTTTTTATACAGTTATTTTGAATAACTGTTCTTTATCTGACTAACATCTTAAATAACAACTCATAATAAGGGGCGCAATGGGTCGACCCCCCACTAGGACTGACGACATCAAGCGAGTCGCAGGAATTCGCTGGATGCAGGCGTCTCAGAATCGTTTTGTTTGGAAGTCCCTACAATAGGCCTTAGTCCTGCAGTGGAGATCCATCGGCTGATATGATGACTCATCATACTAAGGGGTGCAGCGTTGGTCCCCCACCAGGAGGACTGACGACATCAAGCGAGTCGCATGGATTCGCTGGATACAGGTGGCTCGGTATCGTGATGTTTGGAAGTCCCTACAAAAGGCCTTTGTCCTGCAGTGAACGTCCATCGGCTGGTATGATGATGATGACTCACTCACCTTTTTCGTTTCCAGTGCATCCCCTTAACATGGAATACGTTACGCCTGTCCCATTACTGCTTCCTCTACTGGAACGCCATCATGTGGATCAGTTGGGTGATCGCCAACCGTCGCGACCCTGGCTACATCCCCCAGAACTCCGAAACCTACTACAGAGCTATACGACAGATCCCCTACTACGATAAGTGGAAGAAGAGGAACATCATACTATCACGGCTGTGCCATACATGCAGATGTTTGAGGCCATTGAGGTACGTATACCTAATTCAGCCACCAGAAACCACGTTGCTATTATCTATATTATAATAGACTACAGGCCCTTGAACAAAAATTACATGTGAAATGAACCAGCATGAATAACGCTTAGAAGGCTATTACTATATCATAGAATAACTCTGTTGCACTATGCCGATACTTTATCCGTAAACGCTGTACATTTTTCCAGCGCAGGAATCGAAAGATAAGAGTCGCAAGCCTTACTCTTTACTCGCGTACTCACCACTGTACCGCTCAGAAATGACGACATAGTGTTATAGTTATTTTCTGATAAAGTAACAGCCTTCTAAGCGTTATTCACGTTGGTTCATTTCACAGGTAATTTTTGTTCAAGGGTTTGAAGTCTATAAGGAAATCTTGGCTATGTAAGAACTGAAGTGTGCCATTCAAAAAAGGTTGATAACCATGATACAGAAAAGACAAACATGCTAAATTTTCTCCGCAGAGCCAAACACTGTCGCATCTGCAAACGCTGCGTGGCTTACTTCGATCACCACTGCCCGTTCATTTACAACTGCATTGGAGTCCGGAACCGCATGTGGTTCTTCCTCTTCGTCATGAGTGTTGCCATCAACTGCACTCTTTCCATATACTTCGCCTGCTACTGTTTGCTGTTGGAAGGCTTCGGAGTACTGTATGTGCTGGGTTTATTGGAGGCCATCATATTTTGCGTGCTTGGTTGGATATTGACTTGCACTTCGGTAAGTATAAATACTGATTGCGCTCTATACCTACCTGAGTTGTTTGCCTATGCTCCTATCTAATATTATAACGATAGGGAATTATGGATATTGCTTTAGGAGGTACCGGTTTTTTTTGGTTCCAGAACCTCAACCGTAATTTTAAAATATACATTTTTTTTG
Source organism: Bicyclus anynana (assembly GCF_947172395.1). Classification (NCBI taxonomy): domain Eukaryota; kingdom Metazoa; phylum Arthropoda; class Insecta; order Lepidoptera; family Nymphalidae; genus Bicyclus; species Bicyclus anynana. The sequence continues at coordinate 9,004,177 of NC_069091.1, forward strand.
TGAAATACTTTATATAAGAAATAATGTCAGCGTTCAGACACTTAGCTTCGTGCAACCCATCGAAAAAGCCGTTAAAGACTACGTAGGTAGATACTTAACTATTTAAGTACCTATGTACCTTTGGTACAAACATGAACTGATAAACTTTCAGATTTTATAACATGACGAAAGTCTTGCTATCAAAGGCTTATAAACCACTATCAATATGCGGTATCTACTATAGGTAATGGCTATATACCTAATCATTTGATCTGTTCAAGTAGTTTATTTCGATTCGATCTCAGACATAGATTTGACCTACCCTCAAAATATTATTTTTTTACATTTCATTACAGATCCTACACGCCTGCATGAATCTGACCACAAACGAAATGTTTAACTACAAAAGATACCCATATTTACGTGACAAGAGAGGCAGATACCAGAACCCTTTTTCGAGAGGTCCTTTTATGAATCTGATTGAATTCTTCGTGTGCCTTCCCGATAAATGTGACGAGCAAGATATATTCTACGAGGAAAACATATGATGCAAGCATGTATGACAAAGTCTGACTAAAACTCATGACATTGTCGATTGGTCAACACCAATGCGATCAAAAAGTGAACTCGAACTTCGTTACAAAGTTGATGACATATACTCCACACACATAAAAAGTTAAAAGCACAAAAGGCGCCGCCAATCATCGTCCGTTGTTTTAAGTATGTGTGAAAATTGACCAATCACAATCATTGCTCTACAGTAGAGTCGCAGCATAAACATGATTGGCAGATTTGGTCTTCGCTTCGGTTTCTAATTGAAATTCTATGCATTGTAGTTCTATTTGCCTAACATAACTTGTATGTAACAGGTAGGTACATATTTCATATAGTTATTTTAACTAAACACTGTGAAATAACGTTAACCACCAAATACTGAAAAAACATCTAATTTACCTTAAACTTTAATTGGTATTGAAATATATTCTGGTGTTTACCCTAATATCCTTAACCTGAACTAATGTTTCAGTATTCTGTTAAAACTAAGTATAAATAATTGAATACAATAATTATTGGTAAAGTTATAAATAAAACAAGAATAATAATTTTGCACTGGTATAATTTAAGAACAGCAGTGTAGGCCTAAGCCTAATTAATTATTATTATTATTAACAACTATAGTGCTCACTTCACACGGCGTCAAATATATTAGTGTTTTTAACAAATAGTCCAATAGTTAAGACACAATTTTCACCTTTAATATTCATCACCGTTTGAAGCAAGCTTAACCTGAGTTTAAAAAACAATGGGATGACAGTTAAAATATCTATTTACTTGCTATTAAGTATTAATATGAATAAGTGTTTTTGTATTTTTCATTTGTGCTTTTGTTTAAACAAATAATAAATATTAAATACGACATTCCATTGATGACAACGATATAACATTTTCTTTCCTACTTTACTTACCTACCATATCACATTTACCTTTACACATCAGTCCAAAATCATAGGCATTGTAGTTCACCTCCAAAATAATTTTCTATCGGAATAGTCCAACCCCAAAAACCCCTCCCGCGTATCGCCTGGCCGTCAACCTGCGATCGGCGAGCCGTAGACGATTCGACGCTTGAGCAATACGATTATCATCCGTTTTCCGGTTGATATGTGTGTAAACCCTTACGAGGTATGGCAACAGAGGGGAGCGCCCCTGTCGCTCCTCTCGCGGGCGAGAAAACTATCAGGCAATGAATGAAGGACACTCCTCACTCATTAGCACCCGCTCACTTATGACGTCATACCCCGCACCCCCTGCGCCGACGTGAAACTAGTCACGTACTTAACCCATACATCGCCACAGGTATCGTACAATGCCTACGGTTAGTCTCACAGACCACATCGTTACGATACACTAAACACGTACAACCTATAACATTTAAAATATTCGAACAGACAAAAATAACTCACTGGGTGTTGCGTTATTATTATAGGTAACAAATATAATAATGTTTTTATAAAAAAAAAATGTGCTACAAATGCATACGACGACTAGTGACAAAATACCCATTGTTATTTTTGTATGCGGTGTATAATACTGATGTGTTACCTAAAATGATCACTCTATATAAACTCAGAATTACTTACACGTAAAATAAGTTAGATATTATGCATTCAGCAGAAAATATATTCACTAATCATAGCGCGCTAGAAAGCTTCTATCGCATAGAGAGCGCACACGATAAGTTTACGCGTGGCCAAAATCAAGAACTAATCAAATGCCGCCATATTGTCGTCTATCTCTTTTTTTATGACCAATATTCGCATTCCTCTCCAACTAGTCGGGAAAGACTGTATTAGGTTAGGAGTGGGTACAACAATAGACCAACGGGGCGGAGATCGAACCACCACCCCTCGGTGATGAGTCCGACCGCTCTTTCCGTTGAGCTTCTCTATCCCTCTCTAGGTGACTAAAAGAGATCGCCTAGCTGGCATCAAGAGCGCCACTAGTCGCGAGCAGACTTATCCTGCGCGCACTCTAATTAACAAATTGTATTATAATAAACAATGCTAAACAAGAAATATTTTTTTCCCCCACTGGCCAAGGAAGGTAAAATAAATACTCGTAAATATATACTTGTATATGGGATATATGTCTCATTCTTGGCCACGTTAGGCTTATATTGCTTCAACTTATCTTTCACTTGAAGAGGATCATTTACCCAGTTTATCAAATAACCTGGTGTAAATGCGTTTTGCTTATGTAAATAGGTCACAACTAAGTATTTGGAATGATTGTAATCCTGATAGAGGCGGGGCGTTTAAATCAAGTTAAGTTAATTATTTTTGTCCCAGGGTTAATCGCTGGAATGCCTGAACCAAGTTTAATGGTTTCACTAGAAGATAGAGGAAGTTATTGAGGAAAAGGGCTGTTTTTAATCCCGAAATCCCTCCGTTATCCGGTGGAAATACGGCATTTCAGCTAAAATTCCTCCGGGATCGGGATATGCGTAGGAAAACCGCATTTTATTAAAGAGTACTACCAAGATTGGTAAGAATTGACCAAACATTTTCCTATAAAAAACCTACACCATTAGAGGTAATTGCAAAAGTAACGGGGTCCCTATTGGTTTTATTAATAAAGGTTTCACATCCTAAGCTCACTTGACCAGTTTTCTATGTATTAGTAAATCCATAAAAACATCATTGTTTACCATAATACCTTGAGTTAAAAAATACATATTTATAAATATACTAAAGGCGCCATTACACTATTTCTGTTTATAATGCTTATAAACAAACATACTCACGTAGTGAATGTTTACACTAAAGATTATGCAAACTACATAATACGCCTGGGTTATAAATACATAAAAACTGTTTGTTTTTATATATTCAGTCCCTCTAACGACATTTTTAATGCTAAAATATATCAAACGATTTTAGCTAACCCAAGTAAAACCTCGATAGAATCTAATAGGAAGCCTTAAGATTTTTTTATTCGATATTTTTTGTAACATTTCATATTTTTATTCGATTATTTGCAAGGCTACAAGAAACCTTGTTATATTCAGATCCATTTGTAAAGATTTCGTGCTTAGAAACATTATATGTATAATTTTTATTAAATCCATTATATTAATTCTAATTTTACAACAATTCTTTATTATAGTTGTTCGTCACAATTTGTTTAAATATTTCCTTGTTTCATAATTTAACAGTATGTTTGTGATAAATTACTTTTTTCCTCGATTCGTTAAGGTTAAATTGAACAGTATAATGTGTTAATCGAATAATAAATTACAAATAAAAAATAAATTGCAATTTCAAAAATGGTTATCTCGATAGCCTTGCGAATTCGACCTCAACAGTGTTAAGATCAAAATATAATATTTTAAAATTATTAAATAAAAAACATTTCAAGAAATCTTGATTATTTTTCTTTTTATAGATAAAGATCACATCAATTATTTTTAAGGGCCATCCGTTAAAATCCCAGTTTAAAAGGTTTTGACCTTTCATCAACTGGTTACAACATTTAGTTGCCTCTACCCAGTTCCCCGCCATGTCCATGTTGTGTAGATTATTATCAATATTATAATAAATAATTTTATTATTTATGAATAATCGATTTTAAGTGACGCAATAAATACGACATAAAAAAATCTACGTTGCAGTTTTACTGGCTCGATATGGCGCTAGATGGAAAGGTCAGAGGGAATTGATAACATATGACGACACTTTATCTAACATCTTAACAGAATTAATCTTGTTAGTTTAGTTACTTAATGGAGTAAGATAAGGCCTGACATAGCGAGACATAAAATATTATGAAGGCTGAAAATTTCTCAACCTATGGTAATATAGAATATTCCACAGCTGAATGAAAATTTGTAAGCCTATGGCTCATAGAATATCCCTCGGCGGAATGAAAATTTGTCAGCCTATGGTCCTACCATATAGGATATTTCAGAGCTGAATGAAAACACATGAGAATCAATGAGTCGCCAATTAGCTTCGAGGCAATTTGAAAAACACAGGTAAAGATCAAATTTCAAAGGTCTCTAGCGATGTGTTGTGTGAAGATAAAGTACTGGCGACTGAAGACATGATTCCTCATAATATCCCATAGATAATAGAAGATAGTGGTACTAAAATTACGTTTTAGTACTACTAGTAGAAGATCCGAATTAGACACTTCTTGGCCAAACTATTAGCCAGGAGTTTTTGAGGCAACTCTCAATATATTCCCACCATCCTAGTTTTGATAAAAAACACTTTTTACCCAATAAACAGATGAGTGAACGTCTCTAATACGTATTTTAGATTACACTATCTTACCCTTCTTCAAAAACCACCAAAGTCCAAGCTCAATAATTAGCTACCATGGGTTATGGCAGAAGCATAGGCTGACTAACTTTCAGTCTTCACAAAATAAGGTCAGTCTGGCTATCGCAGGCTCACGTTATACAATCTATACAATGACACATCAAATCTCGGTCAACAGAAATGTGACGTACGAATGGACTTTTATTGTGCTATTGTTATTTTGTGTTTAGTTTGCTATTAGCTTTGTTATTAATTTGCAACTATTTAATCATCTTTCTCGTCCTTGGGGTTAATTCTTATAGCGGCTTTGATTTCCTCAGCCGAGTGATCCTTGTCGCCCCAACCCCACAGATGATGAGTGCCGTCGCCGGTGCGTTTTACCCTGTTCTGGATAATTTCGTCTGACACTGTCTTAAGGTCGTAGGCCCAGCCGATTTTGGCGAAGAAGTTGATGAAGTTGGTGGTGAAGTTCAACCTGTTGTTGCCCAGTTCGGCGGTTTTGTAGTCCCATGGGAAAGTGTGGTGGTAGTTGTGGAAGCCTTCACCAAGAGCGAACACTGAGACTGAAATGTTTTCTGAAGGCTGGATGTTCTTGTCATAGGGCTTGTCGCCCCACTTGTGGGCAGCGGAGTTCACTAACCATGTGACGTTGAGGATGAACGCATACCGGAACATTGCGGCCACGAAGTAGGCGTTGAGCCACGTCTCGCCCCAGTAGTACACCGGTATCACTGTCGGCAGTATGAAGCAGGCGATCGGCATGAGGAGTAGATAGTACCTGAAAATAGATATTTGTTGTCTATACTAATAGTATAGAAGAAAGATTTAATTGTTTGTTGGGTGTGTGTTTGTATGTAATGAATCAAATATGGCTCCAAAACTACTTTGAAAACCGATTTGAAAAATTATTTCACTGTTAGCTACACTATCCCCGAGTGCTGTAGACTATACTATATTTTAAAAACAAATTAGGGACCTTTCCTCCTAATGTAACCCAAGATGTAAAAATGGCTGAAAATTGGTGGGAAGGGAGCTTAGAACCAGGAGACGGACATAGGATACTTAGGGTAGGGGTAAGTGGTGTACCTATCTACCATATGCATATTATCCATTAATTACGGGACACCCTGTATATTTAAAATTATGTATTGTTTTTTTTTATTTACCACCCAGTTATGAAAATATATTAACTGTATCTATTTGTTCTATGAGTTGCTCTAATATTGCGTAAAATAACCAGCGATTTATACCCTCATTTTTAATTTGTTTGTTGATAAACATTCCACATCGAGTTTGGCTATAGCAATGGCGTGTACTAGCTTTTTAACTAACTTTGTTTTAACCGCTATCATATATTTGTTATTTCATATTAAAATCTAAGAAACAATAAATTATCTATACTAATATTATAAAGAGGAAAACTTTGTTTGTTTGTTTGATTGTAATGAATAGGTTCAAAAACTACTGGACCGATTTTAAAAATTCTTTCACCATTCAAAAGCTACATTATCCACAAGTAATATAGGCTAAATTTAATTTTGGAAAAAAATAGGGTTCCGTAAGATATTTGGGTTTTTCGGATACAAGGTGTAAAAAATCAACCAGAAAAGTAGGGTAGGGATAGGTAGGAGTAAGGTAGGGGTAGGGGTAGGATAGGGGTAGTTGAAAGTTTACATCGAGTTTCACGCGGACGAAGTCGCGGGCGTCGTCTAGTAATTTAATAAAACAGAATCTTGGATCAAGAACAACAAATCAATAATAATCTAGAAAATCACTAAATCGATTTCACAGATATTCGCTGTACCTACTATATATAAAAATACACGTGGGAAATTGAATCATGTTTTTACAAAGTAAAATTATTTCAACACACTACCAATGTATAATTAATTTCACTACAATGTTGTTTTATTAGGCATTGTTGTATAATTTTTTTATATATCACTACAATGTACGCGATATAATTATATCATATCTTAGTTCTATTAATATACTCGCACGTAATACGGCGGTGTGCTTTTTAACTGACTTAAAGAAAAGGAGGATTCGAGTAATTTTTTTTTCTTTTTTTTGTATGTATTGTTAGCAATTTTAAGTATTGGTCCTACTAAGTCATGATACTACGTCATGATACGTCAATATACCGACGTATCATGACATAATAGGACTAATATTTATAATTGCTATATATATATATTTATAGAGGGGACGTCTGACGAGGCCAGACGGGTGATCAGTCCTAATTAGGGACCATTCCACCCAATTCCCGTGGTAAAAGGACACAGGTTCACTGGTGTCTCGACAGTGTTCCCCCCTCAAAGATAGCTGGTCTCCTCCTCACCACTGACTGTCTGCATTTTGTCGAGCCATTCCATCGTGTATTCCATCGTATTTATAATTGCTAACATTATGTTACGCTTTTTGAAAAGATGGAGGAGGCCTTTACCCTTTCAGGGGTCCATATTTAAAAAGAACATACTAACTAATATTACTAACATAATTTAAAATAAATAAATAAATATGGAATAAATGGCGTATTTTTTTATACGCCTTTACTCGAAAATCACAAATGATTTGAATAATAATATTTTGTAGCAGGGTAGGTACTAAGTATACACCTGAGGTGGTCCCATTTATCATGATGTCAGGATCTAATGATGGGATCTTGGAAAAAATTCATTCTTTACAAGTTAGACCTGCAATATCACCTGATAGTAAGTGATGATCCAATCTAAGATGGAAGCGGGCTAACTTGTTAGGTGTAGCATGAAAATCCACACCCATTTCGGTTTCTAAACGAAATCGTACCGGTGGGGTGATAACTAGCCACGGCCGAAGCCTACCAGCTAGTACTGGACCAATAAAAAAAACCTCAATCGGCCCAGCCGGTGATCAAACCCAGGACCTCCGTCTTGTTAATCCACCGCGCATACCACTGCGCCCGCGAAGGCTTATTTTTATACAATCTCTGCAGGCATTAGAACTAAGAAAACAAAAGCAAAATTTTATTCAAATCAGTTTTCAACTTTTTGGAACCATAACATTTTAACTTACGAGTTTTGGCGAACAAACTTTAACTTTTTAAATATTATAATATAATTATAATATTAGTTTAGGTTATTGTGGTACGAACTTCCTCTAGAAACGCAGTATGCCAGTCAGCCGATGTGAGAGAAGCCACAGGTGACGTAGTGTGTATACATACTAGTAGACAACAGTCTGACCCGCGATGATATTGATATCTTTCAGGACACCTTGTTTAGTTTTAAAAGGAAATTGACATCATTTCTGTAAATATTATTATTATCGTTATTTTTATTAATTAATTGTATTATTGTTTATTTTTATATATATATATTTTTTTAACTTGAAGTGACATTTATCTTAAATTTTAACTTTAGCTTATGTATTAATTAATGACATCCCTTTCTTAAACTCAATTATTTGATTTTGACACTTTAATTAGTATTGTAAACTTTCTTAATTTTGTCATTTTAATTAATATTGTAACCCTTCTTGATTTTGACATTTTAATTATTTTACTATTATTTTAAATTTTTGGTAAATTATTTTAGATTGTAGGTTAATCTTTTACTTTAAGTTTTTAACCGGACTCAGCAGTGTTGTGAATGCCTGTAAAAGATGGCTGCAGTAGTTCAAGAATTTTGTAACTCACTTATATATAATGTTTTATGCTGTCATTGTTGGCATTACAAATAAATATGAGATTAGTAGGAGACCCCCCCGCAGTTTCACCCGCCTAAGTTACCATTCTCATGTAAATACGAGGATAAAATATAGCCTATGCTACTCGCTAATAATGTAGCTTTCCATTGGTGGAAGAGTTTTCAAGATTGGTACAGTGGATCTATCTCTACAACCTCACAAAGTTTATAACATTAGTATAGGTTATTGTACTCACTTAGCCGTTATAGCCCAGTGGATATGACCTCTGCCTCCGATTCCGGAGGGTGTGGGTTCGAATCCGTTCCGGATGCACCTCCAATTTTTCAGTTGTGTGCATTTTAAGAAATTAAATATCACGTGTTTCAAACGGTGAAGGAAAACATCGTGAGGAAACCTGCATACCAGAGAATTCTCCTAATTCTCTGCATGTGTGAAGTCTGCCAATCCGCATTAGGCCAGCGTGGTGGACTACTGGCCTAACCCCTCTCATTCTGAGAAGAGACTCTAACTCAGCAGTGAGCCGAATATGGGTTGATAATGATGATGATGATGATGATTGTACTCACTTCTTCTGGAAGCGCAATATGGGGTCCGCGTACAAGTCGCTCAGGTCGAGCCCCTTGCCCTTCCGCTTGAGCTCGGGGTGCTTCCTCACCAGCAGCCAGCCGATGTGGGAGAAGAAGAAGCCGCGGGTGGCGTTGTGGGGGTCGGCGTCCGTCTCCGAGTACTTGTGGTGCATGCGGTGGTCGCGCGCCCAGTCGATGGCAGAGTCCTGTTCAACAAATCATCGAACTATAAGCTTGGCAACTTCGTTCGTAACACCCCCGATGCGGGCCGTGTAGCTATGAATGAAAAACCCACGACTGACGCCCCGCACGCACAATTTCACACCCGCGCAGTCTTTCCCCTCGTCGCCCGCATATCATGGGAGTGTCATATACGAACTTACCAGACTATAATACTCTTTCGTTATTCCGGGGAGTAGGGTGGCCGTTATCACCGACTTCAAAAAAAAGGAATCTCAATTTGACGCGTATGTTTTTTTTTCCATGTTATCTCATACCACCTCTAAAGTCTTCAAACCATCTTTAAAGTCGGTTAAACTAGTCGGTTTGCCTAACTAAACTGATTAATTCATACTTACGTTATGTACATATTTGACTAAACTACAATAATAAGGGAATAGAAATGGCTATTCCCTTATAGTTCCCTTATTCCGTAGTTTATATGGTTTTACCCACCAATGTTCAACCATACGGCATACCTAACAGCCAAATATGTACATAACACAAAACCTACAAAACTTAGAACATCTATGTGGCCAAACATCCACTGGCCTTGGTTAAGGTATCGCATAACAGCAAACACTGTTAACATAATGAATATCTAAACTAACGTATAACAGCCTGCAGTGTGCAGATCTTCCTTATTTTTTATAATTACTAAATGCTTGTCAGTTTATGCTCCTACCACCATAGACCATGGTTTTTTTTTTATTATTCTTTACAAGTTAGCCCTTGACACAATCACCTGATGGTAAGTGATGATGCAATCTAAGATGGAAGCGGAATAAATTGTTAGGAGTAGGATGTGAAAATCCACACCCCTTTCGGTTTCTAAACGACATCGTAACGGAACGCTGAATCGCTTGGCGGTACGTCTTTGCCGGTAGGGTGGTAAGTTGTAACTAGCTACAGTCGAAGCCTTCCGCCAGCCAGACCTGGATCAGTTAAGGAAACCTAAATCGGTCCAGCCGGGGATCGAACCTCGGATCTCCGTTTTTCCAAGACTTCTGTTTTCGTCCGACCCTTCGTCAGAAAGAGGAGGAGGTGGCTTTGGGAGATGGCAGGGTTGCCGCGAAGCTAAGGGACTGGTGAAAGGGGATGATTTAACTCATCATCAGCCTATTTTACATCAGCATCACTAGAGGAACAGGCCTCCTTAGCTTAGCTGACAAATTTTCAGCTTTTATAAAATGAAGTACATCTGACTATCATAGACCCTCGTCAACTCTCAACAATTAGCTAAAGTCAATAAACTCAGGATTGTTAAAAATATATACACACACTAACCTGGAATGCCAAAGTGTTAAAGATGACAAGGATGAGGCGAAGCGGCCATTTTGCCTTGTACGACTTGTGGGCCCAGAGTCGGTGGGCGCCTGCCGTTATGCCCAGTCCAGACATCACATAAAGCACATAGGCTGCAACAAAATAATAATAATTAATCAATTAATAGTAATAAATCAAATAAATAATTAGTTAATCACTAATAAGTTGGGCCCTCAGATGCACTAACCACAGATAGCTTGGGTACTCAAAAGCCACGCAACGGGAGGACTGAAATTAACTAAACTAAATTAAAAAAAGAGATGAAAATAAATAACAATAAATAAATCACCACCACCATCCACAAACCACAAAATAACCATCTACAGTTCGTTTCATGTAGGCTGGTGCGGGTGACAGTTCGGTTTATTCTTGAAAGTTTGCCGCGATTCACGATATTCGTTTTATGACATCATACAGGCGACTGTCACCGTACCCATGATATCAGATATGAAAAACACTTTACTCGATGTTTTGTCAATTACGCAAACACTACGGTTGTCAGTGAAATTCGGCACAGAGGTAGATTATAATCTGGAATAGCTGTGTTATTTCTGATTACGTTACATGCACTGCCTTCGATCCGGAGGGCGTAGATTCGAATTCGGTCCAAGGCGTCGTTATCAACCCATATTCGACTCCCTGCTGAGCTCGTGTATTCTCTCAGAATGAGAGGGGTAAGGCCAATAGTCCACCACGCTGGCCCAATGCGGATTGGCAGACTTCACACACACAGAGAATTAAAAAATCTCTGGTATGCAGGTTTTCTTACAATGTTTTCCTTCGCCGTTTGAGACACGTGATATTTTAAAATGCACACAACTGAAAAGTTGGATTCGAACCCACACCCTCCGGAATCGGAAGCAGAGCTCTTAAAATCCAGAGAAAATAGGGAATAAAATATATAAGGGGATTTTTTACAAAAAATGGTGTCTACCTAACAACAACTCATACATAAAGTTTAAGGATTATTAGGTATTTTGAAAATTTCAAGAGTTTGAGTAAGTACTCAAATAAAAATCATACCTTTGAAACTACCTAAATAAATATTATAATAAGTAGGTACTTTGTGGCCATTCCCATTTTTTTTAATTACGTACATAAGCATGTACATCTTCAAACAGGAAACGTACAAGAATATTCGTTTTAAATTTTTTTGTAACTAGCATAAAATTAGATCATTTCAATTCTAATGTAAACTAATTATTTATTTTTAATAGTTTTGTACTAATAAAAACCTGCGTAATTGTGATTCACATTCCAACTTTTTAAAAGTAGAGGTTTGTAAGGTTGTTTGAATTTAGTCAATCATTATCAGTTAGCTATTGGAGTCAGTCTTACGTTTATTATAAGATTTTGAGCTAAATAATAATGGCTGCAAAATATCACCTAAACTTAGTTTAAACAATAATGAATTAGTAATTTCATTCACCTAATCCTACCAAAAACTTGTATATACATTATACATATATGTATTCTGTGCCAAAACCCTTACATTATACATAATAATAAACTTGTTTCAATACAATGTTCATCTATTCATGTGACATCTATAAGTAGGTACTTAATATCCAAGGGCCTACAAGAACAGAAAGTACCTAGCACATTATATTTTTAAATAGTACCTACTTTAAGAAGACTTTCGCAATACTAGCTTCTGGTTAAAAAATAAATTAGCTGACAATATTTTTGGCGCATAGCCAGATATTTGTTTAGATGTTACAGCTATTTTGTTGTTGCTTTTTGGCTAATGCAAAACAACATCCCAAATTGATAAGGAGCCCTTCAGATACAGGGTGTGCATTAACTGATAAAATTGTTGATACTTGATAGTGATACTGCTATCATTCATAACAAAACATCTATCTATAGCAGATATAAAGTTGCTTGGGAGAAATAAATGACGAATTTGGGCTTTTTCCATTTGATATATGCATAGGGTGATGTAACCAGAGTTCAAGGTCATAAAAACGGATGACTCATTGTACTTACTAGTATTGACTTGAATGCTATTCAAGCCAACCAATTGGACTTGCATTATAGAGACCACATTATGGAAGTTTTGTGTAATTGTTGTAACCACAATATGGAAGTTTTTTTCTAGATTGGTTCATGGTAAATACTGGTCTGTTCAAACAGACTATAAAAGCAACCAAGTTACCATACTATCTACAAATAAAGCACAAAACACCTCTGCAGGCAAACCAATTGGAGAGAGTAAATTACATAGTACATGTCAAAGAAAGTATGTGGCATAGTTGCATAAAATGGAAAGGCAAAATTAACCAAGCGAAATTCGAGCTATAATATGTACCATAACAATTGTTAATAGTGTAATTTTCAAATTAGTCTCAGTCCTTGAATTTATGAAATATGTATAACCTTTTTGTGTGATAAAACAATTTGATTTGATTTGAAATCTCAACAAATGGGTAGCTTTCTTTCTAAAAAAATCTCCCTACTTTTTTAAGATTATTTGGATTTTACACCCACTGGGTTGATGATCTTAAGGCACTTAGTTATGTATGATTTTGTAACAATTACTATCTGATGATAATGATAATGAATGTGACTGAACTTAACTTCCTGAAGGTGTAACAACCTCCCCACTATGAGATTTTTTTTAAATTATTTTACATGTTAGCTCTTGACTACAGTCCCACCTGATGGTAAGTGTTGATGCAATTTAAGATGGAAGCGAACTAACTTGTTAGGAGGATAAAAATCCACACCCCTTTTCGTTTCTCTACTATATCATAACGGATCGCAAAAGCGTTTGGCGTCTTTGTTGGTAGGGCCGAAGTCTCTCACCAGCCAGACCTGGACCAATTAAGAAAAACTCAGTCGGCCCAGTTGTTTTTGGAAGAAATAAAAAGTAGTCTATGCTCTGGACCTTATGATTCAAAGCTGCTTAAGCTAACCACTGGGCTGAAGAGGCTATCAGGCAATACATAAATATGAACATTTAACATTTAGTAGATACTTACCAAATATATCAGTTTGCCATTTTGCAGAGAAAAGGAACAGGTATCCTCCATACAGTGCAGCAATGTGCAAGTAAGTAAATGCAATGATGTTTCTCCAAACAAATTTCCTTGGACTGCTGTCTGCTTGCTGAACTGGAGTGATTGGTAGAGCCATGTCAGGAGTTGCCGCATCACTCTCAAACAGCACTCCATTCACGTCCACTGTATTGGGTGCCATCTTGTTTGGCCTCCAATCTGTAAAAATACATCATATTTATTTTGTTCCATTTGTCATAATATCAGACAAATTATGAATGCCATAATGTCAGGGCATTCTTTTGGAAAACATAAAAAATCAAGTAGTATGGGATAATTTTCAGGAGACATTATTTATAGGCCTCACCAATGTCACACACTAGAAAGTGCAGTGTTGGTCAACCCCCCCACCAGGTGGATTGACAAGCAATCAAGCAAGTGGCAGGGATTCGCTGCAGGTGGTTCAGGATTGTTATGTTTGGAAGTGCTTACTAAAGGCCTTTGTCCTGCAGTGGATGTCCATAGGCTGATATGAAGATGACACCTTGAGGATGGCTTGGAAGGGCAATGTTTGCTGTGTCAGTAATTGTCAGATTCAACATAAATGTCCATACACAAAGTTAAAGCACTATGGTTATGAATAAATTGTTACTGGGCCCAAAGACTATTGTTTATATTTTTTACTTGTGAAAATAAATCCCTATTTCTCTTGGTCATGCCATAATTTCAAACAACTTAACAGATTTCATTCATCTATTCTAATGTTTTCTAATACCTTGTAGAGGACCCTTACACAATGAAAAGTTGCAAAGAAAATTAGAAGCCATCCGAAAACTAAACAACCATTTTAAGGATGTTTGTTACTCAACCAAGGCTCAAAAGCTGAACATATCTGGATTAAAGGCACAGAGTTAGATACCGGTGCAATCAGAAAGAAACAGATGGGAATGAAAGTGGTGGTACTGGGACAATTCTGCTACCACTGGATGATATTTTGTCTTTTTTTTTGTTCAGTTAAATTGATCAGTGACTCTTCCACTGTGGATTGCTTTAGCCTTTTAATCTTTGACAAGACTGTTTGTGTACTCTAGCAGTCTGCTTTTGTGATTTATGGCGTTTTTTTGTTATATCTTCCTTGACTGTCGGCATAACAAAATATTCATGCATGTCTGCTGTTTTAGTAAACCAGGGAATGTTTAGTATTGTGCGGAAGCCCACTGGGATTGAAAATCATTTACATAAGAACAGAACAATAGCTAATATCATCATCACCATCATTATCAGCCAATGAACTTTCCCTGCTGGGCATAGGGCTCCTGTTAGGACATCCAAACACCATGATTTTGAGCCAAACTGCTAATAATAATAATTATATCTCAGTTCTGTGCCAAAAATGTTAATGAATTAAATATGCTTTTTATGTGATAATTATGTACATATAATTAAAACTTTATTACTCAGCAGTTATTGTATAATTTTGTCATTGCAATGACTCTATAAAACAGTAAATACCTAACTAATTAATGTTTAAAATATAATATTAATTATAAAATTTACACAACATTGCATGGATTATTTGAGTATAATAGTGCATAATTATATCCATGTTTGGTGTACATTAAATAAAATAATAAATTTAAATTGACATCAAAAAGGCATTGTAAATTTGAAGGTTGAAGAGGTCAGACAGCAAAAAAATGCTAATCAATAAGCAATACTTACTGCTACTTTTCCTCATAATTCAACAAGAGGAAAAATAAGTAAATGTATATGAATGAAATGAGTAATACTTTATAGAAATATTTTTATATTAAACTTATATAACTCACTTTATATTAAAACTAAACTAAAGCTTTCACTAAAAGAAAATTACATTGACTGGCAAAACAATAATCAAAGCTTAAGTTTCTAAAACTTTATTGAGCTAAGTATGTCACCATAAAGTAAATATAGCACATTTACATTTACAAAATGACAAAATACAACTTCAGATAACATTGAGTGCTTAGAAAATCTTAGTTGAAACAAAAAAGTTAGTTTGTTTTTTAGTGAAAAACATCAACTTTACAATAAATTATTTTCATGGTTTTTCTTGTAAAATTTATGGTTGTCAACCTTCCTAAGTTCCTACTAATGATCACACAGTGTTATAATCATCTTGTAAGCATAAGTAAATAAGTAGGAATACCGCGTTATGTGGATTTAAAGCATTAATGAAAATGGTTGCATCTTTAAGAAAGCTAAAATGTCATTGTACATATTTTTTAACATAAATATTGTTTATTAAGTCAGTCTTCTAATTTTAATCCGCTCTATACATTGTCTATATGTAGAAAATCTCAACTATTTACTAATTTTCACGCAGAAACTAGAAAATTCACATTAGAGTCGCAAAATTAACAAACTGTATTCATTTTCATGCACGAACATGAAGACATAGATGTTTGTTTGTTTTATATTCAAACACACATTAATGAAAGCTTTATACCTACTTATCCACTGTTTATTTAGCCATTTACAGAATAATATATTCAATTGCCTACCTATTTATCCTTGAGAAATTCACAAGAAATAAAAATCTCTGACGTAAACACATGAATTTCCCTGAAAGCTTCACGAAAAATGTCATAAAATATGACAACGATGACAACCTATCTCAGACTGACACAGATTAGGTACAAACATCGAATTTTAGAAATGTTTGTATCCTGTGATTATTACCTATTACCAAAAAACTAAAAAAAAGTTATTGTTATATTTTTTATTATCCTCTTGAATAAAACGTGACTGTCACGAGACCGATGCTAAAAGAGCAAAATGAAAAAAAAATTACGCGCGCCGCCAACGGTATGCACATTGCACATGCACTATGTACCGGCTTTTTATTTTAATTTAATATTTATAAATAATTACATACGTATGGTATTGTTTTACTGCGATATTTACTTATTTTTAATTTCTTAACCACATACGGATAAACAAAGTACAAATATTAATTCAACTTACCGATTAAATATAATTAATTAAAAAAATCTTCCAAAACACTTGCGTTTCACAGACTCTCGAGTTTAAAATGAACATTTATTCACCACATAAACAGATATAAACTATAATTTTTTTTCAACAATGATGCAATGTGTAGATAACTTCTGCAAAGTCAGGCTAAACGATGTTCAGTATTCACGTGTTTAGCAGTATTTGTACTTTGACATCGATGATCGAGTCGATGTGTCGTGTTTACGTGTAGCGTCTAGACTCTAGGGCTACTCGGCTAACAGTATGGAAAATTGGAGCCAATACCGCAAACCGTCCGTCCATTGGACGACAGAGTGGCGCGATAGTAGTACCACGTCACGTCACGCAACCGTCCCGAGGCGGTATGGGATTTCGCAAACAACTGAAAAGTGACCTAAGGGTTAAGAACATTTGATCGAAGTTTGTTTTTATACATACAGTTGTAGGTGACTGTACGACGTACATTTGTCTGCCTGCACTTTGTAGTTGTGTTCACACTGCATGTTGCAAGCACATGTCTGAAGACATGTTTGCCAAATACGTTCAAAGATACTACGTCCTACTAACTATAATCTATTATTATCAGTACCTAGGTAAACCGTTTATTTTCTGTCCAGTCATCGTTCTTAGGAACATTATAAACATACTTAAAGGCATAGGTTCTCATTCATCATTAGCCTTTATTGTCTTGTCAATAATGTGCTTTTAGAACCTTGACCCACCACGTTGCTCAAATGCGAAATGGCGGGCTGACTGACTGTCGAAATTCAGTCGGTAACAAATAAGAATCATTATCAGATAGACAACAAAGACAGGGATTGCCAATACTTCTCTTTTGAAGCTTTTCAACGGTGTCTAAGACTATAAATTTATCTTGAATCAAATACATTAGTGCGCTAACCTGCTAGGAGTGTATTTAACAGTTAGGTACCTTTCCATGTATTACATGCGATTTAGGTAGTTGGTAAAAGTGGTAACCAATAACTATTCACGATCGAAACTTGGCATCATTATGTTGTTTGCTTGTTACCAGATTTTACCTAACTAACTAGCATGTTAGGAGTTGGATGAAAAACTATAACTAACTTTGGTGTCTACACGACATCATACCATAACGCTAAATCGCTTGGTGGTACGTCATTGCCAGTAGGGTGAAAACTAACCACGGCCGAAGGAAGAAAACCTCAATCAGCCTAGCCAGGGATCGAACCCAGGACCTCCGTCTAGTAAGTCACTGCGCCATGGAGGCGGTCAAATCTTAAATTGATCATGTAGAAGTTCGAACCTGGAAGATTTTATTTATAAGACTAACCATTGTGCAACAGTTCTTCGAAATTGATAACTCCTAGGGTTGGAAACTGTCACACGATCACATGTTATGTGGCATTCGGTCAGTGATCACCGCGTGTTTCAATTAACTAGTGATTCAGTATGACTCACCCAGAAGTTCGCAACATCAATTTAGATAACAGTCTGTCGGTTAATTTGCAAATTGATCACTTTTGTCTACAGAAGATTGGCGGACACAAACAATAACTACTTGCTTATGCAAATATCGTACATGCTCGAGACTGATGGTAGGATGCGTTTTGGGTTTGGACTTTGGTAATATAATGGGGATGATGACTAGGTTTATATATATTTTTCATGATACATGCGGGTAAATAAGGTCAATGTTAACTAATTTATACATAAAAAGCAAAGATTGACTGGATATTTGCAAAATAAATAAGATTATAAAATTTCAAAATCTACTAAAAATATTTTATCGTAAATAGATGAAAATTCATACAGTTTTTAGCTTCCTTACATTAAATGTGACATTTTTTAAAACATATGAACTATAAACATAAACGCTGAAATAACAAAGATATTAGTAATTTTGTTTAAACGCCCATAAAAATCTAACGATCATTAATTGCCTACGACGTCATAAGTTCGTACCATTTTGTATGGGGCATTTTTCAGGGATCCGCGGCAGCGCCGCAAATCTGGCCCTTTAAATCCCTGTAGCTCCGAAAGTAATGATCGCAGATACCCTGTTACTTTTACAAAATTGCTTTACTATTAACGTAATCTTAATTTATTAAAAACTGTCATCATCCCTATTACGGAACGTTACCCATCCCATTTCTGATTGTATGGGTAAAATAAACTTTTTCATATTAATTTATTACGAAACACGGTTAGAACTCACGTGATATGACGTCGGTGTATACCCGACTAGTTTCGAACCCATAGCGCGCCTAATGAACTGTTTCTTGCTATGCGGGATGATCCAAAGTACCTAAGCTTGCTTTCATCATTTCATTTCATCACTTCTGGAAAAAAAAAATATGAAACATGGCGTGCTTAGAGAATACATCTCAATCAATAATATAAAAGGAAAAGAAACGCCACTGTTGTACGGACTAAAATAACCTCCCCCAACTCCTTGGTCAGCACGGAACCGCAGCATTACTTCGTGCTGACCGGCTAACGACATACCTACTCGGACCTACCCACCACAACTGTAGTAAGTAATTATAAGATGATTCGTGAAACGTGCTCCAGGAAGAAGGCACCTGGCGATGATGATGATAATCAAAATAACTCTTTCTAGATTCATTTAACTCGGCACCGGCATGACAAGATTAATACCATAGATAGATGCAATATAGGTCTCAGTCCGCTACAATTAATTATTATCTCAAACCAAGGCGCATTGCAAGTTCTAGGCTTTAATTATCATTATTATCTTATAATATTACCCAAAGTTTCAAGTGCTTGTAAAGAAAGTCTAATTAAATTTTGACTACAGGGTCATCAGGCTTCTCGTCAGTATATGGCAGAGATCAATATTTGGTATTAAAATAAAATGTAAGTAAGTATAAAGGTACCTAATACTTAAGCAAAGAATCTAAACTACTTGCCTTTACGAATCATCAGAAGACAAGCATCAACATAATTAGATCTTTATAATGTAGTTATTGTTACGAGAATTAACCCAGTAAGCACAATTTCGAAGGACTTTAATTTAAATTTCACCAACCAGTAAAAAAATTAAAATATATATTACATGCTTACCTATAAGAATATGAAAAATTATAAACCAATTATGGTTTAAGGCAGCGCCGGCCCGAATTAAATTTTAGAATGGAGCGAGATCCAATTATGGCGCCTCTGCTGTTAACTTCTATACCAATCGTGGGTGCAAAGTAAGTATGGAAGGTGAAGATCTCGACCATACTCTGGAGTGACCAACGATCTTTACCATTTAGACGCCCTCTAGGATTTGGCGCCTGGAGCGACTGCTCCGTTCGCCGTATGAGCGGGCCGGCCCTGGTTTAAGGTATGTGATTATATCTTATAATCAATGTATGTTTTATTTTTTCGTACAAAAAGAATGAACAGTAATAAGTAATTACGTACGTATATTAAAAAAAAAGTATTTATTATTATCCAAATCACATTTTTTTTTCAACAACAAGTATTGTATAAACTCAATGAAATCAATATAACAATTATTTATAAAATCCTCTTCATATTTCATTCACCGCTCGGTATAATCAACTCTATGGGCCACTTGTCAACCGCCGGCGGCAACAATGAGGCGGAGCATAGCAACAGATCCCATATCGGCTTCAAGGTGTACGATCCCAAGCAGTTGAGGATCCATTCATAGTTCACCGGCACTATTTTCAACTCCATAGCAAGATCTGAAAGTAAAGGAAAAAAGTGTGTGTCAGCTCCGACTATGGGCGTAGCGAGGTATGGGCAGGGCGGAGGGGGGGAGCTGCCCCCCCCCCTAGATGTGCGGTCGATGTATGGAGCTTCATACTAAATTTTAATATATTCAAAGATTTAACTAACTTCGTTTCTTCGATACGAAAAAGTGACCTAATGTGGATGTTTCGGTTTCGGACGAAACTGAGGCAGAAAATGAAATTGGGTTTCGGTTTCGACCGTAAAACTTCGGTTTAAAAAGTTTCGGTCGGACAGTATCAATCTGTAATGAAATACTCAATTTAAGTATAGTTGCCGCTGCAGCATCACAAATAACCTTTCTAGTTAAAAGAAATTTCAAAATTCTCGGCAAATTTCTCGGCGCTGTAGCTACGTAACTTTGATTTTAAGTTTTCGACTTTACTTATCACCATATTATAACATAATCTAACGTTTCAGAAATAAATAAATTTTTACTTTTAAATATATAGTAAGCTCATCATGAACAGTGTCATCGGGCGATTACAACATACTAGCAGATGCCCCGCGGTATCACACGCCTAGTCGTTCACGAATACCATCAAATTAATACAAAAACACCACAATAAGAGTAAAAAAAACACCATTAAAGTCTTACACTGACAAGACTAAGAAAGTAGCGGGAAAATATTGCTGTCTCTCTCAAATTCAAGACTTATATAATTAAAGGTCATTGACACCTAATTACAGTGTCGATGACTTTTAATGCCTTTTTTATAAGGTTAAAAATAATATTGTTACTAATTTTTAAGCGGATTTACTATTTTTTTTTTACATTTTGATGTAGGTACGAGCATTAGTATTTAAGTCAGTAGTAGTTACTCATTAAAAAACAACAACTAAATAAATGATTATGAGAAATAATACGTCTTGGGTTCGATCCCCGATTATGGACTATTTGCGTACTGATTTCTAACAGTTTACTACCACTAATTGGATTGGAATGGTAATATTGGTCATGTTAAAAAAAATGTCTAAACATACTTCTCATCAAAAAAATCACAACAGTTCGCAAGTAGGTACTGTTCAGGGCTTCAGGCGGATTGTTTCGATTTTTTTTATGAGAAATCAGTGGACGCACTTGTATGACTTTCTATACAAAGAATACTACGATCCGTTTGATGCGATGCGTCCGATAGGTACGATGGGGATTAGTGGATACTTACCTGATGGTTATCACCCTACCTACATTTCATGGTGCGGGTGACAGTTGCCTTATGACGGCCTTCGTGGCGCAGTGGTTTGCGCGGTGGATTTACAAGACGGAGGTCCTGGGTTCGATCCCCGGCTGGGCCGATTGAGGTTTTCTTAATTGGTCTAGGTCTGTTTCGTTCGTTTCACTCTTGTAAGTTTGCCGCTATTTACGATTACGAGAACGTATTTTTTTTAATTAGTTAGCTCTTGACCACAATCTCACCTGATGATAAGTGATAATGTAATCTAAGATGGTAGCGGGCTAACTTGTTAGGAGTAGGAAATCGTGTGGATAGGGATACCCCTTTCGGTTTCTACACGGCATCATACCGGAACGCTAAATCGCTTTGCGGCACGTCTTTGTCGGTAGGGTGGTAACCACGGCCGAAGCCTCCCACCAGTCAAAAAACTAGCCTGGTAACTAGCTTGGACCAATTAAGAAAACCTCAATCAGCCAACCCGGGGATCGAACCCAGGACCTCACCTCCGTTTTGTAAATCCACCGCGCATACCACTGCGCCACGGAGGCTGTCAAAATGAATGATGTATGATTGCCTAAACGGTTGGTAACCTCTGCAAAGCGAAGACACTGTTAAGGCAGGCTGACAAAGGGCTACCTTTTCTGTACGATAATGCATACATTAGCAAAATTAGCACGTTTGTGAGGACTCATCAAGGAAACAACAGTACAGAGCAATTTACATCTTATTACTTTACAATAAGAGTCACATCATTTAGATGACAATGACTGCACGACCGAAACGAAGGCCGCATACGTACAAAGACAATATATTCACAAATTACCTTCTCATCAATGTTTATTATGCAACCATTGTTTTTTTTAGATAATTAGCTACGATTATGTTAACGTGTGAGTGTTTTGACGGTCTCCGTGGCGCAGTGGTATGCACGGTTGATTTGCAAGACGGAGGTCCTGGGTTCGATCCCCGGCTGGGCCGATTGAGGTTTTGTAAATTAGTCCAGGTCTGGCTGGTGAGAGGCTTCGGACGTGGCTAATTACCACCCTACCGACAAAAACGTACCGCCAAGCGATTTATCGTTCTGGTACGATATCATATAGAAACCGAAAGGGGTGTGGATTTTCATCCAAATCTTACAAGTAAGCCCGCTTCCATCTTAGATTGCATCATCACTTAACACTTATCGTCATTGTAGTCAAGGGCTAACTTGTAAAGATTAAAAAAAAAAGTATGAGTGTATGTGTGTAACCAACGACATTTTACACTATAGATATGTTATGTTCCATAAAATCACCGCAAAAAGTGATCCAAATTTAGCTACACCACTGAGCGCACACATGCACAATTATGTGTTCATTTAAATTATATATTTAAGTATATATAGTTTTTACACTTCCTGAACACACAACTCGACACTGTAGATAATATTTTTATAAAATATAACTTTCGTTATATATTATTTTTGTTCTTGATGAACTCTTTTTTTTTTATTCTTTACAAGTTAGCCCTTGACTACAATCTCACCTGATGGTAAGTGATGATGCAATCTTAGATGGAAGCGGGCTAACTTGTTAGGAGGAGGATGAAAATCCACACCCCTTTGGGTTTCTACACGGCATTGTACCGGAACGCTTAATCGCTTGGCGGTACGTCTTTGCCGGTAGGGTGGTAACTAGCCACGGCCGAAGCCTGCCAGTCAAAAAAATATTTTATTAATTTTTTACAATATCCAAAGAGCATACCCAAGTTAAATCCACTGCGCTGCACACCACTGATTTTTAGGCAGGGTATGGTTGGAAGCCGTGATAGCCCAGTGGATATGACCTCTGCCTCCGATTCTGGAGAGTCTAGGTTCAAATCCGGTCCGGGGCATGCTCCTCCAACTTTTCAGTTGTGTGCATTTTAATAAATTAAATATCACGTGTCTCAAGCGGTGAAGGAAAAACATCGTGAGGAAACTTGCATAACTGAAATTTTTATCAATTCTCTACGTGTGTGAAGTCTGCCAATCCGCATTGGGCCAGCGTGGTGAACTATTAGCCTAACCCCTCTCTTAGCTCCGGAATATAATGATGAGAAGGGAAGAAAGGGAAAAAAAAGAAAAAAGGAAAAGAGAAATAATTTAAAGGCAGTTAGCATGATGTAATTGCCACGCAGTTCCGTGCTAATTGTGGAGATTAAAAAAAAAACCGAGGAGACTCGTGCTCAACAGTGAGCAGAATGTGGGTTGGTAATGATGAATGATGGTAGGGGTAGGGAAGACGTAATTGCACGTCAAAGCGAAGCTTGACCGGGTCTGAGTAAATAAATAAATAATCAAAATGCTCACACGTGAAACGATTGACTTGGGTCTCCTCTGGCTCGGCCAATAGGAGCGCAGGCGCCTCCGTCACCCGCAAGTCCCGCGGGCTCCCCACTACGCGTCCTCCAGAAGCTTCCAAGATATTCTGCAGTACATCACGTTACCAGTTCACTCTTTCATCATAAGAAAGGCCTGCCTAAGCCTACCAGTCTACCGAAGCGGAGCGAGGAAGCGGAGCCGAGAAACGGAGAAATATTAACCAATAGGATTACACAAAATATGCGTAATCCCGTGTCGAACGGGCATGTAAACTAAGCCTATTAAGGTAGTTGACTCGTATCAAATTTAATATAAAAAAAAGTATTAAATACCTATTAACCAATAGGATTGCACAAAATCTGCGCTCCTCTAAAGTGGACAGGTCGTATTGTCAAAATATTTAATAATTAAAATTTTCATGTAATCTAAAATCTAGTAAAATGATAATGAACAATTTAAGACCATTTACAAAAAGAGTCAAGTAACCTATTAATGTATTACTTATATGTATGAGCATTTATGTGTATATTAAATTATGGTGATGATATGAAGTTCACCTTCAGGGAGTCAATATCCATGACGGAGAAGGGCGGCATGCAGTAGAACGTGAACCCATGGAACAGCTTCTGCTTGGCGAGTCTCGACCTCCTCGGGCCAGGCTCTCCCACTGCGTCTAATGCCTCAAACGGCTCCTACATACATATAGATGTTATGCCTCAATACACAGATTAATCAATAATATACAGATAGAGCGTACAGAACACGACGGTGTCGTAATCACTCCAAATACGAAACTCAAAAAGTAATACATTCTCGAGGCAGTACGACACGAACAGTCGCATCAGTAATTTTAAACATTATTCAAGAAAAATGGCGTCTTATGTTTTGCAACAGTGATGGTATAAATAAGAGGATAATTGATTTGAGTTCAGTTCTTTGTTAGGCACCGTGAACACCGTCACGCTGCTAGTTGCGCTAGTGATTTTGTGCAATAATGTTTTTTGTTTAATGTTTTTTGTAGGAGAGGTGAGTGATCATAATGCATTCTAAAAGGATCTTTTAAACTTACAACAGTCTGTCAGGTCTCAGGGCTTGTGACCTTGTCACTAATTGTGGCTTCTGTGGAGCAGTGGTATGCGCGGTGGATATACAAGACGGAGGTTCTGAGTTCGATTCCCGGCTAGACCGATTGAGGTTTTCTTAATTGGTCCAAATCTCGCAAAGAGGCTTCGGCCGTAGCTAGTTACCACCGTACCGGCAAAGACGTACCGCTAAGCGATTTAGCGTTCCAGTACGATGTCGTGTAGAAACCGAAAGGGGTGTAGATTTTCATCTTCCTCCGTACAAGTTAGTCCCTTTCCGTCTTAGATTGCATCAACACTTACCATCAGGTAAGATTGTAGTCACGGCCCAAGGGCTTATTTGTAAAGAATAAAAAAAAAAAAAAAAAATATGTGGACATTGTAACTTGTAACATTCATCAAGTCTGGGCCCAGCAATGTATAAAAAATGGTCTGTCTCCATTGATTTCTTTAGCCAAAAAATACCTAATTACATTACTTACTTCATTTACAAAGGCCTTCGTTTGAAGGCATTTTTCCACCCACTCGAATGTAACAATCCATTTGCTAGCTGCCAAAGCACAAACGTATTTCACGGACCTGTAAACAATATTATAAAGTAAATTAATTATACCTGATTTCATTTTAAATAAACTATTACTTTTTGCAAACAGAGTTTTACAATTTGTGATGGGGATGATGACTAAGTTTGAATATATTGATTACTAGCGGACGCCCACGACTTCGTCCGCGTGAAATTCAGTTTTTTAGCAAGTTTTTCGAGATAAACAACATATATGTAGCCAGTGTTAGAACAGACAAGTGACAACTAGCAATTTTTATGTAGATTTCACAGTTGATAAGTATATACAGGATGCTCGGGAGTATTGCCCGTAATTCTAGGGTTATGTTCTTTAAGGAAAATTAGTTAAAAATGTCTAACGAACATGTGTTCTAAAATGAATATGTTATGACTAAAAAATATTTCTTCAGTAAATATATCTTAAATTGTGCCCCTTATATCGCATCCTTATATTATGACTTAGCCAAACTTATTCATTCATTTACTA
Source organism: Bicyclus anynana (assembly GCF_947172395.1). Classification (NCBI taxonomy): domain Eukaryota; kingdom Metazoa; phylum Arthropoda; class Insecta; order Lepidoptera; family Nymphalidae; genus Bicyclus; species Bicyclus anynana. The sequence continues at coordinate 9,030,182 of NC_069091.1, forward strand.
GTGAAGTGCAGAGTGAAAGTTACAATATTTCGTCAGTCTTACCAAGGTCTTACTTAAGGCGTGTATTACATGGATAGTCGAAATTATTTGAATTACTTTGTATGAAAACATAAAAAGTTTTTTTTTGTTAAAAAAATATATTATGCAGTTCAGCTCCTATAAGTGGACTTAACAACATCTTTCAAGTTACGGGAAATACTCCCGAGCATCCTGTATATAGGATTACTATACCTCTGTGATTTATTCTCTTCGTCCACTCCAACTACTAGATGAGTTACATTCTTCGTGTATTTCTCAGCGAACATCCAGTTCCTCTGCAAACAGAGTTGTTTCACTGCATTCTGTTCAACGGACGAAAGACAGGTGCATGCCACACATAGTTTAGTGGCTTTCCTTTGCCTTCTAGCACACGAGTCCTGGGTTCCCAAAGTTTGCTCAAAAGCTTTGCTCATAAACTCTCTCTCCTGCGTAGTATTAGCTGCTACTACAGAACTTGGATAGAGGGTCTCGTCTGGGTCATTTTCATCATTGCCACGTCCAAAATCGAGTGATTTTTTCGCCACAGGAGTTGATTTATATGTAATTTTATTCACAAATTTCGTTATTGTTAAAGGTGTTTCCAGAGGCGATTTTCTTACATCACTCGTGCTCTGGTCACCTGACATGGAAGGAGATTCTATGTCAGGTATTTGCACATTGCTTATCTTGTTCAAAGATCTCATTTTGTCGGTCGAAACTTGCACATCAACCAAATCCTTATTTAAACATAGATCATTGCTGATTTTACTTTTTGAGAAGGACGTTTTCCTATAATGATAAAAGTTAGGTACATACTTGTATTTGGAATAAGTTAACCTTAGAAATGTAAGAATATAACTAAGGTTTAAAGTATCTTAGAGCTTGAAATCCTATTTTAGCCTTACTATGGAAAGGTAAAATAACGGATTTTATGAGCAAAAGTGTAGGTATTAAGGCCGAGCCTTTGTGTGGCAGGGGAGAGTTATGTTTGCAAGTGCTTGGACAAGAAGATGACATCTTTATGTTACAAACACAAAAACACAACAACAACAACAAAAAAAGCTCACACACAGTCCCATTTTATTCCACACTAGCGGACGCCCGCGACTTCGTCCGCGTGGAAGTCGTAGTAAACTTTCAACTACCCCTATCCTACCACTACCCTACCCCTACCCTACGTTAGTCTCTACCCCTGCCCTACCCCTACCCTACCCCTACCCTACTCATTAAGGCTGCACTTCTTAATTATTCCCCCCCCCCCCCCGCGAGTCGCGTCGAGCGCGGCAACCTTTACACAAAAATAATCCATATATCATGAATTAGTATTCACGCGCGATGGTTTAGCGTATTTCTTGTATAACTATGGTGTTTCTTTACCGATTTTTATGTTTTTTTTTTATTGATTAGGTAATACTGTTAACTTTTTTAGTTAAGGATGAGTGATGAGTGTTATAAACATAAGAGTAGACAAATATAATTAGAAAGCTCCGAACTGCTAAGCTATCGGGAGTTACACGTGTTATTGTGAGTCAACCATAAAAGATAGACATATATATGCTTTTGTGTTTTTATAGATAATTTTAAGGAGAACATTTTCGTCATACATGATTTAAATGTAACTTTAACCATTAAGGCTGTACACGCGACGGAAGCTTAAAAAGTTGAGTAACTTCTCCCGTTTTCTCAACATTTCTCTTCACTGCTCTGCTCCTATTGATTGTAGCGTAATGAAAAGTATACTATAACCTGCCCAGGAGTATGTAGAATAATTGTACCAAGTTTCGTTAAAATCCGTCCTGTAGTTTTTGTTTCTATAAAGAACATACAGACAGACAGACAGACAGACAGACAGACAGACAGACAGACAGACAGACATACAGACAGACAGACATACAGACAGACAGACATACAGACAGACAGACAGACAAAAATTTTACTGATTGCATTTTTGGCATCAGTATCGATCACTAATCACCCCCTGATAGTTATTTTGGAAATAAATTTCATGTACAGAATTGACCTCTCTACAGATTTATTATAAGTATAGATATATCAAGTTGTGCAATGTTTATAACACTGAGTCCCAAAGTGGTCCAAGTGGACCCCCACGGGTCTACGGGAGACTTGGCGGGGGTATACGTTGACGAAAATGGGTGTTCACGATTCGTAAGCAGGGGTCCACGAAAAATGCATTGATTGTTTCCTTGTGCTGTGAGTAGATATCAAAAATTAAAGTTGTCTGAAATAACTTTTTTGTCTGGACAATTTTACTTTTTGTCATTCAGTCACAGCACAATCAATTAATTAACTAAGTAATAATTTCTCACTACTTTTTTGAAACTCATTTCGTGGTGGCTGTTGATTTAGCTGCAACGAAAATTTCCATCAATGAATCTAATCATCCTTTTTATAGAGTTTCAGATGAAAGATGAAAAAAAAGATGAAAAAAAAGCATAGGGGTCCATTGAAACCAGTAAAAGTGGTCTATGAGAAAAAAAAGTTTGGGAAACACTGGTTTAGAACAGTAACTTAGCATAATTATTCATATGAAGGACTACAAAAAGCTTACTTTTGAGGTGTTTCCTCAACAACACTTTTATCATCATCATCTTGGACTGGTGTGGACAACTCTACCAAGTCTATGATAGTTTCTGATGTGGTTTCTTTGTTTTCCATTCCATCCTCATCAGGCGAGCTTGCTGATATCACTGTATTTTCTTTGATACTCCGAGTTCCATCTAGAGGCTATAATAAATAAATTGAATATTAATATGATTTTTTATAGAAAAAGCACAAAGGGAATGTTTGTGTGTGTGAAAACACTTGACGTAAAATAAGCCATCTATTGTTATTCTATCTTATATTATAATAAACTGCCACATGAAATCACTGGCATGTCTCTCAATTAGTTCAAAGTTTTTATTAAACGTAAGCTTATAGAAAAGTCGTATTATAGTGTCAATAATTATGTAAATGTCAAAATTGCTTGGAAATGAAATGTGACATGACAGGCTACTTATATACCTATTGTTAAATGGTGATAAACTAAAAAAGGATAAACCTGGCTGAGTTTGTTGTGGGCTTTTCTCGGACCAAGGCGCGTTTGGAACCCTCGTAACTTTAATTTTAAGTCTTCGAATAATTATTATCACCATTACCTTAAGTTTAATATTATTACCTGACGTTTCAAAAGAGCTTGTAAAGTAAGCCTATTTGAAATAAATGAATTTTGACTTTGACTTTGACTATCAAAATATTAACCTGCAAATACTTCGGCGTCCGGTTGAGCTTATGTATGATTGATTGCTATTGTTGCCCTGTAATGTAGTGAAGAGCAAGAGCCGTGATAGCCCAGTGGATATGACCTTTGCCTCAGATTCCGGAGGGTGTTTATTCGAATCCGGTCTGGGGCATGCACCTCCAACTTTTCAGTTGTGTGCATTATAAGAAAGAGAATTTTCTTAATTTTCTGCGTGTGTATAGTCTGCCAATCCGCATTGGGCCAGCGTAGAGGACTATTGGCCTAACCCCTCTCATTCTGAGAGGAGATTTCGATCATTTGAGCTCAGCAGTGAGCCTAATATGGGTCGATATTATTATTATATAATGTAGTGTAACACTTTGAGTGTTTTACTTTACGACTAGTGTGGATGCTGCTTAAAGATACTAAAACAATGAAATGAATATGGTACCTACTATTTTTTTTTTCTACAAGTTAGCCCTTGACTATAATCTCACTTGATGGTAAGTGATGATGCAATCTGAGATGGAAGCTGGCTAACTTGTTAGGAGGATGTAAATCCACACTCGTTTCGGTTTCTACACGACATCGAACCGGAACGCTAAATCGCTTGGCGGTACGTCTTTATTGAAAAGAAAAAAAAAATGTAGAAAACCTCAATCGACCCAGCAGGGGATCGAACGCAGGACCTCCGTCTTGTAAATCCACAGCGCATACCACTGCGCCACGGAGGTCGTCAAACAACTAAAAAATATATAACTAAACAAGACCAATATCATCTCATGACTTGCCTTTAAGATCTCTGAATTAGCATCTTCTCTTTCTAATAAAGAAAAAACATTTTCGCTACATTTTTTGTTTGCTTCTTCATTAGTATTTTTATTCATTTTATTTTGTTTTACATTAGCTTTCATTCGTCGTGGAGAATTGCTTATTTGTGTATTACTTATTTGTGTCGGCAGTTGAGTGCTGTGGACTGTTTTCGGAATATTCTCCATATCAGCTTCAATGTTGGCAAATACCTGACTCATCAATGCATCATAGTTTATGTTTTCACTTTCAGTATCCATTATATTTTCTTTTGAATCTGACTTCTGTGTTTTTTTATTGTCATTATCCAGTGTTACTTTAATTTTTTTATTACTTAAGATATCTTCAGTGTCGTTTCTTAATCTTTTATTCACTTTTTTTCCTGATGAAGATGAGTTACATTTGCTTGTAGGCATTATTATCACTGATGGAGTTTTTACAGTAGATTTTAACGACTGAACATTGCCCTCTTTTACAGAATCACAGTCAAATATATCTAAGTCTGCTGAAAAATCTGCATCTTCTGGAATTGTCTCCAAAGAAAGCTGGGCTTGACAATTACTGTTTACAATATTACCTGATTTTTGAAATACATTTTCATTTCGTTCTTTTAATGAGACATTTATGCTCCGATCCTCATGTTCTTTATCTTCACTATCAGAAATTATAACTTTAGCGGATACTGTGTCTGCAGATGCAGTATTTATTTTGTTAGACTGAGATTTCTCTATTTGTTCTATTGATGATATACAATCTATAACATTATTTTTGTCATTACTTTGTACATTTACATTGTCGTTTTCAACTGTATTAAGCACGTCATGTTTATGTTCTATATCAGAGGTACCAAGGGATGTCTGGATTGCCCTATCAGACTTATAATTTACTTTAACATCATTATCCTTTTTCTGTATGCAAATATTTGTCACAGTCTCACCAATTTTCAGTATAATTTCAATGGTATCTGCATCGTTTTTAACATTTGTGAAATTATTGGTTACAGGTTCATTATTAAAAGTTCGAACTTCCATCACATTCAAAGGCCCTCTCTTAAAAAAATTTACTTTTGAAGTTTTATCATCATCAATTCGGATATTTTTTTCAACTTCGTTATGCATTTCAATATCCATTTGTTTTTGTTTTTGAACATTAAGAAATGAACTATTATTTTGAACTTTAGTTAATATATTATTTTTATTTGCAGATCTGTCTATTAATGAAAGATCTTTAGAAAATTCTGTATTCATTTGATTATTATGATTAAAAATTGTATGTTTAGTTATTATTTCATCAGCGTTTCCAGGAGTGTTGTCATCAATATCACTAGACAGTTGCTGTATTTTAGGTGGACCTGATTTATTAGCATATTTGATTCTTTTTAACATTTCAATAGAAATATTTAAATTATTATTTTTGTTATTTAATTTCTCCTTTAATCCTTTTTTGGTTTTTTTAACATTTTGCCAATTTTTACCAACTTTACTTAATTTATTATCTAAATTTTTATTGACATTCCCTTGAGAAAAGTCTTTTTTCCTTGAACTTCTACGAGGATTATGTGCTGAATACTGGGTTTTATTTTTATCGTCTACAAAATCAAACATTTCTAAATCAACTGTGCCTTGAGGATTTTCATTTCTTTCTATTTCTGGCATCACTTCAATTTTGTCCCAGTCCTCTTGTTGATAGTGTTTAGTTCTGGTCAAATGAATAGTGTTAATTTCTGGTCCTTTTTCCTTTGGATTATTAGTATGTATTTGAACATGACTTGTGATCTGGTTTAAAGGTTGTACTGTTCCTTCAGTAAACTGAGAACAAGGTAAGGTAGGTGGGGCTGAAAATTGATTTTTAGAATTATCTAGCCAATCTGTAACATGATGTTCTCCATCAGAATCAAAAGTCAAATCATTTACTGAAACATAAATTAATATTTATATTAATTAATAGTTATAAAATCTTTCTACAAATGCTTACTTTAATATAAATAAATATTAGGATAAAAATTATTAAGCTTCAGTTAAGGTTTACACCAAATGAAATGCTTTTCATTGAGAAATTTGGTATCTTTAAAAAGCATGTATTTTTTAAATTAAACCAAAGTCCACTGTGGCATTATATGTATAAATGATGTCCCGAAATTAATGGATAAAACACAAATGGTAGATACACCACCTAATTATCTAAAACTAATTTGAATAGTTATATTTTTGAACCAAGTTATATTTTTTTTCCTACATATTTACTAACAACTTTGTGAGTACAAAGAGCAGCCACAAGTTTTATACCAATTTACAAAACTCAATAAATGTACAAGTTTTTCTAAATGATAGATAGTACACTTCAGTTCCACACATTTTTTTTACAGGATTTTTTTTTAAATCAGGTCATCTTAATGAAAGAAAAATAATTATTGCACTCAAAGCTACAAAACAAATAAAACATTATTTATAAAAATAGTATACATAAAAACATTATTTATAATAATATTTGTAAATTAATACGTAATATTTAAACAAAAATCAGATCTTTCAAATCTTAATTACCGCAGCTACAGCATTGAAAAAATTGATTAAAGATAGAAAATTGTGAAAAATCAAAATAAATATATAACCTGGTCACTCAAGGGATTTTTGGAAAACTATTAAAATTAGTTTTATAATTAGGTGGCAGTCCTCAACAAAAGGACATTAGCAAAGTAGCAAAGCTATGCAATACATGTTCAAAAACTCACAATTTATATTATAAAGTGATTCAAATGCATTTTGAAGTGAAACAAAATGGTCCGTGCGAATTTGTAATGGTTCATTTAATCGCAAAGCTTTTTTTTCAACTGTCAATGCACAGAATGGGCAGGTCTGCCGCGCCAGCCAACATCCCTTACATAAGGAATGCCCACAAGAAGCTGTAGTTGGAACAGAGTAATATTTACAACTGGAAGCAAATAGTAAAAACAATCAATAATATTTATCAATAGAGTATGTAGTTTTATAGAATAACAAAAACAGCATTTTGAAATACTATTTTTGTGATAACACAAAAAAATTCAGAAAAATCAACTGCATTATGATGATTCAAACATACTTAAAATTGAATTTAAGATTACAAAAGTCAACAAATTATGTGTATCTATTAATTTTGAGAAAATTTCAAGTATTAAGGGCCATAAGTAGCCGTAAACATTCAGGTATTCTGCATTCTGCACTATGTTTATAATTTTATAGCACCACATAGCAGGCAGTTAGAACGCATTACCTGCTGTTTGCTGTACATTGTACATAACAAAGACTAAACTTTTTCTGTCTTAAGAAAGGTCACCATTCCTGTGAAGCTCATTGTGTTAGTATATTCTTTTACCTAGTGAACAATATTATTAAATAACAGATAAGGAAAGTTGATCAAAAATTTTCAGATATTAATAAAATAATTTTTTATTGTTTGGTAACAATTTAACTAGGCAACCTGTGTGCAATGCAGTCAAGGTAAATATTATCTATCATTTATTTCATATTGAGTAACAGATTAGGATATATATTTATAATTACGGATGTTAGGCCATCATGATCATTTTCAACATGATTTACAATCTTGTACAAACGTGTTCTACATTCATCATCATCATCATATCAACCGTCCACTGTCCACTGCAGGACATAGGCCCTATATAGGGACTTAGAACCATCACAATACTGAGCCACCTGCATCCAGTAAATCCCTGCGACTCGCTTGACGTCGTCAGTCCACCTGGTGGTGGGTCGACCAACACTGCGCGGGGTCGCCATTCCAGCACTTTGGGACCCCAACGTCCATCGGCTCTTCGAACTATGTGCATTACAAATCTAAAACTTACTAAGTGTAAGATTTAATAATTAAATTGTCTTACCAATTTATACACGTTACACTGTCTGACTGAACAAGAATTTCTTTTTTTAATTTAGATACGTTCATGTTTTTAAAATTCATAGTTATGTGTAGTTCTGTGAGTGTAGTTGTAAGTTCACACTACAGCTACACTTTTAATCATCTCCCTAATAATATATAATTTATAATTTAAATATCAATAACAAATATTTCGTAAAAATTTTCGCGCCCACCGTTAGTCTGACACTGACAGCACAGAAGTAAATTAATCATAATTAAATCTATGAAATGACAGATTATTTTCATTTTTTTTGGCTTTGACCCTTGACAGTTATCACCAAAGATTTTATTATAATAATTCTTTATTGAAACCACATTGAAACATTGATATTTTTTTTATCCAATAAGTCTTTTAAAATTCCCGCTATAAAACGCTACAGATCAAAGTATAAAAAAGGCACCAGCTAGTGGCGTCATCTGTGATTAGCATTCACCGGCTAACACCCTTAGACCATTAATAACTGGATGTGGTTCGCTAACCGTTACCCCTCTGGCAAAGATCAAAAATCTATGATCTAATGCGTTTATAAAAACTGTTGCTACAGAATCGATGTTTTATTGTTGTAATCGTTTTCGTCGTGTAAGGAGCTCCCTAAAAATGCCGGTTTGTCTAGTTAAATGGCATAAAAAACGGCCAAAAACTTGTAGTTTAGTAAAAGATGGAGTAACGTTTCATTTGAAAGTATTTAAACCTTAATTTTATCAAATTTTTAATAAAAACAATTTATAAAAAGAATCGATTCTTTTGACGAAACAGCCAAACATCGATCAGTAATCGAATATTCTATGTATTTAATCTGTGGATAGTCTAAGCAATGTCACAGTAAATATGTAAGCAGTAGTTTGACTTCATACTAGAGGTCGAAACGCGAGCTATAACTCAATTTCAATTTCAACTTACTAGTTAAATAGATTTTATTAATTAGAAATAAGACTTACTCACTAACATACTAAACTTAAAACAGATACACTAACAATATACTAACATAGAAAAAAAAAATTAAAACTGTTACTCTTATTAATTGAAAAACTTGTTTAATGTAATAATGTAAGGGAATGGAACCCTACACTGCGCGTGGCCCGACACGCACTTGACCGGTTTTTTAATATTTGGTCACGTAGTGTGGAGGTAATACCTAGATGGCATCACCAAAATAAACATATGAATACGACCTATCCTTCAAGGTCATTGATTAGTATCAGCATTAGTATTAGTATTATTTAAATCTACCAATCAAAAAACAACACGCATTTTATTGATCACTTCCTATTTTACTACAATTTACAAAATATTTTATTTGTTTACATAAAAAAGTGTACTTACAATCACAAAACTAAATGGAAATACAAAGTTGGCAAATGTAATTAAAATGCTGGAGGCAGGCAGCCCTATCACATATTTACGTACCGCGCGCTGTAAGTATTTATTTCAAAAATACGGCCGAGTATACTGCTTGTATATATTTTTACTGTGCACAATGTGTTTATTAGTGTGTGTAAAAGTTACGCGTGTGTGTCTTGCGAGTCAAATTTATAGTTGTGTGTAGTGTATGGACACAGAATATGCATAATGGTGTTAAATGTTTTCGATGTGTGAGTTTACCTCGTCCCCCTCAAAAAATGACAGACTTTTTTGTTGGTGAATTTGGGTGCGAACCGCGTCCAGTTACTAATGGTCTAAGGCTAACACCCCTTTGATTTGACATCAAAGAGTAAATTAATATAATGTTTGACATTTAATAGACAGTATTTGACAATTTTGACATTGACAATTGACATTTTGTTTTAAAAATTGAGGGGTGTGAAAACGAAAAGACCTTAGCTTTCGCTAATCGGTTTCATAAATTGTAAATTCTAAATCTAATTCAAACGTATCGTCCAAATTATCACACAATAAAAAGTAAGTGTGATTTGTCTGGAATGTAATTAAGTGTAAATATCTTTACACACTGCGTTTACTGAGAACTGTAAGGGTATCAATGTTACATAATCTGTTTTTAAAGGTTTTGCATTATTACTTTATTAATATAATTCTTTTTGTGCGACAAGCTCTTGAGATATGTGAAGTTCTAAGTATTACCATTTTAGTTAACATTTGACTAATAAAAGCACATAGTCTATCATTGAGTTCCTACTGTTTTGTTGAAGAAATTCAGAGGTTAGAAATGACAATGTTCAATTTATCTTTTAGGGTAGTCATGAGCAAGTAATACTGTAGGGTAGAATATCCAATGGATGGTATTCATTAAATATAATATTATTATTTCAAGAATATTTTTTAAAGTTAGTGCCATAATCATATGGAAATAAAAAATAACTTATTCAATGCTGGCAAGCAATCAATCAACAAATCAATGTATATTGGATTCTTATCCAGTGCAGCCCAGGCTTGTGTAAAATATATAGACTTTAATTGTTGTTGTGCACTTTCCTTATAGAACCCATTTGTTTCAGAATGTCATTCACACTACGTTTGCTAAGAAATGCCGGAAGGAAGATCCAGGTGCGAACGTTTGCTGCTGAGGCTGCTGCACCAAAAGAAGGTGAAATGGCGCTCACATTTGCTGCAGGCAACAAGGTTTGTATAATCTAGAAGTCAATATTCTCTATATATCTGAAAACATACTAGTATTACTATAACATTATATTCATCAATTAAACTGCAATCTATTAAGGCTGTATAAAAAATGAAAAAATTAAGTAATAAAAAAGAAAAAAAATTGCTACATTTCCTTATTTTATTTTCTTAACTGTGAGATGTCTTTCTGTATAGGGAGGATGTCACAGAACAGCTTCATGCTCTCCATCATGTCCATCATTTAGAGTATTCGTTTCAAGTTGTATAGGCTTGCACTTGACTACAATCATGCTTGATGGAAAGCAAAGATGAAAGGGCTTGCCTAGAAGATATCTATTCACTCCTGCCTTGAAGGTGCTCAAGTTGTACATGTCAGGAAAGGCAGTTGCCGAGGGTTCCACATCTTAGCAGTTCTTATTAGAAACTTTGGTGCAAAACATTTTCTGTGGGTCGTCATTTTTCATCAGAGATGAGGCCATGCACAGATCAATCATATGTCAACTGAATTGAATCTCTTTTTGTGTGTATACTGTTTGAATAAAGTTCCTAGCCAATATTGGTCCAGCTTGCCTAACATGCACTTGGTCAGATACCTAGTACATCATCATCATATCAGTCAACGGACGTCCACTGCAGGACATAGGCCTTTTGTAGGGACTTCCAATATACTGAGCCAACTGCATCCAGCGAATCCCTGCGCCTCGCTTGATGTTGTCAGTCCACCTGGTGGGGGGTCAGCCAACACTGCGCTTACTAGTGTGGGGTCGCCATTCCAGCACTTTGACAGACTCTGAGCCTTCTTATGAGGCCCATAGTTAGCGACCAACCACCTAGTACATACAGAAGTAAAACGAAGCATTGTCAACCAATAGCAGCAGCATCAATAATATCACTCTCTCTTTCATGCTCTATGGATGCCAGGCCTACAGGGCTATGAGTATTTTCTTGGCTGGGAATTATATAGCATCCTCAGAACACACTATCTCTAAATTAACAAGGTACACATACAGAATATGAGATTCACTGCCACAATCATTGACATGTGAAAAACTGGAAACTCAATTTGGATATTGTTAATTCTCAGAATCATTTCCTCCTCTTCTGTGTTAATCTATGATCACTAAAAGAACTGCAAACAAGCATTCCATGAAAAGTTTGCTCAGAATTTGAAACACATTTTTATTGCGAAATTACACTGCAATAAGGTTAAATTACAAATATCTAGTTGATTAAATGATTCTATAACATATTTTCAGGTGTTCTTTGATAAGCAAGTTGTGAGGCAGATTGATGTGCCCTCATTCAGTGGGTCGTTTGGTATCTTGCCCAAGCATGTCCCTACACTAGGTAAGCAAAATTATATTTGTATAGTAGCAGACACTAGCAACTCCATTTTTATGAAAATTTGTTTTGTTACAAATCTAACTATGGATTTGTCCAGGATTTCAAGTAACCTATGCTCCAAGGTCTAATTTACCATATATATAATCAGAGGCACAATTATCCGCCTTTTATGACGGGAGCATATTAAAATAAGCGGATAATTATACCTCTGAGTATAATTCAAATTGGTGGTGTAGATGAAAAACTAACATGTCGCTTTTTAGACAGACTTACTTTCACATATTTAATATTAGTGTGGATTTAGGGAATATTAGTGTTTACCCACACTGACTTGTCTCCTTCATAATAATCCATTTCTTGTCAGACAAAAATTTCCTGTGTGACTGATTGTCTTAATAGTTTTTTTAGCTTTTAGTAGCTTTTCCCACGACTTTGTTTGCCTGTAGAAGATTGTTCCAGGACAATTTGGCTAGAGGTATGTGTGTGTTATAAGTAAGTGAACTTTCACAAGCATAAAATTAATAAAGATGTTGTGATATTTTGTTTTGATTTCAGCTGTTCTTAGACCCGGTGTGGTTACAGTGACTGAGAATGACGGCAAACAGAGCAAGATATTTGTGTCCTCCGGCACAATCACAGTTAATGACGATTCCTCAGTACAGGTAATCTGATTTTAATTACATTACATGGTGATAGCTCAGTGGATTACCTCTGCCTCTGATACCTGAGGACATAGGTTTGAATCCGGTCGAGGGCATGCACCTCCGTCCTCCATCTAAATTTTCATTATGTGCATTTTAAGAAATTAAATATCATGTGTCTCAAATTGTTCACCAGAGTATTACCTCAATTCTCTGTGTGTGTAGTTTGCAAAATCAAAGGCGACTCGTGCTCAGCAGTGAGCCGAATATGGGTTGATGATATGTTAAATTATATGAATGTAAGACTAATTGGAGGGAGAGGGAGGTTGTGATTAGATTGAAAGATTGGTGTCTTTTAGTGTGTAAAACTTTCATCAAATCAATAATTAGCTAGTAGTTCGTTAGGCAGCGTGACGGCGTCTACGCTGCCTAACTAACAACTGAGCTCAAGTCATCAAATACCCTCTTTATAACACTGATACCTCCCCTCTCCAATAACCTAAATAATTAATGTTAATACCACCTGTAATCGAGGAACTTGTAACAATATGGCATTGCGTGACTACGTCTACGCTGCCTAACAAACAACTGAGCTCAAGTCATTAAATACCCTCTTTATAACACTGATACCTCCCCTCTACAATAACCTAAATATTGCATGGTAATACCACCTGTAATCGAGGAACTTGTAACAATATGGCATTGCGTGACAGCGTCTACGCTGCCTAACAAACAACTGAGCTCAAGTCATTAAATACCCTCTTTATAACACTGATTCCTCCTCTACAATAACCAAAATATTGCATGGTAATACCACCTGTAATCAAGGAACTTGGCATTATGAATTATGCAAATAAAACCATGGTTGCAGGTCTTAGCTGAAGAGGCGCACCCCGTAGAGAGCTTGGACCGCTCCGCCGCGCAGGAGGCGCTCAGCAAGGCACAGTCCGAGTTCAACTCGGCTGCCAATGAACAGGTATTGTGAACTTGTTTTTTTTTTTTTTTTTTTTTTTTTTTTTTTTTTTTTTTTAATTTGGATCACAAAACTGGTTACAATCATGTTACACTATTTAATAACATACATAAAACGTAATAAATACGATTGCACCTTCTTGGTGTGACCACAGCATTGTTATAATAAACTATCATGCACACAACAGCACTTAAACGATAACACTACACGAGACAACAGTATAAATGCAAAAATCACTAAACTAATCGTTAATCCTTAATCACTAAGTAAACTTGATGAGTTTTTTAAAAGAGGTCAGAGAACTACAAATAAAATCAGCATTACTACTGTGAGCATTTAAGAGTGAACATATTCGATAAACAGGCGCATGCTGACCGGCTCTGGTTCGACAGAAGGGTAAATGGAAGGGCTTTCGATTCTGTAAACGGCTTCCTGGACGTGGTACACAAAACATTAGACCAATTGTTGACCAATAACCAATCACTGATAGAAACACTGTAGACAGTTTACATTAAATTTGATATGAGTCAACTACCGTATTACTGATAATTACTTAGAAAAAAAATCGGTTGTCTGTAAAATCGATTTACTGACGATAGTTGAACGTGTCACAGAACGATTGCATTTTTCAAAATAAAATGTTCGTTTTTCTAAAATACTGTTTAATAATCTTCATAGACCAGAATATAGTTTATTTCTTGTAAAAAAATTTGGCAACCCTAGAGCGAGGGAATGACGCATGACGTCATCTTTTTTCGCGTGTGCAGCCAGCTCCATCGAATTATAAATCGATGTTGTAACGTCAAAAACGCTTGCTCATAGAGAGTAGAGAAAAGCATGGGATGTCATAACCTGTCTCATAACTTTAAAGAAATTATTTATCCCGCATGTCAAATGGTGAAGGAAAAACATCGTTAGGAAACCTGCATACCCGAGAATTTTCTTAATTGTCTACGTGTGAAGTCTGCCAATCCGCATTGGGCCAGCGTGGTAGACTAGCCTAACCCCTCTCATTCTGAATGGAGACTCGTGCTCGACAGTGAGCCGAATATGGATTGTTAATGATGATAATTTGTCTCCAGGCTAAAGCTGAGGCGGCCATCGCTGTAGAAGTCGCAGAGGAAATCGTGAAAGCCGCGACGGCGTAGATTGCCATCGGTGGACGTTTAGCTTAACAACTATTTAATGGTAAAATAATTCAATAAACTCGTTTAAATAGAGCAAACAGATGTGTTTTTTATTTATTTATTTATGACTAGCTGACGCCGCGCGGTTTTATGTGGTTCCCGTTCCCGTAGGAAAACGGGGATACTATATAGCCTATAGCCTTCCTCGATAAATGGGCTATCTAACACTGAAAGAATTTTTCAAATCGGACCAGTAGTTCCTGAAATTAGCGCGTTCAATCAAACAAACAATTAAACTCTTCAGCTTTATATATTAGTATAAACTTCGTTTTTTTAGAATTGCAAAATCTTGTAAACAAATATGGCCGTATTCATCACTGACATTAGTTGTGACGTCATCCTAGGGATGGGCCGTTGATGAACTATATCGAGAATTAACTACTACTAATCGAATTTTATATCAATTGTAAAAAACTCACTTTACTTAAAAACTCACTTCTAAGTTGGCAACACTAATCACACAGTCAAAATACGCGCGATATTAACTATCTACCTCTTTCTGTTGCATATTAATTAATACCTATCAAATAACATTTTTTTCACTTGTATCTGTTTGTTATAAATTAAAAGAGTACTAAAAAATTTAGGCAGTACTTGTTAACGCATTATCTTTTTTTAACATATAAGTACGTAACTAACTAAACAGCGCTATGAAAAAAATACTTTATTCAAATTACTCAATACGATATCGATACTGAACGGAATACATTCGATATTTACAATCGGTAAATCGTTCATTTTTAATCTGTGATGACAATTTTACTTGGCACAACCTTAGAGAGACGAAACGTCAAATTAACATTTAAATGTAATCTGTGTGCATAATTTCGTGTTTAATTTCGTTTATTTCTAAAAATTTTGATTAAACCCTGTGTAAATTAAAAAAATGTTACGTTTGTATGATTCTCCATAGGTGGATTGTAAAGAACAAAGTGTTTGTGCGTGTTTTAATAGTTTGATGGTTCTGAAAACTGTTATGAAAGTTTGGCATCGACAAAAGGGTTTGTTTATTTACCAAATAGCGCAATTCAATCTGGACATGGTATAGATATAGATATTATAAAACAAAATTTTGACGGCCTCCGTGGCGCAGTGGTATGCGCGGTGGATTTAATGACGGAGGTCCTGGGTTCGATCCCCGGCTGGGCCGATTGAGGTTTTCTTAATTGGTCCAGGTCTAGCTGGTGGGAGGCTTCGGCCGTGGCTAGTTACCACCCTACCGACAAAGACGTACCGCTAAGCGATTTAGCGTTCCGGTACGACGTCGTGTAGAAACCGAAAGGAATGTGGATTTTCATCCTCCTCCTAACAAGTTAGCCCGCTTCCATCTTAGATTACATCATCACTACCATTAGGTGAGATTGTAGTCAAGGGCTAACTTGTAAAGAATAAAAAAAAATGTCCTCCGCCGTGTCTGTCAAAAACTGCAGTAATAAAGAATACTGAACGGATTTTCATGTAGTTTCCACTAATAGTTGACATATTGATGTATGATATAAGTTTTTGATATATAACTTTTGAGAGTGTTGTGTAAATTGACTGTACTATCACCCTGATTGTTGCGAATTTTATGTTCTTTTCTAGGCCCAATTAATATCATCTAAACATTACAGACATTACTAAGCCAGTCAGATCTTAATGCTTGGTGTCAAGGTTCTAAGTAACTACCTACCCTGTAGGCTTGGCATACGTCAATGATATATCTTGTGAAGAGAAAAAGACATTGTCGACCAATAGTGGTGGAGTTGTAATATCAATTTATCTTCCTGGAACTCGTCTCCTGTGATTTTTAGTTTTGAAAATTCCTATAGTGTAAAAATATAGCATACTAACAAACTTCTTAAATATTTGGAACTTGTTTGAAAAAACATTTTAGAGTTGAAAGTTGTTTATTCTTTACAACTACTTATTGTTTTTTATTGACAGATTTTATAAAGCAAAATTCTATACAAAAAGAATTTCTCTTTTTATTCACTGGTAGGTGATCTTTTCTTTTTTCAAGAAAATAAAATAGACTTTACTACTAAACTAACTACTAAAGTTTACTCAATGTGATCGTTAGTAGTCTATTTTCTTTACAATAACAATACAATTTTCTTATAAAACAGACAAGTTTGTGTATTTGATTGATTATGAGGATACGCGGACCTCTGCTATTTCTTTTGCTAAAAGCGTTAGTTTCAGCGTTTTCTATTCTATGTTTGTAACGCATTTAGAAATGAAGATGTTTTACGGTATTGGTCGACATTTGTCTTTCTCACGTTTATCGTGGTCACCACTATAAACTTATGTACTTAGCACTACTGATTATGTTAGCGTTACGATGAATTGGGGATTTAGGAAGGGTTAAAATAAAACTCGAATTCGTAGTTGAAATATGAGTACTTTATTCAACACAATTCAAACACTTTGGTACAAACAGTTATTTGCAATTAGCAATATCGTTTATTTTACAAAAAAAAAACGCCTTTCAACTAAGCGCAAACGCAGCACTCGAAGCAAAAACATTGAAAAATGTTAGGTTACAAAATCAATCCCGTCAAGGTGGCGATATTTGGCTGTTAAACGCTTAAATGTAGATATTCATCGAATAGTTTACATTATAATTTGGAATATTCTTAATTTTAAAATTTTCATAATAGATTTTTTTTTTACTAAAATTTTATAAGTCCAAAATTTCTAATTGGAAGGTTTAGAGAAGAGATCGGTTTCTAGGAAGTCGCGATAACCTATCTACAAGCCTACGTTGCAAAGCGTACACGATGTCACAACATATAAGAAGACATCTAGAAAATGACACCTCGCGTGTCTTATACCTAAATCGTTCGCATATTATAGAGATATATTATAGATGACGATTATTTATCGAATAATTAAAATGCACCTCACAAGGGTATAAATATAAGTCATATAAAATGCTTTCAACCTTTCGTGTCTGTAATGAATTATTGGCAGTATACAAAGTTATGTAGCTCGAGTAAATTAACAGGGTAGTCATAAGATTATGATAATTTTTATGTATAGTTACTTATTGTTAGGTATACATAGGTACTGAAAATTTAATAATGCATGTACTTACATCACTAGCTACTGGTTACATAGTATTTTGTTTTCAAAGAGTTGATTAATTACTAATAAGATGCCCTTATATCTACACTTATCTTAGGAAGTTTATGTAAACACAATGAAAACATCAAAATTCACTACACAATATAAAAAAAATGACATGGCATTAACGTAAATGGTAAAAAGCATCACGAAAACTGTAACATCAAAAAGGAAGCATCGAACCGACCGTACGGTCGTGGGTTACTTAATTAAAAGTGATCTTAAAAATACACAAATATAAATAACGTTAAATGTTAGTACAAATAAAATAAATGGGTAAAAAATTCAAAATATCACATTATTACATGTTGAGCTTAATTTAAACATACGTTAAACACCCCAATTGCCGTCAAACTACAGTCGCGTCCGTTCATTTTAAATTAAGCTAAACAAATAAGATCAAAATATAAATCCACCACTCCGCTGTACAAATGTGCAAATCAATCCAAATTGGGTGCGCGGCGGTAAGTTTCTTGTTAGATAATTTCATTGGTAACACGTCACCTTTCTAAAGGAAATATATCAATTTGAATTAACTACCACAACCATAATTTTCTGTTTCGAATGGTAACACTATAAAAAGTGACGTGACGTCTACGGGGAGGGCGAGCGAACTCCGGGCGACGCACCCAATCCTGCGACCTTGTACAACAGTAGGGGTCAAACGAAATGACTTATGGCACAAACGTGCATAACGTTAAACGAATGAAATCTAGCCAACTCAGTCGATACTAAATGAAATAGGGCGACACACCGGTTTCAAAATTTACAAAAACGAATTTGGCATGACCGATCGCCGCCTTGTCGATACGCAATCGCGATGCAACGAAATCGCGAGAGCGGAGCGTAATCGCTGTACCGTGCGACGAAATTTAATAAATTATTGAAAAAAGCCGACGAATTGCGTCGACAGGGCCGCGAGCATTTAAACTAGACGCTTAAAAAGGTTCCCCCGGTGTGCGACGGAGCTGTTTACAAGTTACACTGCCACAGTATCGTAGGCTGTGAGTCCCCCCCGCCCGTGGACTGCTTGCTGGGGGATTGGGGTGGTTGCTTCTGGTCTGTAATATTACAAGTCGTTATCACGCTGCTGCAAATAGGTATCACTTTATAAGGTCTGAATTTTGTATTGCTTTATTTGAAATTGGCTCGCGCTTGGCCATGATCTCACCTTGGTAAGTGTAGAGGTGGGCTAAGGTGGAACGCGCTAGAAGACGTATGTTTTGAAAACTATCTGCTTAGTTATCGATTACCAATTTTAGTATTTATAAACTAATCTAGCCACACTTGATGTTTAATAAAATGATGGGACAGCTTCATAAATCAAATACCAAAAAACTGGTACTAAATATTAGATAGGTATATTCTGCAATTAAAAAGTATAGGAGCAATAAAAATAGCTGTGTGAGGCGCAATTGTATATAAAATTATCGATTGATTTTTCAATTTATCTATATAAATAGATATGAACTAGTAATTGAGATCGATAATTTTAATTATTTCAATGTGGGTTCTACGCGGTACATATGGGTATACAGTTTGTACATTTGCGAAAAAGCTAACGTACGTGGCTACATGATACAATTGCAGTATTTATCATCCAAAAATAATGTTGGACACACAGGCGGATTATAGTTTTAATTTTTTTTTTATCAGTAATGGTTTAGCAAAAGAAATGGCTCAGTGCAGTGGATTAAAGTGTTAGCCACATAATATTAATGGTTAGGAAATAATAACAGTTCAGGCAAAATTAAATAACATTCAGCAAAATATATTCTTCTTCACATACATTGACTTACTGTTTCCTGTCGACCATGGATGCAGAACATAGTACATGCTTAATACCGACAGACACTAATACAGTACTGTGTCCAGAGGACTGGGCACAACAACATAGCTCACACAAGTAGTCGGCGGTTAGTACAATTGTGTATTTATGCTAGAGATGTACCGATGACTTTTTAGACCTGAATTTACTAAATTATTGTGATTACTACTGTAAGAACCCTCGTCCTTACTATAAGATCTCTACACTGGTATGGTAAGCAGACCGCACACGACCATTCCGGTCTAGCGCCGGTGACAGACTGTCCCATTGCCCCCATTACCCATGAGACAGTGTATGTAGTATTGTAGGTATCTATTTAGTATACACAAACACTACAACTACATTTTGTCAAACTCAGGTATACTTTGGGCAAAACTATTCATTTTCTCTTAAGTTTTTTAGTTGACTAATTGTAAACGCCCACTTATCCGCATCGTACGTATCGGACGCGTTGCATCAAACGGATTTTTAATTTTACGGTAGATAAAATCCGTTTGATGCAATCCGTAGGATGCGGATCAGTGGACGCACTTGTATGACTTTCTATACAAAGAATACTAAAATCCGATTAATCTATCTAAATCTAATTAATCCGACCGATGGATCTGTGGACGCCTAACATTAATGTACGTAACACAACGATTTGAAATTAAATTCATCAAAGAGACAGCATAAATATTGCATTTGTAAACGACAGCACTTGCAATATAATTTAAACTTAATTGCAAATATCAATTCAGAACTATCTGTAAACAATTCTCTTACGAATTTTTAAAAATGAAAATAATGCATTCAATCAATCGGTACATCTCCGTTTGTAACAGTGCTTAATGTATTAATAACTAAATAATTACGTGGGTCATTCATTCAATTATCAAAAATTAAGATAAAAGTCAATACGAATCATATTTAATGTTTCAATGCTGTTTAATGACATCTGAAAACTAAATATAGTACGAGATCGGGTATAAGCAATATATAGATATACCCTCATTTGTTATTTAATTGGGATTAGAAATAAACGATAGAAAATATTGACATTAGCACATTGCATATTGGTTGCCTAGTTAAATTGCGGTCGAGCAGTATTAAATGATTGATTACTTTTTTTTGTAACTGTTGGGTTGCTAGATATAAACAGATGTTATTTACGAGTATCTCCTCATCATCTCATCATTCGTCTATAAAAGCTTATTTAAGGCTTAATTTAACTGTATTAGGTTGCCTTTGAACTAGACTTCATGGTCTAACCCCTCTCATGCAAAGAGGACTCGAGCTGAGCAGTGAGCCGAATATGGGTTGATATTGATGACTGTGAACATTATCTATGATTTATTTCATAGCACTAATGAATAACAGATGAGGGTATATATTTCTAATCCCGGATCTTAGACTAATAACATCATCAAGAAATTGTAAAAGGTGTTATTTGTACGTGTGCAAGATGTGTGTAAATGTGTACATAAGTGTGAATGTGTGGGTGTGGGAGAGAGGCCTGGTAGAACTGACCTGTCAATGAGTTTCCTCATTTCGTCGCCGTGCAAGCCGTCCTTGGCATTGTGGGCCCTTACTGCAACAACACACAAGTCACGACGCGTCTACTCTAGGCACGAGACTTGGAGGATGCCCTCTACAAAAACTTTACGCCAGTACCCACTAAATACACTCATTGTCTTTATTTAGATAACCAACTTCAAGGTATTTTTAATGATTCAACAATGTACTTTGTCTACATTTAGAAGTCCGTTTGGCTTTTGGCTTTGTTTAGGAATAGACAAGCGTTTGAGCGTGTTTTGTGTACAACTGAAGGAACATTCTTACATGAAACGATTCTTCAGTTTATACTCATTGGTCTGTGATCTTACCTTTACATCTAAAGCCAAACACACTATAGTTATAATTAAATCTTCATTTGGACTGATTAAAGCATCATAGGCTTCACAGAAAAGGCCTTAGTCGTTAATGCATCTCTACAAATCTTGATTAAAAGATCTGATTAAAACTTTTTAGCAGGAGTCTGTTGAAAAAAGATTTTCTCTGTACTTTAACTTTATATAAATTTTAGCTAAGATCAAATATTTACCGCGGTAAAATTCATAGGTTTGATCTTGTAGTTGGTTACACTATCTCGTAACTTGATTGATATTTAATGGGTATTGGTTCTAGAATGTAAAACACATGAACTAAATCTACGTAACCAATCCAGACAGAAGGTTAACACAATCACGTCTAAACGTCGAGTTAAAAATCCAATTAAGAGAATTTGAAATTCCTCGTCAAAACCTAGAACTTGGTAGAATGAAGCATATCATCCATATGACTTTTGATTTGAATCAGCAGTGCTGACTTAGTTTTACGATATTAAATATGGTATTCGCTCTAGAAAAATAAATTTCGGTAGGATTCATTTTACCAAGTCAAAATTTAACAAATAGGTAGGTAAAAGTGGAAAAATTTTGAAAATAAAAATATAGTAAGCCAATTGCAAGAATGTCTAAAAGCCGAGAACAACTTCATTTGTTATTTACGTAGAATTTCGCATGCGGTCAGTCACAAGTATTAAACATAATTAAAGAAGAATTAAAACTATTGATTCAAAATCGCTTTACCGTCTTCTGTTCAGTTGACACCCGTGTATGCATTGACCATAATTCATTTTCAATAATTATTTTCAAACACAAATATTTATATAACAACATCGATTCAGAATTTTGAAAATGACTTTCTAGTCTAGAATGTAGTCGCAGTGATAAAACTTCATATAAAAGTTTTCTTTATGTTATAAACAATCATACACAGAACAGTTGTGATGTCCTATTTGACGTAATCATAATATGGTTGAGGTATTGGATATGTATGTTAATTAGCGAACGAAATTAAGCGTGAATGTATGAGGCAAATGATGTTGAATATTATTACACGGGTAAATAGTTAATTGACGTTGTGGAAAATGGGTTGTCATGAATATGAAGTCGAATATGACAGCATTACTGTTCGTAGAGCAAAACAAGTCCCGAAAATAAACTATTTCATTAACTCTCCCTTAATATAAAAAGAGAGAGTTAATGAAACAGTTAATCTATATTACTTTTTTGATGAAAGACCGCCAAACTGTTTAAAATATCTCTCGTAAGTTATAGAGTAGTTACTTAACTTAGGTGCAAATCGGAATTAAAAAGATAATCATCGGAAATTATTATTGGTATGGACGAATATAGTATAATTCCATTCTATACCTATTAAATGTCAAAGGCATTTTCAACTCTACTATATTTTTTAGTATCTTTTGACTTTTTTTATAAATAATGTTTGGCGGTATAACTATTCAACATCGGATCAGTACCGCGTCGCGAGCATACGTACCGGGATAGTTGCGTGGCTGGTCACATTCGGCTTCGGAGATCTCGTTGGAGTCCTTGCTCTCGTTGAAGGAGGACGAGCAGTTGTTGTCGTTGTTGGCGTTGCGGGGAGGGGGTGGGGGAGGCTCGGGGGAGCTGCCGCATTTGCGAGTTCCTGCAAAGGAATTTAAATGTGAGTATCTCTGCGTGATCGACTAAGAAATGAGGAGATCCGCAGAAGAAACAAAGTCACCGACAACGCTGAAAGATCAATATCAAGTGAGTCGCAGGGATTCGCTGGATACTGAATCCTGCTCAGGATTTTGATGTTTGGAAATCCATACAAAGACCTATGTCCTTTCAGGACTACTAATAAAGCAAAGGCTTCACATAAAAGGCCTTAATCGTTAAAGCATCTACAAATCTTGGTGATTGGAAGATTATTATGTTTGCTGCCTGCACAATTGCACAGATTAAGACTTTTCAGCAGGAGTTCGTTGAGAAAGGAGGAGGAGCAGTTGTCGTTGTCGATGTTGGTTTGCGAGGCGGAATCGAGGGAGGCTCAGACAAGTTGCCGCATTTGCGAGTTCCTACACAGGGATCATGGTTTACTGGTTTAGGATCTTTGGCAAGTAGGACTACCTAGTTTTCGTAAGTTCCGTTTGTTTTGGACCAGAGTTTGAATAGCGTTGTGTACATTTCAGGACAACTCACCGATGCTGGGCCGGGAGCCGTAGTGGTCGGAGTAAGGCGTGCCGTAGGCGCCGGTGTACTGCTCGTCCTCGGGCGCACAGCACGCGGGCTCGTCGTACTCGGGGCCGCATGCGTACATCGGGCGGGAATAGCGGGCGCGCTGCAATGCAATTGTTCTTTATTTTACAAACATCCTGACAACTTTTGTTTTTTTCATATTTGGGTATGTGAGTTTAATGGCATAGTGAGCGCCATCTAGTTTCGTTTTAATGGTCTTGAGAGTGGCGCCATTTCTGTTGTCACGGTAACGTGTTGTGATCAGTTATTGGCCATTGGTAAGGTAGCTCGGTGATTGATTGATTGATCTGTAGGAAACGCTCCAGTGTGGCGCCAGAGAAGGGGACGCGGTCGCTCGCAGCTTAGTTAAGTAGAGTTCGGTTGAGTGATTGGGTTTCATATCGTCAGTTCAGTCGAGTAGTAAGTTAAGTGAGTGAAAGCATTTCATTCACTCATTCTACATACTACTCGTGAGTTGGTGAATGAAGGAGTGGAGTTTGAATCGTTAGTTATCGCTTGATCAAAACAGTGTTCGTTGTTTGGCAGGAAGGACATCACGAGAAGGGGAGTGTTGACATTTCATAAAGGAACTCCGGGGCTCTGCTCGGAGTTGCCTCCCTCCACACAAAGTTTGATATTGTTTCCTATAAGATTGCATCAGCGCGTCAATATTTCATTCCGTTATATATTGAGAGTATTGTTTCGTGAACTTCTGCCATTCCTGACACATTATTTCTAAGTACCACGTCGAGCTATCCCAATATATATACATGAGTTACTTAATATTGAATTAATATTTGCGAAATTTTACCCGACTAATGAAAATCAGTACATTTAAATATAGTCATTTACCAATTCTTTTTTACATTCATCACATATTAGTAGTTACTTACGTATTGGTCCTCTTCAGCGCAAGTGGCAGGGTCGTCGTATTCGGGAGCCGTGGAGTAAATGGCGCTCTGTCCACCTTGAGAGTTCTTGCGGGCGTAGCGGCTGTTGGCACGTGGCTGTAAATATTGGGCGTAGTAGTGAAATATTATTGGAAACGGCAGAATATTCACGTTAAAATAATCATCTCTATTGCCAGGAAAGACAGATATAATCTCGAGAAACTGATGGTCACTGGCAAAATGGAAGGAAAGAGGCCGCGAGGCCGCAGCCCGATGCGTTGGTCTGATCAGATCCGCACCACACTTAACTCCACGGTCTGCAATGCTGTCCGGGTGGCCGAAGACAAAACGATGACGTGACACAATTAAACTGGAAGTTAAGGATGGAGATGGTCACGACCCTCATATATGAGGAACACGACTGTAGGAGGAGGAATCTACCCACAAATACGACCGCTTTCCAACGTTCCACTATTGGACTGTTCAGCTTCTCCCGCATTTAGTCCAGGATGCTGTGCCTTTGCGAAGACGCTGTCAGTGGCGGATTTACAGATTTTCCGCCAGTAGGCTATTGAATTTTCGCAGCTATTTCGAAATTCGATATTCTGAAATTCGATAGGTATCGCAATCAATACAATTACCTTAAATTGTGTCAATAAAATTGCAAGTTTTAATATTTTATTAGGACCGTACAGGACGTACCTACAGGACTAAAATATTAAAATTATCGTTACAGTTTCTTTATTTCTGTAGAAGAGAAAGTTCATTGGGTCACATTTGGCGCCACTTAAAATCTGCCCGCCATAGAATCCAGCCTACTGGCAAATCTGCCACTGGACGCTGTAGGAGTGGAGCTGCTTATACATGATATTGTTGATGATAACTCACCATGCTTTGGGAGCCGGCGCGCGAGTGCGCGGGGTGGTGCGGGTGCTGGTGGGGGTGCGCGAGGGTGCCGGCGTGCGACGGGTGGTGGTGCGGGAACGCGATCGCCTTGCTGGGGTCCATCTCCTCGCGGAAGCCTAGCAGGTGGAATGTGGCGTACGGGCAGATCTCGTCTTCCATGCCTGTAATTTTAATTTAATTAATAAAAATTTGTTTATTCCGAGTATGCTTAGTTTAGAAGCACTTTTGACGAAGTATTTGGGAAGACTCTATCACAGGTTCGGAAGGCAGGTTCTGCTGAGCCAGCAATAAACTACAGTTGCACTTTTAAAATCATCATTCTTTATAATGTGTATTATGATTGTAATAGCAGTAAGTCACTGTCTCACCACTTCAGTATTATATACTATAATGGCAAGCGGCACACGTCCGCCTTCTCTCGATGCCAGAGACAGACTGCCCGCTTTCTCCCACTACCGGCATATATATGTATATATACATATATACACAAACACTACAACGATCATTAAACTTTCATCATTTAAATATCAGAAAGAAAACATCTTTGTATATATTTTACCTTTATACCTACAACGAATTTTCTTTGAATTAAATTGAAATGAAATGTGGTGTTACCTACCATAGGTGTTACCTACTTGCTCAAGTAAATCTATACCATTCAAACATTAACAAAATAGTGACAAAAACACTAGGAGGCGATGTGTGGCATATTATAGAAAGTTAGCAAGTAATACAATGATTATTTGTCTATGATGTACTAGCTGTTTGGAATTTGGATAGAAAATTACTATTTTAGCTAGTTGTTAACCCTACATTTTACTTTGTTAGCTAGTACTTGTATGTAAAGATAAAAACAGCATTCGAGGCTTATTTTATTTTATTTATTTATTTATTTTACAATGATGATTAAAAAAAAATGTTTTTGCCTGCTCTTCTCATCAGATTCTTCCGTTTTAACCGCTAGTAGAGTCTCTATAAGCCAAAGGATTTAACTTTACAAAAATGCTTGTAAACTTTACATTTGATAATATAATTGGCGAGAGTGAAGGATATTTTATGTTTTACAAGTACCGTAATAAGAAATTAGATTTATTACAACTTCAACCTATTCCACTGAAAAACACAAACAACATAGCTAGCAATCAATTCGGTAGTCAACAGCTTGTAAGGTACGTACATATTGTCTGGATATGCCATGTCATGAAATTTGTGAAACTGATTCACCTAATGGTCTTTTATACTGAAACTTTTATACTTGTCATACTGTAAACATTGCATTTTGTTAATTAAACACTTTATTAAACGGGGTAGCAAATAAATAATAACTGGTGTTAAAAATAAAGCAAAAGAACAAAAAAAAAAACAATAAAAATAACTCATACTCAGTTAAACTTACCGTTTGATGGTCTGTTAGTTTTACCACTCAATACCTTTCCACACAACAAACTATAATGTATTGCTTAGTGAGGATAATATTATTTTAATTTTTAATAATATAGAAATGTGAATATAAATTATATCCTCATTAAAAAACACAAAATGTATTAACTTGTACATTTACTAAGTATCTATTTTCTACAAAGCAACACAAGCAAGTCTAAATTATTATCAACGAACTTAGAAACAAGAAGGCTCGCTATTTAATTTTGTTTTTTGACATACGATAATATTTTCGATATTGCTTCTTCTTATTTTATTTGAGAAACGCTCGTTTCTAAAATAGATCAAAGTCACGTGAGTTTGTCGCAAAATGCAGGAACTCGTGAGTTGCTGACTCATTTGTAAGTAATCTGTCATCTGCAAATTATTCATTAGGTACCTGTTTTATTTGTAAATATTCATGAGTTGCCTGTCTCATTTGTTGTCTGTCTCATTTGTAAGTTACTCATGAGTTGCCTGTTTCATTTATATGTTACTTGTTAGTTGCATATCTTATTTGTAAGTATTTATGAGTTGCATTGTCTGTCTAATTTGTTAGTTATTCAAGACTTGCATGTCCTATTTAAATTACGTCTACTCTAATGATGAGTTGTCTGTCTCATTTGTAAGTACTCATGAGTTGCCAGTCTCATTTGTAAGTGCATACTCTACTCATGATTTGCTGGTCTCATGTGTAGACATGAGTTGCCTTTCTCATTTGTAATTACCTACTATACTCGTAAGTTGCTGGTTGTAAGTACTCATTGGTAGTCTGTTTTGTAAGTGCAAAATCTACTCATAATTCTCTATCATTTGTAATTACCTACTCTACCTATGATTTGATAATCTCATTTGTAAGTTATTTATGAGTTACATTTTTCATTTGTAATTATAATGATTTGGGGCCAAAATATGATTTGCATTTATATGCATCGTTAATTTTGATGACAGAATGAATGTAAGGAGCTTATAGATGGTGGGTAAGCATGTAATCGGTCGGTAGATTTTGGGGTCTGTGGTACTTCCGTATTTGTGTAGCAGGAACGTGACACCAGTTATTATAAACTAGCGGACGCCCGCGACTTCGTCCGCGTGAAAGTCGTTGTACATTTTCAATACCCCTATCCTACCACTGCCCTACCACTACGCTATCCCTACCCTACCCCTGCCCTTTTAGTTAGGGATGAGTGATGAGTATTATAAACATAAGAGTAGACAAATATAATTAGAAAGCTCCGAACTGCTAAGCTATCGGGAGTTACACGTGTTATTGTGAGTCAACCATCAAAGATAGACATATATATGCTATTGTGTTTTTATAGATAATTTTAAGGAGAACATTTCCGTCATACATGATTTCTATGTAACTTTAACCATTAAGGCTGTACATGCGACGGTAGATTAAAAAATTGAGTAACTTCTCCCGTTTTCTCAACATTTCTCTTCACTGCTCTGCTCCTATTGATTGTAGAGTAATGAAAAGTATACTATAACCTGCCCAGGAGTATGCAGAATAATTGTACCAAGTTTCGTTAAAATCCGTCGAGTAGTTTTTGTTTCTATAAAGAACATACAGACAGACAGACAGACAGACAGACAGACATTGCATTTTTGGCATCAGTATCGATCACTAATCACCCCCTGATAGTTATTTTGGAAATATATTTCATGTACAGAATTGACCTCTCTACAGATTTATTATAAGTATAGATGTCGGTAGCGATCGAGTGTCAATGGCATTTTGAAATTGCACTGCCAAGATAGAATGGGCGCTGCGAAACCATTTTAACCAGAAGTTGTGCAATCCGTCCGGTCCTGGGCACATCCAGTTTGACGCCGGACGAATTGCACATCTTACATTTATTTGTTGGTTGCCTGTCTCATTGGTAAGTTCGTGATAACCGTGATACCTGTAGAGATGGTGTCGCCGGAGCCGGTGCGGCGCATGCGCGGCCTGCGCACGCGCTCATAGTGATGCCGCCGCGGGTCCCACGTGGAGTGCGCGCCCACTAAACCACACTACTGCGTCAATGCGTCACATGCGCTACGCTGCGTCGCCCACCGGTCAGCGGTCGACGACGCTCATGTAATATATCACTTGCTATGTAACTTTGTTACTCTTTGCTATGTTTTACTTTTTTAATTATAAAAAATAATTGTCCTAATAATTTTGAATACTCGGTTCTTTGCCCCGTTTCCCTAGATTGCAATAAACTGGATAATATCATCATAATTAGCATTTTAATCAAAGAAATCAGTAAGTTAAACGTCTGCTAAAAATCTACAGAACCTGGCATATCTCCATAAAGAAATTTGGAACTTAGACCTCCCCACTGCTTCAGTGTGAATCGTGAACTACAGCTCAACATTTTTTGTTTCATGACTTCTTAATTCCGGATTCCAACATATTTATAGACAGTATCAGAAATGAAGCACAAAGAAGGGAACATCGTAACTATGATATTGTTCTTGGCTAAAATACCCCAGCTACGTTTAGCAGTGCATCTAGATACTTTACCATATAGGTGTCAATTGTTTTAAATTGTTGGAAATTTTTTTGAGCTTTAAATTGACTTGTATTAACGTATAAAATAAATTATTTTGAGGGCAAAAACCGAATACAGAAACCTGGTGATATATTACATGAAAACATTAAACCCTACCACCATATTTAAATGTTTAGACATACCTGTATGTTTTGACGTATCCTTTACACGATTAAAAATTGTTTATAAAAAAAATGTATGAAATTAAAAAAGAGAAATTAAATTAAGGTATAGGATAGAATAAGCCAAAACATAAAAGCGGACGGACTGTCACTAAAATAATAATTATTCTCTATAATTTATAAATTTAAGGTAAAAAATATAGGATGGACCTTACAAGAAGCATCTACAATAGAAAAATATGATACGCAATGTTAGTGGTAAAAATAATATACGATATAATTTGTAATCTTGTTTACGGTTGTATAGTTATTTATAAACTATTGTCACTTCGACGACAATTTTGAAAGGTAGCAAAAATAAAATAGGTGGGGAAAGCTGGATCATAATTAACTATCTAAACGTGCATGCCTAATAAATTAGTCCATAAAAGAAATTAAATGCTACTGGACAATGCGAATGTAGGCAAATATTGTTTGTCGAAAAATCCACCATAATTAGTCCTCGCGTCGTTCTTGATTCCAGGATTTCGAAAGTGGCAATTTTCCAACTTGTCCACCTACAAGTCTAAGAAATGATTCGTAGCGGCAGAAATAAGTTTTATTAATTACTGATGAGTTGTAATATTATCATTCAATGACTGATATAAAAGTGATAAATACAATATAGTACCCATGCAACCTTATAAATGTACGAACTACTCCGCTACCCCATTTTCGGCACCCTTATAAAGTTATAGGATTGTCTGTCCTGTCACATCGGCCTGACCACTTAAGTGACAGGATTACATGTCTCCACGTTGTCCTTGTCACGAAAGTGACAGGATGACCTATTACCGCATTTTTCTGGCCTTTTGTTTGAAAATAATCCTATCACCATTTTGTCTTAGCCAGTGAGGTCACAAGATGACGCATAACAATGTTGTCATTGGCACTGAGGTGACAAGATAACTTATCACCACATTGTCCAGTGTCCTAGCCAGTGAGGTAACAAGACGACTTATCGCCAAGCAGTCACGACCACTGAGGAAGCTGGATTGGATAAACTGTCACCACGATTTTCTGGCCTCTAAAGTAACAAGATAACCTATCAACACTTTCTGTTAGCCACTGAGGTTACAAGATGATTTATCACCAAATTGACTTAGCCATTGAGGTGACAAGATGACTTATCAGTTATCACCAAGTTGTCACGAGCACTGAGGTGCCAGAATGACCTGTCGAGCCACTAATACTCACTAATGACAGCCTGTCGCTTGACGCGGTCGCAAGTGTTGTAGTTGGAGCCGGGTACAGGGGGCAGCTTGCGGTTGGGGGGCGCGATGTAGCCGAGCTCGTCGCGAAGGCCGCCGCGTTTGTCCAGAGTGCCGCCGGGCCCGAGCGCTGCGCCCGATGCGTTGTACACTGCGTCGTCTGTATACAACAAGGTTACAACTCGTACATAGTGTACGTAATCTATATTACTCCATTCACATTTTACAACAATACAGTTTTCCTTTAGTCTCTTTAGTAACAACTCGTGCTAAGAGGCAGAGATTTTAAACTTCTGATTGACACAAAATATCAATGTAACGTATGGTTGATTAATGACTAATACAACTGTTACAAAAATAAGTTTAGCAAAATGATAATAAAATATGATCGTTTTCGAAATAAATAGTAAAATGTTGTCTAATGTGCATGCGCGCGTATAGATAAACAACTTATTTTTTAAAAATCTACAGCATAATAATTATTATTTCTTTCAATTTAACTGTTATTTTTTAAAAGCGTTCATTCAAAGCTTTCCAAGCCTGGCAAAGACTAAGTACAATAAGTACTCATTTGTACCTCTTTGGCCTGTTTATTCTTTACAATTTAAAGTATTTTTTTTTTGTTTTAATATGCATTAATATACTGATTGGAAAACGGGTTTTCTATAGCAACAAGTTTATAAGCTTGGACCCGTGTTATCTATGATTGTAAACCCAACCACACTGATGCGTTCATGTTTATTCTTGTTTGCTGAATCACAAAATCCGTTTCAAATTCGTCGTACATGATATGTAAATCAATTTAATTTGATTTGTACTATTTGGGTGATTGCTTCCTTAAGTCTAACTGCAAATAGGTTAAACAGACACAAAGGCATTAGTGTGATCGAAGCTTAACATATCTAATGACCACAAATTATAATAACAATGGATGTTTCAAAGAAAACAAAATAAAGCGGTGTCCATGCCACCATACATACAGTACAGTTCCTTCTGACCTCGCAGGCGGTGCGGCGTGTTCCTGCGCGCCAATGTCAGACATATGACCACCATGCCCACTATGAAGACCACGACTGTGGCCAGGATCGGCACCAACACTTCAGGTTCAAGCCACGCCTTCACCCATTGAGGGAGTTCCTTATCGGCAGCGTTTCCAGGCAAAGGTGCGATGGTTCCTAAAAGGTAAAGTTACCTTTGTGGTGGCGGTCCCTCGCGCCGCGCACGACGCAAACGACCACAATGGCGATGATTATAACGAGTATGGCAGCCACGACTGGCACTATCAGGTTAAGGTGCGAGAGGAGGATCTTGAGGGTCTGTTCTGGTGTCAGGGAGCCGTCTCCGACCTCACGCGCCGGCGCTATAGTACCTGAAATGCAAGCCTTCGATAAAGTGACACAATATGACTGATGAGGTTCTGTATGTGTATGAAAAACTGATTTAACTGTATATATTTTTAAAGGCAATGCATTTCAGGTACTTTTATATTGTTTATTTTACCGTTCATTTATTATTTGTTATATACCTACCTAAGTTTAACAATTTACAAATTACAATCGGTACTCTAGGTACATACACAACATTCTCGTATTACGTATGTTTTGTTTGATTACATAAAAAAATTGTTCTGATACTATAACTGTTAGTCAGGGTTCCCTAGAACATTTTGTACACCTGATTACTAACAAGCTAATTTTTTGTGAGTAGTTTCATCTCGATGAGACGATCAACTTTTTTATTAAGAAAAATCTTGTTTCTGGTAGCTGAGTTACCAAGAAAAGAAAATTTTAGATCGTCGGAACGAGATAATGTACCACGCCTAAAAAACATCTGGTTAGTAACAACTTTTGTTACTCTACCCTCCTCCCAAGTTGTATCGATAACGAGGTTATTAAAAGTTGTTACTAATCTGTTTTTTTTACTGTACTCACGAAAAATTAGCTTGTAACGAGAACATTTTTACACCTGATTACTATCAGGTATAAAAATGTTTTAGGGATCTCTGACTATTTATTCTTATTGTTGTTATAAGTATTATATTTTCGTTTTTTTATATGAGAATGCCTTGAGTTATATATTTCGCTCGTATCGTAACTATTTACAAGAAATTGATTTAATAAACTATTACGCTACCATTTTTGACTACATCAACATCACTGGCGCTAACATACGATCACCGAGATAACCCCATGTAGAGAAATAGACAAAATTCAACCAATGGTGGTGCAATTGGAAATAACGTTATCTCTTTCATTGCGTTAGTACGAAAAAGATGGAACTGGAACAGGTTTGCCGCCATTGGACGACATTTTGTTTATTTTCTCTACTTTAATCGTTAGTTTTCAACCCATATCCTCACTGCTGAGCTCGAATTTTTTTTTTATCAATCAAATCATTTATTTGCTAGAATGTGGTACATGTTCTTTCAGAATGAGAGGGGTTAAGCCAATAGTCCACCACGCTGACCCAATGTGGATTGGCAGACTTCACACACGCAGAGAATTATGAAAATTCTCTGATATGCAGGTTTCCTCACGATGTTTTCCTTCACCGTTTGAGACACGTGATATTTAATTTCTTAAAATGCCCACAACTGAAAAGTTGGAGGTGCATGCCCTACACCGGATTCGAAACTACGCCCTCCGGAATCGGAGGCAGAGGTCATATCCACTTAAAAACACAAAAACAGCGTACTTTAAGTACAAAAACATACCTCCAGTCATGGTGAGAGTGGCGAACTCGTATTCAGCGACGTTAAATCCGGCGTTATTGTGTGCGGTGATCCTAAGCACGTACCACGTAGCGGGTTCCAGATCTATTAGAAATCGCTAATATTAGTACTAGCTGAGCTGTGTAAGTTTGTTCGGAGAAGTATTACATAGACTAGGGGTAGGGGTAGGATAGGGATATACATCTATTTTGTTTCCACCAAGCAGTATTCCTGTTTTCCGATCTGAAGGGTATGGTTGCTCGTGAAGTTCTGGAAACTATTTTTGTTGTTTTATATGTGTTCGATGTGAGAGTAGACCCGGAAAACCGAAAAAAATAAACCGATCTTTTTCCTGATTTTATCTGAAGATGATTCAGGAAATTTGAGACGGGATAGATCAGTGAGAATAGTTACATTTTAACTCTTAAAAAGTAAGTTTAGGAATGACATACCGAGCACGACGAAGTTGCCGCCAGGTTTCACAGCGTTCGAGATCTGGTTCCATTCAGCGGCACCCCTATAAAAAGACTTCTTATGTATATCTGGGTTGTTTTAACGTGACATGTTGACATAGTTACACATTAAGCTTCTAAAAATTACATATTGTAGACATTTTACATATCGATTCGCTTTCTACAAACGCTAACGCTGCGAAAACTTGAAAATATTTGAATGGTATTCGTTATCGAAATGAATAGAAATCACGTGATCTAATCATTGATTGCAATCACAAATGGTAAAATACGCTTGGCTAGAAGATGCCTATTTAATCTTGACTCGAAAATAATATGAAATTATAAAAAAATATTGTAACTGATAGGGATAACAGAAGCTGGGAGGGCATGTCGTATCTTTGCTTTACGTATCAGAAATATTTTTCATTTCTCATACGTACAGCAAACCGCTCAATACGCGTTTAAAGACGTACTCTGTCGTGTACATTGTACATTTGTTAAACGAACCAATAACGCGCGTTGTACACGATTAGGACACTCACGAAACGCTAGCCAATCATTGACCAGTTATCAGTCAATATTTAGCGACATAAATGCACACAATCTGCTAATATAATAACACGCAGTGGACACGCACAGCAAAAACGCGCGACATCAGCCTGTTTTTAAAAACGTCGTGTAAAGTGCGTCGTCTTAAGCGGTCTTAAACCCCATCTTATACGCAAAGATATGGTAATGTTCCGTATTCTACCATCTTATATTGTTTTTCTGATGGAGAATAATTGGGAAAAGAAGATACGTAACTTGCCAAGAAACATACTGTAGTGTTTATTCAAAAAACATTGAAGTATTTTATTTCCGCCACAAAAATGCATGTAGTCGTTTAAAAAACGTCGTTCGCAAAGATCTTAAGGCCAAAGAGATATTGACATCTACATTACTCACTTCTTTTTGTTCTCAACGACGAAGTGGCTCATGGGGCATCCTCCATCCAGCCATTGCTTGAGGTGTAGAGTGACGGACGACGAGCCCACCTCGATGAAGTCGGCGGCGCGCGGCACGGGGGGCTTGGAGCCGCGAGTGCGGGCGATCACTACGTCAGAGGCTTCGCCGGTGCCGATTCTGGTGCAGGAAATATTGAATTGGGTATTTGACAAATTTTTGTTTTAGTGTATTCTATTAAAACTATGCTAATAGTAGAGCAACTTAGTAGAAGTAACTGTGAATCAGTGATAACTACTTTCGGAGATACAGGAACATCTATGCGGTTCGCGGCGCTGCCGAGGGTCGTTTAAAAACGCCCCATCACCTTGCCATGGAAGCTTTGAGGTAGATCAGAAATGAAGTAACTCATCATGACACCAGGATGCCCACTACACCGTGGAGGAATTCGTCAGTCGTTGCGTGCCGAATGTTCACGCACCACACCGTCTTCTACCTTGTGAACTCATCCATGTGGCTGAACCTGCAGGCGCAGGCAATTATGGTGACATGGATGGCGAGGAAAAGGACGACGCTACCGCGACTAATATCAGATTTAGACTGGTTCAATTTCAGTTTTGATTGACAGTTGCGTTATCAAAATATGGGCAAGTACATACACCGCAAAATGCACGATTTCAAAAAAAAAAATATCAAAACGTGAATTCTAAATATTTATGGTGATTTTGTTTTATCATAAAATAAAGGAATGTTTCGCCATTTTTTGTTGTAAACAAAATACAGTGTGGAATGTTATTTTATTAAATTTTACCCATTGTATGCAGTGACATAGAGCTGATATCTGGATCCGCAGAACAAGTTTTCCAAAGTGTAGGTGTCGGTGTTGCTTGGAATCTGAAATAAAACAGATAAATATTATTTCAATCACAATAATATTATGTAAACATTTAATGCATCGTATGAAAAGACTTTAAGGAATGCCTGTTGTATAGCTTCACTAAAACCAAATTCCATGTGCACTGTTTATCAACAAACAAAATTTAAAATTAGGGGAATAAATGGCTAGTCATTTTACACATAATAATAAATAACCTGGTTCCTAAACTAATGACAATAAATTTAATTAATAAGCTTAGAACAATTAGATTTATAATGGGGTCTCCCCCTCCCTCCCCCCAAAATAAATAAGAACTTC
Organism: Bicyclus anynana; assembly: GCF_947172395.1. Lineage (NCBI taxonomy): Eukaryota > Metazoa > Arthropoda > Insecta > Lepidoptera > Nymphalidae > Bicyclus > Bicyclus anynana. The sequence goes on from NC_069091.1 coordinate 9,066,351, forward strand.
ATAAAGAGCAGTGCAAAGAAGTTTTTAAAACAACATAACAATCATAAAATAAGAACTGAAATTACACAAAAAACAAAAGTTACCGACGCATTTAAACACGCATTGACACTAAAGTGACAGTAGGCCGGTCACATTTAGGTGGACCTTACACTATACAAGGTGGACAGGACCAGATGGCAAAAGGAATGTACTCGTATGTAGGCAGAATTAAAAAAAAAGCAAAAGTTTTTTCAAGCCGTAAAATTGAAACATTCTACATAGGTTATGTCATTTTAATTTTAAGCAAGTATATTTCTTTTTTGAGAAAAACTTCCCCCCCCCCATCTATTTTTATACAGGCACGCTACGCCATTGCTGACGACATGATAAAAACTAGCCGGAAAGGAGTGGACGAGAACAGCAAAGGGAAGGAAGTCATGCAAGAGGATAGAGGAGGCATTTATCCGAGAAGGACCTTATATAGATATTTATTCTCATAAAACTCAGACTAATAGAACATACAAACCAACAGAATAATTAAGTATATTTTCTTACTAACAATACTATCAGAATTGAAACGTATGTATTTATAGTGGGGGTCGACCAACATTGCGCTTTCCGATGCGAGGTCGCCGTTCCAACACCTTGGGGCCCTAAGTCTAATGATAATACCTGTACAGTCTCCCAGTCTCCGAACTCCTGTTTGTAGTGAATGGTGTATCCGGCGGCGGGCGACTGCTCGGCTTCCAAGGATGGCTTCAGACGCAGCGTCAGAGACGATACAGAGGACGAAGCGATGGTCAATTGTGGGGGGAAGGGGGGTGCTGTGACATAAAGACAAATTATTTTTAATTTTATATATTAATACTATCTACATTTTATATATGTATACTAGCGGACGACTGAAACTCCGTTCGCGTTTTTTCAAATTCCGAGGGTACCATGAATTGCCATTGATGAATGGACCATTTTACGAGATAAAAAGCCTATGCTGCTCCAAGGTTCAATGTATCTCTATACCAAATTTCATTGAAATCAGTACAGTGGTTAAACAATGTCATTTTTCTTGTTTCAAATTTTTTAAAAGCTTCTTTAATTCTGACTGATATTCAGCAGTGGCATTCCTTCATTTTACTACGTCTCATTTATTTTCCAATTTCCATTTTATTGTTCCAAGTAAAAGTCTAAATTTGCAGATTTTGTTTTCGGCAGTCAGATCCGTCAATAACGATATCTTTGGTTGCGAATTGGATCGCAATTTTTTAATCCGCGAATAATGAAAACGCGAATAAAGGAAGAGTGAATAAGGGCTTTAATTGTATAGAAGAAAAAGTATTTCACCCGCGTGGTTCCCGTTCCCGTAGGAATAAGGGGATAGCACTTGGGGATAGTGTAGCGTCCCAACAGTGGAAGAATTTTTCAAATTGATTCAGTAGTTTCAGATACTATTAAATGCAAACAAACAATCAAATATTTCCACTTAATAATATTGTCTAGTACTAGTGGACGCCCGCGACTTCGTCCGCGTGGAATTCATCATTCATTCATTTTTCACCAATCCCACGGGAACTATGATTTTTTTCGGGATAAATAGTCTGTGTGTTAATCCAGGCTAAAATGTATAACTATTTTAAATTTGGGTTAATTCGGTTCAGTAGTCGCGGTGTGAAAGAGTAACAAACATTCATACAATCAAAATCATCAGTTTTTCAAATCTCGAGAAACCATGGTTTTTTTCGGGACAAAAAGTTGCCTATGAATTAATTTAGAGTAAAATCTATTTCCATTTAAATCGGTTCAGTAGTTGCGGCGTTAAAGAGTTATTTTGTGTAAAGTAAAGAGACGTTACCAAGTACGGAGAGCGTGTGCGTGACGGTGTCGGTGCCGAACTGGTTGTCGACGTGGCACGAGTACTCGCCCGCGTCCTCGCGCGCCACGCCCGCGATCTGCAGCGAGCCCTCGGGCAGCTGGCGCACGCGCTCCGACGCCTCGAGCGGGTGGCCTTTCACCTGCGCAAATCACCAGTTTTAGTGGCCCCACTATCCACAGACTCATTTACGACGACTTCTACTTAAAGTGACAGCCTCGAGCGGGTGGCCTTTCACATGCGCAAATCACCAGTTTTAGTGGCCCTATCCACAAACTCCTTTTAGAAGAGAATACTCCTTTTTAAAATGACTGCCTCGAGTGAGTGGCCTTTCATATGCACAAATCACCATTTTTAGTGGCCCACTATCCTTTAGTGATAGGGATACAGACTTCTTCAAGAAAAAGGGTCAACGTTAGTAAACTGTTGTCAAAATTTATATTTCTTATCAGTAATAGTTGTTTTAGGTTTTTGATTCTCCGACGCCTCGAGCGGGTGGCCTTTCACCTGCGCAAATCACCAGTTTTAGTGGCCCACTATCCTTTAGTGATAGGGATACAGACTTCTTCAAGAAAAAGGGTCAATGTTAGTAAACTGTTGTCAAAATTTGAATTTCAAATCAGTAATAGTTGTTTTAGGTTTTTTGATTCTCCGACGCCTCGAGCGGGTGGCCTTTCACCTGCGCAAATCACCAGTTTTAGTGGCCCACTATCCACGGACTCATTTACGACGACTTCTACTTAAAGTGACAGCCTCGAGCGGGTGGCCTTTCACCTGCGCAAATCACCAGTTTTAGTGGCCCCACTATCCACAGACTCATTTAGAAGAAAGGACTCCTTTTTAAAATGACTGCATCGAGTGGATGGCCTTTCACCTGCGCAAATCATAATTTTTAGTGGCCCACTATCCACGGACTCTTTTAGAAAAGAGGACTCCTTCTTAAAGTGTCAGCCTCGAGTGGGTGGCCTTTCACCTGCGCAAATCACCATTTTTTAGTGGCCCACTATCCACGGACTCTTTTAGAAAAGAGGACTCCTTCTTAAAGTGTCAGCCTCGAGTGGGTGGCCTTTCACCTGCGCAAATCACCATTTTTTAGTGGCCCACTATCCACGGACTCTTTTAGAAAAGAGGACTCCTTCTTAAAGTGTCAGCCTCGAGTGGGTGGCCTTTCACCTGCGCAAATCACCATTTTTTAGTGGCCCACTATCCACGGACTCTTTTAGAAAAGAGGACTCATTCTTAAAGTGACAGCTTCGAGTGAGTGGCCTTTCACTTGCACAAATAATAAAATAATAAGTTTTAGTGGCCCACTATCCACAGACTCCTTTAGAAGAAAGGACTCCTTTTTAAAATGACTGCCTCGAGTGAGTGGCCTTTCACCTGCACAAATCATCATTGGACTCCTTAAAATGACAGCCTCGAGCGGGTGGCCTTTCACACGCATAAATAACCAGTTTTACTTATATTACTTATATTACCAGTTTACTTATATTATTTACGTGTCTTAATGAAAAATGGATGTAAAATTTTGCTGTAAAAACCACAAAAATAAGACGCACCTTGCGGCGACATATCTTTACGTTAGTTAAGGTAATACGATAATACCAAAAAAGTTGGATAATATAATTATATGGATATAAAAGCTATCCGTTTATATTTGTTTTGTACATTACCTTCCAGAGAATGTTAGGCGGAGGAACACCGACAGCTAGGCAAGGCAGTTTGACGTCCTCCTTGTAGGTAGAAGTGAACGATTCGTCGAATGAAGCGATTTTGGCGGGTACTGAAAATAAAGATTTGTTTATATGGTTATTTTTGGGAAGCTTCCTATTGGAGGTATTTTTTATTTTTGAAGGTGAAAATTTAGGCGAATGAAACGTTTATTGTATTTATTTTAGATAACATAAAAGTAAGTAAACGTCTGATTACCTTTGTCGCTGGGGCTGCAAGAGGCGGTGGCTGAGGGTTGTCCTTCGCCGATGATAGTGGAAGCAGTCACCCAGAAGTCGTAGCGGCCGGCCTTCAGTTCCGTCGCTGAGTAGCTTGTTTGAGATGCAGGTACCTAACAAGTAGCCATATTATAATTGTTTAAAAACCCTTTAGTTGATGTGAAAATATACGACTCTTTAGTTGATGTGAAGGTATTCGAGCTTCCTACTTTTTTTTTACTTTTCTACTACCTATTTGCCATAATGCGAAACTAAATATGACAGGCACCTGCTTCCTATTCAGGGTGAGATTAATACGTACAATACAAACGAAAGTCGTAATCGTAATTGATATAATGTATAACCTGGACTGTCGAGTACTTGCGTCAGTGGTTTAAGATGAATGATTAGTCACTATTTCTGGCAATTGTGAACATAGTTATATTAGCCTGAATTGTTGCTAACCTCCAATAGGAAATGGCAAATGAAAATATATGACCTTTTAGCGCGACCTTCAACAGGACAACAGTTTTGCTGTTATGATACAAAACTTTCGAGCCATGAACGGTTAAGAATACCAACTAATACCTGGGCGACCGAGTTTAGGTCTGGTCTGGTCAGGATCTGATAGATCATTGTCATCATCGTTTAGCGTTAACTATATCAATACTCTATAGTGTAAATTTTTAAAGTTTTTACCTTGTTGGGATGAGGTTCGGCGTTCTGCGCCTGAGTGTACACGTTGTAGTGAGTGACAACACCGTTGGGCTGCGCTGGCGGTCTCCACGACACGAGGATCGAATCAGCTGCCATTACTAGGGCTTTGACGGCGCGGGGAGCTTCGGGAACTGTAATTAAAAAACGAAAGTTAAAACGAATCGATAGGAATTCGTCATCTTTTTAAACGGTTTTATTTAGCGTGCCCTGTTTACTTCCTGTTGCCAGATCTTATATTTGGTACACACTCTCAGATGTACATCCTACAATCTAGATGGTCGCCTCTATGAAATTTCAGGTTACGATTTTTTCACGATTCTCTCAGTATGGATATCAAATGAAAGATCTTGACTAGTAGTATACCGTTATATCTGATCAATAGATACACTAGATTGACGGGAATCGTCAACAGACAGATTGATCTAATATTTGGTAAACACCTTTCCACACCCAAGATGGCCGCGGCTATAAAATTGTGAATGACATATTTTTTCACAATTCTGTCAATATGGGTATCAAATGCGAGATCTTGACTATTAGTATACGGTTTTGTCTGATCAATATATAGATATCAATCGATCATAAGGAGATTGGTGTGATGACTGCTGCCTAGGACTTACCGAATTGTTTTTGGTTTTTAGTACATTATGGGTGCCTTATAAAATTAATCTGCTAATATGTTATGACAGATGCTAATAAGTAGTCCCATAAAAGTTCTGCTACTTTATGAGGCTTGTTATAAAACGTTTTTAACGTTAAAAATGTATTTTTGATTTGCCAAATTCAGAAATTTCATCATGTGTTAAAAGTTATATTTTTGTTAACATATTTGAATATACGCGAGGTTTTAGAGATATAATGAAGTCCTCACCATCTTGTTCAGTCTGGCAATGAATAGGGACAGATCGCACACCGTCGCCTCCGTTAGTGGTCGCTAACACTTCCATAGAGTAGTTGGTGAACTTCTTCAGGCCGTGGAGAATGGTTTCGCTGCTGGCTGTGATCTTGGTGTCTTTGGTTTTCTCGTCTGGAATAAGAATTAATATTAGCAAAAATTTTGGGAGATCGCAGAATGCGAACTTGTCACAATAAAAGTTAGTTTTTTAATTATTAGCAACTTAAGGGATTGATAGACGGGGGGTTAATTAAATAATAATAATCGAAAGAAAGTACCTTTAAGTTTAAAATAACAGAACTGTATTACATCTAAGATTACATACATACTATTATTACCCTAGTGAAATGAGGATTTCACCTCGGAAGGGTTGACTTATTTTCCTATAAGCAAAAGTGCTGAGTACTTGTATACAATAATTTCTCTAGTAAGCCTGCGCCATGGCATATACTGTGAAGACAAAATGATTGTCGATTAATAACGAACCTCAAAAGTCCCTTTTTCTCGTTGCTTCAGGACGACAGAAAGAGCATAGATTTGCGACCATTGGTCGACTGTGCATTTTTCTCTTACGAGAATATTCTTCACTTTAATTTGATTACTGCACTGATTGAATATCTAAAATGTACTTGCGTATTTTGTAAGTAAAATAAATAGTTTCACCCACTCACCATACCAGGTCTCGCTGGGTCCGTAGATGACCTTGTACGCTTTGATGAGGCCGTTGGCGGCGGCGAGCGGCGGCGACACCCACGACACGCGGATGGTCTGCGCAGTGAGCGTGGTGCACAGCACGTCTTGTGGCGGCGCTGAGGGAGCCCCTTCCGCGGTGTAGGCGCGCACTTCGTTGGACACTGGCCCGGACCCCATCTTGTTGAACGCTTGAACGACGATGGCGTATTGCGTGTATGTCCTAAAGAATACAAATACATCGTTATCAACCCATATTCGGCTCACTGCTGAACTCGAGTCTCCTCTCAGAATGAGAGGGGTTAAGCCAATAATCCACCACGCTAGCCCAATGCGGATTGGCAGACTTTACACACGCAGAGGATTAAAAACATTCGCTGGTATGCAGGTTTCCTCACGATGTATCCTTCACCGTTTGAGATACGTGATATTTAATTTCATAAAATGCAAACAATAACAATAAAAATATTTTTCTTCTTCTTTCTTCTTCTTTAAACAACTGAAAAGTTGGAGGTGCATGCCCCGGACCGAATTCGAACCACCACCCTCCGGAATTGGGTGCAGAGGTCATGTCCACTGGGCTATCATGGCTCTTGCAAATAATTAATGATTAATTAAACTTACCTGCAAGTGAAGTTCTATTATAATTATATGAGTCGCTAAACTACTTGGTAAAATTATATCTGAAGAATGAAGTGACAAAATATAAATAAGTTATGTTAAAGTTCGTCCATAAATCCCGGACATAAAATTAAAGTTTCATGTGTTGTCTGTTTTTTATGCCTGGTAAATAGTGACGTAATTTACCGTTAAATAATAATAATTTATAAATGCGAAGGTCATTCATCACGAAATCTCGATAACCGCTTGACGTACAAAGATGAAATTTGGCAGGGAGGTAGATTATAGTTAGTAGGTATCCGTTAAGAACGGATTTTGGGATAGGGCTGGATTAAAGAGGTCTAAAGGCTCTCGTAAGTTTGTATGGATGGTCGATCATTTTTTATGCTATAAACTTAAAAATTGCCAGGGAGGTGGTTTATAGTCAGTTAGTGTTAGGATTGGCCTCGTAGTCTGATCCTATATACGGCTTTCCCGTAGCGATAAGATATATTCATGACAATTTCCCTATGTAAGCCATATTTTAAATTATGGCTTATAAGGCACTTAAATTTGACTGGCATATTATGTTCAAATGATGAATATCGACACGTTTAAAGTAACCTTAATAAAAATATACTCACTTCAGGTTGAAAATATCCAAATGGTGTTCCTTTCCAGATTCCTTTGAGATGTCAACGGTTTCAAAAACGAACGACTTGTTGCTTGAAGCTAGTTTGTAACCGACATAGTATCTGAAAGAAATATCTTCATTTAGTACACATATTTCCAAACAATATTGAATAGTAACAGACTTCATACAAAAGTTTCCATTTGGGAAATAGTTATCTAATTCCCAAAATGAAATACAAGAAAGCGTCAACTTTCTTCTAGTCTAACTTTCTTATAGTTACTAAAAAATTCCCACGTATACCCAAAGAAATTATCAAATTATTTCTTTTAAGTATGGTTGACATTTTCTTTATGCTCAAACTAGCTAAAAGCTTATGCAAGGAGTGGGCAAACCCTAGTTTATTGGTGAATCTATAGAGATTTTAATTTAGTTCCAGTACTATCAAACATTGACTTCATTTACCCTTGGAGTTCACCATTCCAGTCCTGAGGCTGAGGGGGTTTCCACGTGACACGGAGAGTATGTTTGTCCACGGCGTCCACCTTCACATCCTGAGGCATGCCGGTGGGGGATTCTTCCGCAGTGATGATGGTCACGGTCTCGGACGGCTCAGAAGTTCCCAGTTCGTTCTCCGCTACGATCCTGATGTGGTAAGCGGTGGCAGGTCGCAAGCTAAACACTCCAGCTTCAGTCGCGTCTCCAGGTACCAATACTCTGGGAATTAAAATGTTATGGTATAACTATAAAATATTAACCTAATTAAGCGGCCTACTATAGAGTCAGGATAGAATAGAGGCTATGGAACTCAAGACAATATGCTGTCCCTAGGTTAAGAGTGATCTTAACGATCACTCTCCGTCGATTTTCTTTCTACAAACCCTTATGCTTCGAAAATTAAAAAAATGAATGGGAATGACATTCACTATAGTCAGGTTACGTGACCAAGTTGTCGATTGGATCTGTCATTCCCATGCATTTTGTTAGTTTAGCGTTAGCGTTTGTAGAAAGAGAATTGACGTACCACATGGCTACAAGCCTAGGACTGATGGCTCAACGTTCTCTCTGAAGCACAGGAGAAAACATCACTATCTTCCCAAAAAAGAAACTAACTTCTTCCATTAGCGTGCTAAGAACAAATTGTACTCGGGCGCCGGCAAACCAGATTTTTCTATTTATGGTCAGGCTATAATTTAAACTACAGAAAAGACGTTATGATAATATAAAAAAGCATTATATGTATGTTCAATGTTTTTGGACTAAATAAAGATCGCTGTGAATCTGATAAGCTGTGAATCAATCTTTGCTACTATTTGGAATCACTAACCTGTCAATATCCTTTTCCCAATTGCCCTTAGCGCGTTTGTACTCAATAAGGAACTTCTTAATCGGTGAGTTGCCATCGTAAGGTGCCGCCCAGGAGAGTTGTACAGTCCTTCCAGATTTGTCCAGAACTTTCAGGCCATATGGTGCTTCGGGTACCTCTGGAAAATTTTAATTACAAAAGCTAATGAGTTACTGAAACTGAAATGGATCTTAATTCAATTAAATTGATAAAAAAAGCATACTTGAGAACCTTTTTGGAAGTTGGTTAAAATAGTAACAACGAATTGTGGCGCTAACAAAAATTGTGAGTCTACCAATATTATACTTTGCCTGCATAACGCATATAAGTTAGTAAGTAATTTAGCAAATCTAACAATTAATGTAGTAAATGAAAAATATCTATCTAAGCCTTTTCAACATTTGACCGGGTTTATGTGCGCGAGTTCTATGTAGGTCCCTGCTGGAATATTCCATCCAACGAACCTCTAAAAGCTTTGCAAGCCGTCCAAGTCGCCGATAGGCTCATGAAATGGTGAAGAGGATATAAGTATAGTTAGTGCATTGTTTTGATACACCGATGCAATTATTGGGCTCATCACAACACTTGAACTTTGCGCTTAAAAACCGACGAAATAGGAAGCGGTGAGCAGAGTCTGCTAGACTACGTCTCTGCCTCCTTTCCTCGCTACTATCCAAGCCACTCGTCAAGTGTGTGGCAGGCCCATAAGCATTACACACATGGGCATAAAAAAATAAAGGTATTTCCAAACCTTGAATGATCATGTTGATGCTAGTATCGTCGGAGCCAAAAGCGTTAGTGGCGACGCAGGTGAACAGAGCGCTGTCGGACCGTTCGGTTCTGCGGATGCTGAGGTCGGACACGACTCCGCCGGGCAGGATCTCTTCGCGGATCGTATAGCGTGGGTCGGACTTGGGTTCCAGGCGTTTGTTGTTCATGTTCCAGATGATCCCGATTGGCTGTTTGAACGAGTTAGTCATCAGCTGTGCAGGTGACATATACACCACAAAAATTCAAGTTCTTTGTAAGTTTGATAAAGTATGTACAGTTAAGAGCATGAAGCTTAAATTCAAATTTCGAGGTCAACTTAACTTAAAATACTATTTACTTAAAAATAATGTCGAAAATAGACTAACGCCGCCTGAGCGTATTTATCGCTCAGCCACGGTATAAAAAACGATAGGATAAATAGTATTACATTTAAATGTAGAATTAATTACCTTTTCACCCTTAGCTTGGCACTGTAAGACAGCTGGTTCACTTCGGCGTGCAGTTTGGTTTCTCATCTTAATTTCGAATTGGGGTGGTGCTAGAAAAATACAAGGGTTTATATTACAAAATTCTAAAAATATATTTTTAAATTATTTCACAACCACGCCCGTGCTTGTCTAGTGTGTATAAAGCAAAAAACGTGAGGTCGATAAGCCGAGTAGGAAATCTCCCGTTCATACATAGACAAAATACTTATATGGTTTCGCTGAGCAGCATTTCAGAAGAGCATGATTGCCGGAATAATCACAGGCACATCAAGTAGTCAAGATTAATGGGAAGCACTTTGTTGGAACCCTCGTAACTTTAATTTCAAGTTTTCTACTTTACTTACCACCATTAAATCATGACATGTCTTGACGTTTCAAAAGTACTTGTAAATTATGCCTAATTGAAATAAATTTTAAATTTATTCTTAGGGGTCACAAGCCGAAAACTTAGGCTGATCTTATTTGCCAATTAGTCATGCTTTTTCGTACGTGCAGGCAGCGCTTATCGATTCATAAGACATTATAACTTCAAAAAGTGATTTAAAAACATAAATCTTACCTTGAACGCTAATCAAAATAACAGCAGACAGTCCTGATCCGATTCCATTGACAGCCTCGCACAAGTAGTATCCCTCATTCGTTTTTTGGATATTGGCAATCATAAGTGTTCCATCCTCGACTTTTACGTTAGGGTTATTGGGTTTAAGGTCTTTGTAATCGCCAGGCGTGTCCCCTTGAATATTATTACAATAATTAAAACATGTATGTAAATAAATAATTGATTCTTATGTTAAAAAGTAAAACACTGAAGATTTCGCATCTTTATTGTAGATAGTATCTCTTCCAACTCAATCTTGCCCAGAGAGTCCGTTTGGTTTTGGATATAGTGGTAAGATGTCATACCAAATGTGTTTGTGTGTAATAACTGGAGGAGAATGTTCACTGCACACACACAGTCAGTTTTACACACCAACGCACTTGCAAATACGTGTCTGTATACCTTACAATACATTCAAAGCCTTCTCGAAATATTTAAAAAAGGAACTCAGAACAAGTCTACTTACATAGGTATACTCAATCCCAAAAAAGATCTTATTTAGATTTGGAGGCACAAAATCTGTTAAGTATAAATTAAAAAAAAAATACCTTCAGCCCTCTTCCATGTGACTTGAGGCTTGGGGAAGCCGTCGGCTTTACATTCGACTTTAGCATCTGAACCTTGAGCAAAAGCTTTATCGGTTGGTTCTAGTATCCAACGTGGGGGCACTAAAAGTTAACCACTCCATTAGTATTACATCGAGTTTCTTGCATTTAAATAACTGCACATGTTTCTAAAAGCATTTTACGTTATTTTTTTTATTATTAAAAATTTTACTTTGTATGTTACTTTGACATCAATTAAATATATTTTAGTAGTTTTTTTAGTTTCATCACTTTTTGTATTGCAATAAAGTCCATTCAGTAGGGTTTGAATATCTAGAAGTAACAAATTATTGAAAATTGGTTCAGCAGTTTCTTATCTCGTTTTAGATGATGAAAGTCTCACAAAATTGCTTAAATTTCAGTAAAATAGTGGTATATCGGGCAATATCGAATTTCACAATCTATGCAAGTTTATAAAACTGGTATATTTTATTTTTTTATTAATTGTCAATTAAATAACGTTACGCCCAAATTAAAACTTTATAACATGTAAAATAGACCAGTTTACTTAACTAAGCAATTATTATCCAAAAGCTCCGATAGCATTTATAAATAATAAAAAATAATTTCACATATTTAAGCCAGTGATACTTCAGCTGATAATTAATTAAAAGTGTATTGAAATAATATATCATGATGATAAAGCTGTTGCCATAGAAGCTTTTGTATTTTACACAGAAATTGCAAACCAAAAACTCCATAAGCTTATCTAGCTACAACCAAAGGGAAATTAAATAGGTTAATTAAAAAAAAACAAACCATAATAAGCTATTAAGCCTTCATCGCAAATCATAATAAAGATCAATTGAAATAATGTCTGACAAAAGCTCATTATTATAACATTAATTAATATATTTTACAACAAATTATGTGGTGATGATGATGATGCCAGATATTACATTATTTCAATTGAAACATTATTAAGCAAGCATGACTGCACGCAGAACCAAAAGAAAATACGCAAATAAATGAATAAACAAATAAGAATAAAGAGGGAACAATCAGGATATGGAGGGACATAAAAACATCTAATATGCAAGGGAGGAATGGAAGAAGAAATGGTTTCGTCGATGATAGCCGCAGCCGGTTCCTACGAACGACCTTTTGGATACTAAACTGATTTTTATTTCGCGACGATTTACTTTGTTAACTGTTAATATAATTCTGGGTAAATAAGTTGTATAATCGTTTAATTGAAAGTAGGTATATACTGGACAATATCTGGTCAACAAAGCACACAATATTGTAGCTACCTACGCAAAGCTTTTCCGTGCTAGGAGTAAAATATAAGGTTCAGTTGTGCTATTATACTTAGTTATGTACCGTGTACTTCTAATGAGGCGGAATAGTTGGAGGAGCCGGCGGCATTACGCGCGAGACAAACGTATCGGCCGCTGTGCAACCACCCAGCTGGGTCGATGAGCAGAAGCGAAGCCCTCTTTGCTATTTTAGTTGCCATTACGCCGGCTATTTCTTTTAAGGGTCGCCCTTCGAAGTACCATTGAATATCGAGTGGAAGATCACCCTCAGAAATCAAACAGGTGACCTGAGTCGCTTGGCCCGCATACAGAGGGGTTTCGAACGAGAAGGGGACTATGCGGGGCAGTACTGGAAAGAACCACAGACGGTCGGGTTAAATTGTTTTAATGGCAAGCATTGTTAGTAAATTGTGAGGGACAAGTAAAGAGACGTGTATCGATAGTGTTCGGATCGGGCCTTTATTGGTGCTTATATTTTGTGATGTTAGTTCCCTTTTTGATATTTCGTAAAGAATATATAAACGTGCCATTTACGACTAGAGTTGCTGCGTGTTCGGCGCGACCGGCCGCATTTTGGACAATACACGTGTAATTCCCCTGATGATTTGCACTGACGGAGTTGATCGTGAGAACAGAGGCTCGGGGGCCCAGCGGGGTAGTCATTATGTCTCGATGTAAACTTGAGTCGATAGTTTCGCTGCTGAATGTCCAAGATATCTCAAGTGGCAGATCTCCTTTAGTCGCAACGCAGTTCACTACCACAGCATCTCCAGGGTTGGAAGGCACCTCCCCGAAACTGAATGGCACTACCAAGGGTGGAACTGGGACAGCAAACATCTTATATGAAGCGAGAAATATAAAAGACATTAATTTTAGACTTAAAATGACAGTTTGTAGTTACACATAATAGTTATTATCTTCCGCACCCTTAACGACTAGTTCAGTGTCATGAGAAACAATGCCTCCAGCGTTGCTCGCGGTACAGTTGTACAAGCCTGCGTGTTTGGCTTCTACCGACTCAATGGTAAGTACGCTACTTCTTCTGTCGATGTTACTGACACGAACTCCGACGACTGTATTGGCTGACTGATTGTTAACTGTCCATTCTATTTTAACTGGTTGGTCACCGTGAGTAATAATGCATTGTAGCGCAAAGTAGTCTCCTAAGAAAGCCGGTTCTGGACCGGAAGTGAAAGGTGCAATCTTGGGAGGAACTGAAACAAACTTTATCTAAGTCACTAAATAATAAGATTCTACCACTAAACGTTACGACTAACCATAAACGACTAAGTCTGCTGAGTAAGTAGTACGGCCGGCACGATTTTCACCGGTGCAGGTGTATGAACCAGCATGTTTTGCGTCAACTGATTCGATTATGAGTAAACTACTACGTTTAGAATTGGTCATTGAATAGTCATTATTTCTCTGGGATATCAAATGGCCATTGAACGTCCAAGTTATTGTTAGCGGGAGGTCGCCAAAGTTTACTGTGCACGCTGCCTGCAGGTACTCCCCGACGTTTGCAGGCTTTTCGCCAAACGAGAACGGTAAAATGTTTGGGGGGACTGGAAGAACATTATTATTTTGCTTTACCAATAATACAGAACATTAAAATAAACAAACAGAAAATACATAAACATAAACTCATTATAAGAAAGTATTAGGGGACATATTTTAAGCACCGTTTATAATCAATGCCGACGAATGAGAATGGGTCCCGGCATCGTTTTCAGCAACACATGTGTAGTTTCCAGCGTGACTGTGCGTTACGGACCCAATACTCAGAATAGCACTTCTTTCTCCAATGTTAAATACAGTCACCCCGGATCTGGGTTTAATAGGTTCATCGTCGAAGAGCCACTTTAGGTGAAGCGGATGGTCACCCTCGATAACTGAACAAGCTGCGGTTACCACTTGCCCAGAATTCATTGCTACCTCTCCAAATGAAAACGGTTGGACCACGGGAGGAACTAAACAATACAAGCAAGCAACACCGGTTTATTATTTGAATTTAATACCGATGACGTTGAGTACGGCCGTATGGTTAACAGTGCCCGCCCTGTTTGTGGCTGTACATGTATAATTGCCACTGTTTGCTCCGGACGCGGATGGAATGTCTAGTACAGAAACGCGTTCACTCAAGGTTGTAGTTTTCACGCCCATTCTACGTGTCAAGAGGTGGCCTTGAAAGCTCCACGTTATGTTCATCGGTATATCTCCTTTGGGTACGTGACAATCGAGATGCACAGATTCTCCCGCAAAAACTGCCTCGTCCAGTTCAAAAGGTTTGATGTGAGGAACGACTGAGCAAAGAAAATAGCATATATTACGTTAGTGGTTTATGTGAATACATGCTTGGACATTAAACTACAAATACCATTGACGTGTAGCGTAGTAGTATATCTATCTTCCCCAGCTCTATTTCTCGCAATGCAAGTATAATTGCCACTGTGAGCACCCGTGATTGAGGCTATGGATAAAAAGGACGTCTGCTCTGCCATCTTCAACGTCTTGATACCCGAAACTGTTGATAGGTCTTGACCCTCGAAAGTCCAAGTGATGGACATCGGTCGATCCCCTTTGCTGGCGTGACATGTCATTTGCACTGATTCTCCATAGAATAAGGATTCCTCAATATCGAATGGCATTATGTGGGGTGGAACTAATTAAAAACAATAAAAAACAATGCTAAGTTTAATCTAAACGTGCATTAGACATCTATCACGTTCCGAGTTCAATGGAATGTTCTAAAGGAAGGAGTAGGGCGACATCTAGTACCATGAATATTGACGAGCGCAGAGTGATGGGCGCGGCCGGCGCGGTTACTGGCGGTGCACGTGTAGTTGCCGCTGTGTTGGCCCATCGCTGTCGGAATGCTAAGGACGGACGCTTTCTCCCCTAATTTAGTTGTAGTTATACCCATATTGTTGTGATAAGGTATTTCTGTGTCTTGGAAACTCCATGTTATCTGAAGGGGACTATCTCCTTTCGACACGTGGCAAGTGATGTGCACTGATTCACCCGCAAAAATAGACTCTTCGACTTCGAACGGGATTATGTATGGAACCACTTGCAATTTAAACATTAAAATAATTAACTACAAAAAAAGTAAATAAAAAGAATATTACTAGGTACTTAAATAAACGATATTATAATTTGTTAATGTACGGGTTTATACCGGTTACTTTTAGAACAGTTGTGTAGGAGGCGACACCAGCGCGATTTTTTGCTACACATGTGTAGTTGCCGCTATGGGCACCAGTGACGGCTGGCAGCATTAGAACGGATGAGCGATCTCCAACTTTCGTAGACGTTCCTAATTCGCGTGAGAGTGTCTGCCCGTTAAACTCCCAGTAGACTTGTAACGGTATATCTCCTTTGGATACGTGACACATCATCTGGACAGACTCCCCCGAAAATAAGGCTTGATCGACGTCAAACGGCAATATGTTCGGTACGACTATAATTGTAAATAAAAAAAAATGTATGTGAAAATAAGTATGATCAACGAAAAAGAATAAGCTAACTTTGCTTTTGAGACATGTTAATAGAATCCATGCTTATTCTAAAAACATATCTCAGCCGTATACATGGCTGCCATAAATGAAAAGAATAACAAATATGAGTATGATGAATGAATGAAACTGACCATGAACATTAAGAACAGTGGAATGGTTAGTAGAACCGGCACTGTTGGTAGCTACGCAGGTATAATTGCCACTATGCTCAGCGGTAGCCGCCGCGATTGAAAGGAATGAGGTACGCGATGTCATTTTAGTAGTCATTATACCAAGGTGAGACGACGTATTCTCAAAGCCATGAAAATGCCACTTAATGTCAAGCGGCAAATCGCCCTTTGATACCTGACAGTTGAGCTGGACCATTTCTCCAGCAAAAACTGACTCATCCGCTTCAAAGGGCACGATGTATGGTAATACTGTTAATCCAGAAAGCCAATTTCGTATTATTAGATATATTTTACATGTGCAAGCGTGCAACGTGCGGCAGAGGCAAGGTCTATCTTATATTAAGGTTTACGAGATACCATGGACATTGACTGTGGTAGAGTGCACAGCTAGGCCAGCTCTATTTGAGGCGTGACATGAATATTCGCCGCTGTGGCTAGCTGTGGCGATAGAAATAGTTAGCAGCGATGTTCGCTGGCCGATTTTCGTCGTCGTAATTCCTTCATGGGAGGACAACTCTTTTCCATGGAAACTCCAAGTAATAGCAAGAGGCGTGTCGCCTTTAGATACGTGACACGTCAATTGTACGGACTCGCCGGCAAATACTGGCTCTTCAGCCTCGAATTGAACGATGTGCGGAGGAACTGGCAGGGAAAATAAAACAAACTAAAATGAAAATACTAACACATAAGGTTATGAGCAGTGTACCCTGAACGTTTAAATTAGCTGTGTGATTTGTGCTCGCTACGGTATTAGACGCTGTGCAGGTGTAATTGCCCGTATGTTTCTCCGTCGCGGACGGAATAGCCAATATAGAACTTCTATCTCCTACTTTAGTTACAATTACTGCATTATTATTTTCTAGAGGTCGGTCACGGAATAGCCATTTGAGAGTAAGGGGCATGTCTCCTTTTGGTATATGACACATAATTTGTATACTTTCTCCATAAAAAACAGCATCATCGAATTCAAAGGGGGATATTATAGGCGCCACTGGAAATGTACAATTATTTTGTTAAACAAATAAATCTTTTAATAATTCATAAATATTCTGGGATATTAGGGGAACAACAAAACACGAAAAGCACAATTTGTTCATCGTGAGCGTATACCCTTCACATTGAGCGATGCGTGGTGACTAGCCTTGGCGACAATGTTAGATGCAGTGCATGTATAATTGCCGGAATGTTTTGCTGTCACAGTAGGTATGATAAGAGCTGAACCCATGTCCCCAACGTTCATTATGTTCACCCCAGGGAGCAAACTCACATCTCCTCCACTGAAACTCCATTTGAAGCTTAAAGGTTTATCTCCTTTTGGAACGTGACACATTACTTGGACGCCCTCACCAAAAAATACAGATTCGTCGAATTCAAATGGCGTTATGATCGGTGCCACTGAAATAATTGGTTTTCTTTATTTTGTGAATACCGAGATTCCTTTCAATTGGAAGACATCTAAATTACCTTCATAGATTTTCTTTCTACAAATTGATTTTATGACCCGCCAAAGTTACTAAGGATAGGGATCGATAAGCAACACATAACATATCAACTACAAATCTAGAAGGCTTTAAAACTAAGGAATATGTAATATTGTACCATTGACGAATAACTGAGCAGTATGGTTCATTGCGCCTGCTTGATTTGTTACTACACAAGTATAATTTCCTTGATTTTGGTGGCTAACCGACTCAATACTAAGTTGACTTGCACGCTTGGTGTTCATAAGTGATATTCCGAGATCGCCAGGTTTTATTTTCTGTTCGTTGAAGTACCATTCTAGTCTCAAGGGTTGATCGCCTTTAACTACTGTACATGTGACCAAAACCATTTCTTGCGCATTTACAGGTTCTTCGCCAAATTCAAAAGGCATCACTTGTGGAGGGACTACGATAGGATATAGAATTGGGTAAATTAGCAAAAAAGTAAACAGCTTTAAACACTGATTTTCTGGTACCGTTAACATATAATTCAGCCGTATGATTGGTTGTTCCAGCTTGGTTTTTCACGGCACAGGTATAGTTGCCTTGATTGTGATGAGTCACTGACTCGATAGTAAGTTGGCTTGTTCTTTTAGCGTTGGTAAGTAACACCCCATTGATATTGGATATTAAGGGCTTTCCGTTGAAATACCACTGGATGCTTAGTGGTAAGTCTCCTTTGCTAGCGGTGCATATAACAACGACCATTTCCTGATCGTTCACAGGATCGAAGCCAAAATCGAAAGGCATTATTTGCGGGGCAACTGAACAATAGAATGTGATAAGTTATATTGTGATTTATTAGAATTAGAAACAACGAAAACAATAAATTCACAAATATTACAAATTAGAAACGGTATGAATGGAAAAGGAATGTAAACAAAATATATAACATAAAATAATATAATGCACTATTAAATTATCGTGCGAACAGAAAGCTAAGATTCATGGATTCCACCAAGTACCATTAACTATGAGAACCGCGCTGTGACTACTGCGGCCAGCTTCGTTTTCCGCAATACAGGTGTAGTTGCCGATATGTTCATGTTGAACGTTCTCTATGCTCAATACAGATATTCTCTTTCCATTTCTATTAATGAATAGGCCATTGCCAGAATTGAGGGGCTGGTCATTCAGCTGCCAGTAAATTTTCAAAGGTAGATCACCCTTTCCTACTGTACATGTAAGTGATACGGTGTCACCTGCATTAAGTATATCCTCTCCGAAATCGAAAGGCGTTACCTGTGGTAGAACTAGACAAAGAATACGATAAATTCAGTAGGGTTTAGACTAACGTCGATGAAGAAAATAGGAATATTGGATAGGATTTGTTTAAGATGCGACAAGCAGCAGCCATTTATAATTTGAAAATGCCGAGTTACCGTTAACAATTAACTCAGTTGAATAATTTGCATCTCCCGCTTGGTTTCTTACGTAACAAGTATAAACTCCCGTGTGAATGAATGAAACGGAATCAATAGATACGGTGCTCGATTTGTGACCGATCTTTGTTACGGTGATTCCTTGAATTTTGTTAGCATTCTTCCCGTTTAAATACCAGGTGATATTCAATGGAACGTCACCCTTAGTCACCATACATTGCAATCCAACTGTATCACCCGCATTGGCTGGCTCATCACCGAAAGTGAAGGGGTGGATTTGGGGTAAAACTGTAGTAAAAAAACTACTTATTAATAATATTTTACGTAAATATGTTGCAAAACAGTATAGGTAATAAAATATTGGACTTAGGACCGTTAACTTCCAGCGCCGAACTGTGGTTTACTTGTCCAGCTAAATTTTCTACATGACAAACGTATAGTCCTCGGTGCGTTCCGTTTACAGAATCTATGTTTAGGATAGACATTTTTCTGCTCATGCTGCCTATCACGATTCCCAGAGAGTTGGTTTGTGAAATTTTTCTTCCATTTAAACTCCACGAGAAGTTAGCAGGGAGGTCACCCTTATTCATAACGCATTGCACCGATGCCGTGTCGCCAGCATTTGCGGGTTCATCGCCAAACTCGAAGGGTAATATTTGGGGAGGTACTGCAGTATAGAAAAGCGTTAAAATAAATGAAATAGTTCTAATCAAACAGCGAACCATTAACACTGAGAAGGGTGGTGTGATTCGTTTGGCCGGCTTGATTTCGAATTTCACAAGTGTAAGAGCCTCGATGAATTGAATTCACTGCCTCGATGTTTAGAATAGACGTTTTCTTGCTTATCGTAGTAAGCACAATACCGAGATTATTGCGTGGCTTAATTTCTTCTCCATTGAACAGCCATTTAAAAGTGACAGGTAGATCGCCCTTGTTCATAATACACGACACTGATGCTGTTTCGCCTTCATTGAGAATTTCTTCACCGAACTCAAACGGAGTAATTTGTGGTGGGACTAATAAAAGCAATAAATACTATTGTAACTATTAGGTTTGTAGGTAATTAGGGAGCACAATTGTGAAACAAAAGAAAATAAGCGGAACTTTTTGGATGAACTACCGTTAACTTCGAGAACAGCGCTGTGATTGGTGGAGCCAGCCGGGTTCGTCGCCACACAAAAGTAAGTGCCCCTGTGTACTCCGTTTACGGAATCGATGTTTAGAATAGAAGTCTTTCTGTTAATATTCGTGAGGACGACTCCTAAATCATTATTCCTCGATAGAAGCTGTCCATTAAATATCCAAGAAATGTTTAGGGGCTGGTCGCCCTTGCTTACGGCACAAGATATTGATGCCATATCTCCAGCATTCGCAGGTTCGTCACCAAACTCGAATGGCAATATTTGCGGAGGAACTGTACAAAACTGTATCGTATTAGAACTAGGAGCACGTGTGGCAAACGATGTAGCTTTGGCGGGCATAAATCTATTCAAATTTAAAATTACAATTATAAAATAAATTTCTTCTCAACCTAAGATACTGCAATAGAGTAAATTTATCTGAAAGAAAAACATTAGTGAACACATCGAATATACTTGCAAACATTTTTGCATATGTTGATCAACTTTGTGACAATTTTGTTTTCAAATTTTCTTTATCGCTCATTACTCCAGAACAACAACAAATCCAAAAGTCGAATTAAGGTTTGATAATTACAATAAATTAAGTAGAAAAAGTCACATTTGTTAATGTTTAATGTCCCACTGCTAACATAGGCCTATATCAAATATAAAAATTCTTTGAAGTATTAAGTTTAAAATAACTTACAACTATCTTTCTGTTTCTAGGTAATTGTTTGTGAAGAATTCATCTCTAATTTCGTTTTTCTTGATTTCAAAACTCATCTAAGTGATATTATAATAACGATAATGCAGAAGTATTGTCTGTAGTAATACAGAATTAACAAAAACAGTACAAATCTAATAACTAAGAAACTATTGAGAGGTATTTTTAAGACTAAGCCTGGCAATTAGAAAATATGGCATTCTATCGAAATTGTAGCTCAGAATAAATCGCCAGATGTTATGTTACGTGATAGCCCAGTGGATATGACCTGTGCCTCCGATTCCGGAGAGTGTGGGTTCAAATCCAGTCAGGGGCATGCACCTCCAACTTTTCAGTTGTGTGTATTTTAAGAAATTAAAATATATCACGTGTCTCAAACAGTGAAGAAAACATGATGAGGAAACCTATATACCAGAAAATATTCTTAATTCTTTAACGTGTGTGAAGTCTGCCAAGCCGCATTGGGCCAGCGTGGTGGACTATTGGCCTAACCCCTCTCATTCTGAGAAGAGAATAAGGCTAGAATGTTAATATCTCTTAATAAATTGGTTTTGCTCTAACTTTTCCTTTATCAATTTTATCAATTAGATGAGCTTTGAAACTCTTGTTGTATTATCGTAAACAGTTAACTCACCCATAACTTGCAATTCGAGAGTTCCTCTTGCGCTGTAACCCTGAGAGTTCTTAGCCACGCAAGTGTACGTCGCTTGGTCGCTCATTCGCTCGACGTTTTCGATAACAAGGGTGCCGTTGGGGAATACTTTCTGTTTGCGATTGATTGGTAGAACACTGGAATGATTGAATTGAATAACCATTGAATTGTGTGATACTCGCCACTTCTCTTCTTTACTTTAGAATTTATAACAATATATTTTCTCAAAACTTCTGCAATGTAGCGATAGTATATTTTATTACTTCATTATTACGGACCTATTGGGGATTTATCTGCCTTTTATTTTCTGTACGACGATGGAAAACTACCAGTCTAGCCAAATACAATTCTAATCAAAAAATAGTTTAGATACTCCTCAAGTCAGATAGTACTTTTAAAGATTTTTGCCACATCATTTACCTTTTACCAATATTCCCATTATATTTGGGGGACCAAACAGTCCGAAAATACTAGTGTTAGGAGTGGGTACGACAATAGTCCAGTGGGCGGGAAGCGAATCTCTCTAGTCGCCGATGAGTCCGGCCCCTTTACCTTAGAGCTATTGAGGCTTAGCTCTAAATCTATACTAATATTATAAAGCTGAAGAGTTTGTTTGTTTGATTGATTGATTGAACGCGATCTCAGGAACTACTGGTCTGATTTAAAAAAATATTTCTGTGTTAGATAGCCCATTTAATGAGGAAGGATAGAGGCTATTATCTCCGTGTTCCAACGGGAACGGGAACCACGCAGGTAAAACCGTGTGGCGTCAGCTAGTTGTCTATGTATCCTAGAGTCATCACTAATATTGTAAAACTTAAGACTATTATCGAGATTTGGTTATAATTGTTACTTTGCCAAGAACCAAGTTTTGTCGGCGACATTTCGTAGTGATAGACACTATTTCTGTTATTATGATTTCTAATAGAAGTTCTAAAATGTGCTCAAAGTTTAGACACACCTAGGCTAAAACTCAGTGCCGTAAAGCCAGTTTAAAAAAAAATCAAAGTTTGTATGTACCGGCCATCTCGTTCCCAGACGATGGAGTCGATGGGGTATCCGGCCACGGGGCAGTGAGCGATGAGGGTGTCTCCGGCGACCACGGGGCGTTTCTTCATGGTGCGGACGTAGGGCATGCCGTATACGTTCACGCGGGCCGAGTGAGATGCGCTACCAACCTGGAAATTCCAAAATAAGTCCTACAAATTCCTGTTTCTATCACCATATCCTTTAGCGGAATACAGCAGTGTTGCTTGGCGGCAGAAATACCCATGATACTAGTACTTCCCCGGAGTTGCTCTATCAAATAAATTAATTAAACAAATAAACAACCCGACTGCATAAAATATAAAAAAAACTGAAAAGAAAAAAAACAAGTTCAGTCCAGAAGTGTAGAAAGCAATTAGAAAACAGTCGGGACCTATTAAATAATGTAGAAAATCATTCTATCCAATATCTAAGATCCCGAGGCGTATTTTGTATAGACAACTAATAAATAACGTTTTTCTAATTGTAGATTTTTTTTTAAACATGGCCATGATATACTATTTTAGAATCCTCATAAAAAGCTCTTGAATTTGACATACATATTGCAATATTAAAAAATCAATTTTTTTTCACCTCGAGTCTATAGCGTCTCACTGTCGTCATGTTATTTTTTTTTAGTTTCACCTATCTAAGAACACTTGGGTTATTGAGACCAATCTAACGATATTCTAATTATGTAAATCCATTCAGTGGAAGATATGAGGTAATAAAGAATATTACATACATACATACATACAAGATACGCGCGAAAAACATAACCCTTCTTGCAGTCGGGTAAAAACACTAGTGCTATTAAATAAACAAAAAGTATCCTATAACCATCTCCGTATTATGGCCTCAAATTGCGCCATGTTTCATTTCAATAGAGATGATGACAGTTTTTTAAATTGTATATAAATTAAGAGATTGCTAATAGTAAAGTAATTTTGTAAAAGGAACAGGGTATCTGCGATCATTACTTTCGGAGCTACAGAGATTTAAAGGGTCAGATTTGCGGCGCTGCCGCAGATCCCTGAAAAACGCCCCATACAAAATAGCACGAACTAATGACGTCGTAGGCAATGTAATGATCGTTAGATTTGTATGTGCGTTCAAACAAAAGTCATCCCCATTCATTCAGCGTGATGCCCGGTCAAGAAAAATACAGACAGGCAGACACAAACAATACTTAACAATTATATTTTTGGCTTCAGTATTGAGTAATGCCCTTTAACTAAATTTTTCAGTATATCTTCAATGTACAGAAATTTGACCTGTCACGGTTTTATTATACAGCTTGGCAAAAAAGTGTAGAAACGGAACTAACTTATTTTCCTCTTACAACACTATTCAACTTGTCAGTTAGTCATATTAGTTAGTGTATGATATCAAAAGTGATTATTCCGTCGGCTTTAAAGGTTATGTTGTTATGGTAACGTTTACGTTTCTCGTATTTGTGTTATCATATTGCCAATAGTGGCGCCTCTATTAATTTCTACTCTTCTTTGCCAGGCTAAGTACTTAAAGTAGCAAGTAGCAAGTTTGAAAGTAGCAAACATACCTTGCTGGATGCGATGCAAGAATACAAGCCTCCATCGTTGGGGTGTACGGAAGAAATGTTCAGATGAGATTCAACGTTGCCGTCGGCGGTGACGAACTGTCCGATCTGGAGACGTTCGCCGCTGTTGAGCTTCTCGCCGTCGAGTTGCCACGCGATATCAGGAGTGGGATTGCCAGATGCAACGCATTTGAGCCGCAGGGACGGACCGGACCGGAGGGTTTGTTCGCCGAAGCTGTGACGGATCTGTGGTGGTTCAACTGAAATTGTTAAAAAAAAATGTTATTAAGGTTCTTAATTCAATAAAATCATAATATTAAATTAAATATTTTAAATATAATAAAATTAAATAAAATCAGCGCCGTCAGCGTTTTAAGGGTTACAGACAGACCTGCTGTCTTTAGGGTAGGATACTGTTTGTAAGTTTTAAATCTGAATAAATTTATTTTCTTTCATTCTTTCTTTCTAATTATTTACCACCATATGGAGGGCAATGGTGACATATTCTTCATTCTTATGAGGATTATAGTTAGCGACCAAGTCTTGGATCCATGTCATTACTGATAACACGCACTGTTGACAAGACTTTAGTATTCAGGCACTGAGAAATTTTGGACAAAAAGGTGTTAAAGCTGAAGTGACAACAGGCGGGCATATGGTTTGAAGAGCCGATGGACGTTGAGGTCACAAGGTGCTGGAAGAGCAATCCTGCACCGGAAAATCGGTGTTGGTGTGACCAACTACTAGACGGGCCGACAATTTCAAGCTGGTTACAGTAAGCCGCTGGATGCTGGCGGATTGAGACCGTGGTGTTTGTTGGAAGTCCACACAATAGGGCTATGTCCAGCAGTAGTATCCATCATAATATAGACAATAATGAAGAAGAATGTGTCTCTGTAGTGTCTCTGTCGCATTTACTAAAGTTTAAAGGGGCTCTTGTGTTCATTGATAAATATATATACATATAGGGCTATTACTCGCGCTAAAAATAGACCATCTTTTGATAAATGACAGATAGTCTAACTCTAACCTCTAAATATAGTCACTTTCTTTTTCTTGAAATGGCAAACCAGTGAATGACATTTATCAGAAGGTGGTACATAAACTGGCTTAGTACATAAAATAAAAAAAATAAAAACTACATACATCGTCCTCCAAGTTTAAGTTCCGCGCTGGCACCAGCACTCTCCTGGTCGTTCCTGATGAAGCATTGGTACATGCCCTTGTCTTCCTTCTTTACTGATTCGATCCTGGAACCATTCATTGTATGTTTATTATTAAAGAATCTAAAGTTGTTTGGAAAATGGCAGCATACTTTGCATGTAAGTATATACATATTCAGCATCGTCGAGTGTTTCGTTTTCAATTCTATTTTAAACGCGATGCCCTAAGCAATTTCTTAAATAACATAAAGATTATGAATGTCATAGTTCGTTCCCCAGACAAACACTACCAAAAGATTTCTGTTCAACATTTTATATTAAATTTATGCTTCATTTGGATTATATTCTGGAATAGAGACCCATCGTACCTTAAAATGGGGTCATGATGGTTCATGTCCTTGCCGTCCTTGAGCCAAGTAATAGTTTTTACAGGGTTTCCTTCATATCTGCAAGTGAACACGGCGGGGCGGCCAAAATCAACAGTTTGCGTTGCCGGTTCTACCGCGGCTTTCAATGGAGCTGTTACGGTTAGAACGGTTTCAACAGATTCACCTGTAAAACATATGAAAATTATATTAAGTGTTGTCATCATTATGAACCCATATTCAGCTCACTGCTAAGCTCGAGTCTCCTCTGAGAATGAGAGGGGACTCGAGCTCCGTAGTGATAATGTGGGTTGATAACGAACAGTTATTCTTCTATTTGAGAAGCAGACAATTCAAACAAATTAAAGATCGTCTTAATCGTTCTAGCCTGACTTAAAAATGGCTAAGTTAAATCAACTTTGTTTTTTAAAGGTATTAATATATGAATGCTATATAATTACCACCAACAGAGTTGTTCACTACACATAGATATTTTCCCGAGTCTTCAACTTTAGCCTCTTTAATGATAAGTGTTCCCGAAACTTGTTTAACTCTGTCATTCAATGCTACTGGCTGTTTTCTTGCAGAGCCATCTATGAATTTGTACCATCTGTAACAATAGAAAACACCTTCAATGTGGATTTACTTACGAAAACCATATTTCAGTAATAAATTTCAATTTGGTAATAATTATTATTATGAAAATCGTTAATTTGAAAAAATTAAAAAAGTGCTATTTTCTAAATTAATAAGATATCTAATTAAATTCAAAACAATTATTCTATTAGTCGAAGGACAAAATATAAAATAATCAAATATACCGTTTCATTGAATTAGTTTTCAATTTCGATAACAAGAAGCATGACTTATTTTGTAGAATATAGATTAAAGCGATGTTAGCCGTGAGAACACAAAATGTATACTGCCAATGTTTCCAATATCAGGATTCCAAATTTTGAAGAAGACAATAAACAAAGCCTCGAAAATGTGAAACAAATATCCCAAATTTTGATTAGTATTACGAAGCTAGCGATACAAAAAGCTACCACGTGAAACAAATATAAGTGTCAAATATCATCGCCCCAGAGCAGTCGGCACAGCTACGGATCGAGTGAAGCACAAAGTAAAGATTAAAGCGTCTGAATGAAAGCAAGAACACCCTGTCACTTACCAGGAGGTGTCTACGCTGCTCAATCGTTACTTTGGCTGTGGATCGTAAAAGGCGCGCGGCCGGCCGCGGTACTTCACGCCTTCACGTCTCGCGGGGGCAGGCCCGCCGCAACAGACTGCAATAACAACGCACATCAATACATTGGGATGGGGTGAAGTCTCTACGTGAAGATGAATGCGTGAGATGCCGTCGGCCGGCCGGCGTTAGACCGTACCTCGTCAAGGGCGCTGGGAACGCCTGCACCTCGCACAGGAGTGCGAGGCTTTGCTCGTCCCGCCCTACTTGACGGTTGAGCCCGTCGCCGGTCACTTTCGGCCCCGTCCTACCCGTTGGTTCTGGAATAGAGACCAACTGTGACAAAAAGGTACCTACGACTCACCTAAACACGGGGACTGGAAAAGCGGCTACTTGGCACGTCAAGAACGCTACATCGTTTTGAGGCACGAAGAACACTTCCCAACCTTCGAAATGTATAGCGGAATTTTTTCTAGGTGCAATTTTATTTGTCGGCTCTGCAATAATGACAGAGGCTCGTTTAGTCGAGTGGAAACAAGTGACGTATTGTGGCGGACTACGAGTAATTACCGAGTTATAATTAATTTATTATCTATCAGAACTATGGACTTACCTAAAAATCGGAGGCGGATATCCGGCAACTTCGCACGTTAGATAGACGGATTGTGATAGAGAAACTAAGAATATTTCACCACCCTCGAATTTGCGGCTTTTATCGCCTCGAGGCGCAATTTTATTCGTAGGTTCTGCAATACGGAAGATAATTTGGTAACGCACCTTGAAACTGGTACAGGATATCCTTGCGCGGGACACAAAATGGCCAAAGAGGTATTTTGAGAGAAATGAACAGCAGCTTTTTGAGTTGAGGTTATACTAGGAGCGGCGCTGGCAATAGGTTCTGAAGACACAACATATCAGTGGGTTGTAATAACAGCAAAATCATACAGAGCCTTTGATATTTTGTAACCTGATTGAAGGAATTTCGCTAAATAAAACAACGTATTACTAAAACTTGCCTGAATATAGGAACAGGAAACGACTGAGCTTGGCACAATAACGCAAAACTTTGGTTGACCGTTCTTACGAAAGTACTACTACGAGCATCCGTTGAGAAGGTGGGTGCTTTGAATCCGACTGGTTCTGCAGTTTAAAAAGAATATTAGCTGTAACTGTGTAACAAAAAGTAACTTGCCTGAAAACTGGAGCAGGAAAGCTTTGGGCTTGACAAAGAAGAGCGAAACCTTGTCCAATACGTTTCCTGAATATACTTCCCATCGACTCAGATGAAAACGTTGGGGATTTAGCACCAACAGGCTCTATAATTATTTTATTTTAAATATATAACAACGAACGAATTATAAACAAAACGGGAAACTTGCCTGAAAATTGGTACAGGAAAAGCCTGCGCTTGACAAAGAAGTGCGAAACTTTGATTCTCATGCCTCTTTATAGACGAAAGAGCAGATTCTGACGAAAAAGAAGGAGCCTTTGATCCAACGGGCTCTGTAGGAAATAAATGCGTTTTTATTAGAAATAGGAAAAACATTTGTCTCTATCGTAGCAGCTTCAAAATGTTTTACTAGACAGCTAAGCGTATACCTACATTTTTGACTTCAGTATTTCACAGTAACATTATTAAAACACACTTGCCTGAAAATTGGTATGGGAAAAGCTTGCGCTTGGCATGTCATGGCAAAACTTTGGTTCTTGTGCCTGGTGACCGCTGATGAAGTTAGATCATTTGAGAAGGTCGGTGGTTTCGAACCAACGGGTTCTGTAGAAGGAACATTGGATTGTGAGAACTTACCTATAGATAGGAATAGGTGATGCTTGGGCTTGGCAAAGTAATGCAAAGCTGTGGCCTGTTTCTCGAATAAATATACTGCCTTTGGAATCAGTAGAAAACGAAGGAGCTTTTGCGCCAATCGGTTCTAAAAGTATATAGATAGTATAAATATCCAATACATAACCCACCTGAACACTGGTTGAGGGTACCCTTGAGCTTGGCAAAGCACAGAACCCCCTGAACGTGCCGCGATATCGTAATTGTAAGATGATGCAGAAGTAGGGAAAGTAGGAGCTCGGGCAGACACTGGCTCTGTATGAAAAATTGAGTGATGAAGCAAAAATGATAAAGTACACTCACTTGAATACTGGTGCAGGGTTTGCTTGAGCTTGACATAGTTGCACAAACGCTTGCCCAGCTGTCTTTGTGAGCCCAGTGATTTTATACTCCAGAGAAAAACTTGGCCTCTTAGACCCAATTGGTTCTGTATTCGTTTGGAATGAATATGAATGTTCTTATTTTATTGGACATTTCTTACCTGAAGATCGGGATAGGAAACGCTTGGGCTTGGCATAAAAGTGCGAAATCTTGGGCCGTTTTGCGAGTAATCGCGGACAATTGGACGTCACTATTAAACGCGGGAGATTTAGAGCCAACAGGTTCTACAATAAAAAGTAAATTAATTTTGGTTAATCACCTGAATACTGGCGCTGGAAAGCCTTGAGCTGGACACAATATATTTAGACTCTGACCAATGGGGATGATGACTAGGTTTGAATATATTGATTTTTATGATACATTCGGGTAAATAGGGTCAATGTTAACTAATTTATACATAAAAAGCAAAGATTGTCTGGATATTTGCAAAATAAATGAGATTATAAAATTTCAAAATCTATTAAAAATATTTTATCGTAATTAGATGAAAATTCATACAGTTTTAGCTTCCTTACATTAAATGTGACATTTTTTAATATATGAACTATAAGCATAAACGCACAAATAACAAAGATATTAGTAATTTTGTTTGAACGCGCATACAAATCTAACGATCACTACATTGCCTATGACGTCATTATTTCAAGCCATTTTGTATGGGGCGTTTTTCAGGGATCCGCGGCAGCGCCGCAAATCTGACTCTTTAAATCCCTGTAGCTTCGAAAGTAATGATCGCAGATACCCTGTTCCTTTTACAAAATTGCTTTACTATTAGTATACTTTTAATTTATATACAATTTAAAAAACTGTCATCATCCCTATTGTCCTGACATACCAAGACAGTTTATTGTCAGTGGAAAATGTGGGTGATTTAGTTCCAATGGGCTCTAAAATTGTTAATAACATTTAAATTAATATTTCTTATAAATTGGAATAGGATACCCTGAACCCGATAAGATAAGCTAAATTACGAATTAATTAAATAAATGACGTAATTGACCGATATATTTATTAAATAATTTCTTAAACTATTTTGATAGTTATTCACTCACTTGAATACAGGTGGAGGATGCGCCTGAGCCTGACATAACAGTGGGAGTGCTTGAGAAGCTACTTTAGTAAGCGTGGTACTTTTAAATTCCAGAGAAAAGGATGGCGCCTTCGATCCAATAGGTTCTAGGAGGAAATAGATTGGATAATAATTTAATATGTCTAAGATTATCTGGTGCAGCTTACCTGAATATTGGGACAGGAAAAGCTTGGGCTTGGCATAAAAGTGCAAAATCTTGGCCGGTTTTGCGAGTGATCCCAGAAAATTGAACATCATTAGAGAATGTAGGGGATTTAGAGCCAACAGGTTCTATAATTGAAAATAAATATTTTAATATATTAATAGTCACCTGAAAACGGGTACTGGGAAGCCTTGAGCCGGACATAGGACGTTAAGGCTTTGTCCGACAGTCCTTACGTACCAAGAAAGCTTATCGTCAGTCGAAAATGTAGGAGATTTTGTTCCGATTGGTTCTAAAATTACAAAGGTTACGAAAGTAGGGTGCTGTTAGTTTACCTGAATACGGGGATGGGATATCCCTGAGCCCGACAAAGCAATGCTAAGTTATGATCTACAGGTCTATTGACAAACCAAGCAAATTTATCATCTGTTGACATGGTAGGTGGTTTGGAGACGATTGGTTCTGAAAATTCATGTACGTACATTAATTCTCACCTAAAAACAGGAACAGGGAACCCTTGGGCTGCACATGTGAGAGGGAAATCTTGCAAAGCAGATATTTCAAACCATTGATGTTTTGAACCAGTTGATGGGCTTTTCGAGCTAATTGGTTCTAAAAAAATAGTATCATACTGTTTTGCGAGGTTGCAGTAAACATTAGAGAAGAGGAATTAGGCGCTAGATATGAATAGGCAGTCACATTAAACTTTTCAAATTGAAAGACTCACCGGAATACGGGGACAGGGTACGCTTGAGCCAGACAGAGTAACGTAATGCTGGAGTTCATAGCAAACTCCAGGAACTCGATCGTTTTAGTTGGAACTTTTGGTGGGGCACTATTAATTGGTTCTAAAAAAAATATTTATAACTTTTTTATTATCATTACCTGGACAAAGGTACTGGGAATGCTTGAGCGGGACACAACAAGGTCACACTTGCATTAACGATTGTACTGAAGCCTCTAACGCTATCCATAGTGGGAAACTTCGGAGAAACTCTTCCTACAGGTTCTAAATATAAACACAGGAACTTAATATAGTCGGATAAGAAGTATTGAAAATACTTTTACCTGAACATTGGGACTGGGAAGGCCTGTGCTATGCAAAGCAGTGTACATGTATGATTGATCCAAGCTTCGGTTATATCGATCATTTTCCATGCCAATTTAGGAGCCGCGCTGCCCATTGGCTCTATAGAAAAATACTCTAATAACTACGAGCACGTAACAAGGGCGTATACCTGAAAGCTGGGGCGGGAAAAGCTTGCGCGGGACACAACATTGTAACATTATTGGATTCCTTTGCATCGAATGCTCGACTTTTATCGGTAGTTGTAAATTTTGGCGAAACACGACCCACAGGTTCTATGAATAAAGTAAAATATTTTTAAAATCGTCATGCCATTAGACTTTACCTGAATATTGGGACTGGGAACGCTTGGGCAGGACAAAGAATCGTTAGGCTCATGTTGAGCGTAGCGCTAAAGCTTCTGGAGCTATCCATCGACGGAAATTTAGGCGAGACGCGGCCAACCGGTTCTAAGAAAATAACATTTCAAGCTTACAAATAAAATACCTGAATAGTGGTGTTGGAAAAGCCTGTGCCGGGCAAAGTAGAGTCACACAGGTATTCGAAGAAAATGTAAAACTGCGGCCCGTTTCCGTGGATGGAAATTTCGGAGATACTTTACCCATCGGCTCTGTTTACGAAAACAAAAAGAGATAGATGCCGCAATTTTACTTTGTTTTTGAAAGCAGAATTAACTAAAAGAACTTTTTTATTTTTCTTACCTAAACATTGGGATGGGGTATGCTTGAGCAGGGCATAAAAGGCATATACTTTGGGCAGAGTCAAAATCAAAGAGGCGACTTATCTCTAAACTTGGAAATTTTGGAGATACCTTTCCCATTGGCTCTGAAGCAAAGTAGGAGTAATAGTTGTTATATTATAATTGTATAAACAGAGGCTTCGGCCACTAATAAATACCTGAAAATTGGGACAGGAAACGCTTGTGCAGGACATTGCAACGCGAAAGAATAATCTCTCTTCACTCCAATCATCGTACCCATAACGACAGAGGCAAACTTTGGCGATACGCGTCCAACGGGTTCTACAGAAAGTAAGGGCAGTTACAAATACTTTGTGGTAATAAGAATTTTACCTGAAAAGTGGGGTCGGGAACGCCTGCGCAGGGCACTGCAATGCGTAAGAATAATTTTTCCTAACCTCGAACATAGTGCCTGTCAATATCGTAGCAAACTTTGGAGGTACACGCCCAACTGGTTCTAAAAATCATTTTTAATGAAAGATAACAAGAAAAAGGTTTTGTTAGACATTACCTGAACACGGGGACGGGGAAGGCCTGAGCTGGGCATTGCAATGCAAATGTGGTATCCATTATCACTACGTACATCGCACCCACTTGAGTCGAAGAAAACTTAGGTGGCACTCGCCCTATCGGCTCTGAGAAATGACGCAAACTGTTTTAACTTCAAGTATTGTCTTACCGGTAAGCGGGTGCTGGGGACGCCTGAGCGGGGCATAATACAGCGAGGCTGGTGAATTCTTTAAACTGGAAACCGCTCGTAGTCGATGCGCTAGGGAACTTGGGAGGAACTCGGCCCATCGGCTCTGCGCATGTTGGGAGAAGGCGGATTTACGAGGAGTGGACACCAAATGGACAACATTTTACAGATTGTACGCCCTGGCAATAAATCCCTACGCTTCTTTTATTACACAGAAAAAAAAATAGATTGATAACGCGAGTAAAGGCTCTGTAGGGTACCCTATCCCAACATTCAGGCAAGGTTCTTTAAAACGTAAGTTTGTAGATATAAAAATAGGTTTATTGTTTATATTTACAAACTCAAAATATTTCACACAACAAAACTATGTTTTATAATCTCTTGTTGAATATCTGATAAGTACTTCTGTTGAGATAACATAATAATATAGAACTTGTTAAACTTGATATCAGTAAATTTACAAGAGGTTATAAAGATTTAATACTATGTGATTTGAACAGAGCATTTACAATTAATTTTGGTAGATACTCAGAGAAAGTAGGTGTTCTAAAAAATATACTTGTCTATGTAATTGAAATTGCTCTATTTTAAGTCAGTTCAGTGAATTAGTAAAAGAAAAATTTGTAATAAAATTTCTAACAGTGCAAATTAACGGAAATTGTTTTCAACTATTACCGTTTCGTAACTACATTTTGGGAAACGCGATAACATTTGCGATTGTTTTCGTCGTTAGAATTCTTAATTTTCACTGTCAGGAAGCTCTAAGTAGCGCTATTGACTGATATTTCAAATATAATATAGAAATTTTGCTATCTACTTAAAATTAATAAGTACTGATTTACACAATAATAAACGAGTAATTAACTAATTATTATTAACAATTTAAATATACCAATTTATAGCGCTACGTTTTTAAGAGTAATTTTTTAGCAAAAAATATTCACTTACCAGTAATAACTAAACGTCCTTTGGTAGCCGATAAACGTGTCTCTCCGGTAAGTCTATGTTTAGTTCTACATTGATACGATTTGTAGCCATCTTCAGGTCCAACATCTCGAATATGCAATTCACCAGATGGTAGAACTAAATATTTGCCATCTGAAATGTTATAAAATCATTGTAGATATTTCATTCTCCAGTACTATAACGATTCATTGTAATTTCATTTTGACAACACAACGTAAGGTTGTGATTTACTTATAAACGTATTTGCATGCATTAACCTAAGGAAGTGGGAATGAGGATAGAGGTAGGCCGTGAGACCCATGGATTTGGTAAACCCGAATAACAGCGCCCTATGTAAACTACCGATATCATTAGAAGCATGGATGTTACCCATCAAAACAAAACATTTACAAAACTTGATTTTATTTCGTACCATTGATTTTAATATCAGATTCGAGATTAATTTCAGCTTCTTCTTCGCCTTCACTCACAATCCAAGATATAACATTGACGTACTCCGATACGAAACTGGGTATATGGCACTTTAAAATAGCCGCATTTCCTCTAAGGACATACTCCTCCATTAAATTTACAGCATATGCTTGAGAAACCACTGAAACAATATGACCTAAATAAGAAAATCATATTCTAAGACACTAACGCCGGCGACCTACACAATTTTTCCTAATATGATGTGTTTTTAAAAAGAAATTTTATTGAAGATGCCAGGAAACGGAAATCGAGAGGACTAAGGATAGGAATAAAATGATAATGAATCGTAGTACCCAAGTCAGACGAATCGTCTATTTTAATTTCATTTTCAATACTATCTTCAGATACTATCCAAGAGCTGACGGAAACGTATTCAGAAACAAAACTTGGAATTTGACATTTCAATATGGCAGCGTTTCCACGCAATACGTATTCTTCCCAGAACTTCACATCATAAGCTTGAGAAACGACTGGAAATGGAATTTTGAAATTATTTGCTAAGCAATAACTATTACTCAACCTATTGCTAACCGTTAACCGTAGGCGGTGTGTAGGAGAAAAAAGGGAAAGGGTAAATCTATAATATTCGTGCTTTTACCTAAATTAAAATCAGAGTCTAAATTTATATCAATTTCTTCCTCATCTCCTTCAGAAATAATCCAGGACGTAATTGAGACGTATTCTGTGACGAAACTTGGAATATGGCATTTAAGTATAGCTGAATTGCCTCGCAAAACGTTTTCTTCCCATAAGTTAACAGTGTAAGACTGAGAAACAACTGAAAAATTTTGGAATATGACATTCGATTAATGTAAAACCTCGACAGGAGTAGGAATGGAGAACATAAAATGTGACGTTATTATTTTATACCCAAGTGGTCATATCCAGTGCCATTAATATATTTTTCTTCGGTATCCCCTTCAAATATCATCCAAGATGATACTGTTACATACTCAGATACAAAACTTGGAATGTGACATTTTACGATTGCTGAATTTCCACGCAGGACATTTTCTTCCATAAGGTTTACAGTATATGCTTGTGATACGACTGAAAATATTTATTTTAATCCTAAATTCAAATAAACAAGGAAAGGAAAATGGGAAAATAATAAACAACCCTAAAATGCAAATACCCAAATCGTCAGATTCTGTTTTGATTTCTAAGTCTTCAGTATCAGTTTCCGAAATAATCCAAGATGAGACGCTGACATATTCAGTAACGAAGGTAGAAATATGGCATTTAAGGATAACTGCATTGCCACGTAATACACTTTCTTCCATTAAATTCACAGTATAAGCTTGTGTTACGACTGCAATTAAAATTGCAATAGTTTACAATAGTGGTAAAATAGGGATATGCAGGAAAAGGTACTAAGCCTACGAATTCAGTATCTAAATACCGGCGTTATTTGTAGTATCATTTAAATGGATTTCTGTTTTATCATCTCCATCTGTTATAATCCAAGATGCAACTGACACATACTCAGTCACAAAACTTGGAATTAGACATTTAAAAATAGCAGCGTTTCCTCGCAAAACATTTTCCTCAACTAAATTTACCGTATAAGACTGAGATACAACTGAAAAGTATTAAGATAACTTTTAGATATACAAAATTTAGACTAGACAAAATTTGGGTAGGGATTTAAAGGCAATATTTTTAATAGCACTATAGCACTATACCATAATTTTCATTTTTCAGATATTCTCCGTTTTCACTATCATGCCAAGACACAACAAGGACGTGGTCAGAGACAAACGAAGGGATGTGGCATTTAAATACTGCAGCATTACCACGTATGACGTATATATCGTAAACCTGCGATTCGTAGAATTGGTTTACGGCTGAAATAATTGTAGCAAATTATGTTAGGTATTCATCCGAGGATTTTAGAGGAGAGCGGATAGGAACAATTGAGGTCGGGCGGTCTCGATTACCGTAGTTGCCCTCGGAGCCATTTAATGAAAACGCAGAGAGGGACTCTTCGTCTGTCACCCATTCCACTACTTGTACATAGTCTGCTACAAACGATGGTATCAAGCATTTAACTATTGCTGAATTGCCTCGCAGAACATCTTCATCAATAACACGAGGCTCATAATTTTGATGCACGACTGTAGATGTAAATAAAAAAATCTGTTTTCAGAAGAAGTTTTAGCAAACGTTCGAGGTGGGAAACGGGAATACATCTGTTATACTAATAATTTACTACCAGAATCTAAATTGGAGTTTTCATCAGCATTAACAGTTTCATTATCCATCAACCACGCTACAACATTAACGAAGTCTGCTACAAAAGAGGGCACGATGCATTTCAATATAGCTGTATTTCCTCTTAAAACAAATTCGTCGTTGACTCTCGCCTCATATACTTGAAGTACCGCTGTTACAAAAATTAACGAAGTTAGGAAATTCAGGAAATGGACACATTTTCAGATTTGAAGTTACCCTCAGCATTTCCAGGGTAATAAGTTCCTCCATCACTGTCGGTCCACATTTCAACAAACACAAAATCTGAGACGAAACTCGGTACTTCACATTTCATAATAGCTGCATTTCCACGAATAACATATTCATTGTCTGCTTCTGCTTCGTACGGTTGTGATACCACTAATTCAGAAAATTTTAATAAGTTATGGTCCTGGGAAATATTGAGGAGTTTGAAGGCGGGATTATGAGTTAGCATAATACTCGTATATACCCTCCAATGTGCTTGTATTATTTATGCTGAGTATTTGTCCGTCATCCATAAGCCATGATTCCACGTATACGAAGTCACTAACAAATGAAGGGATCTTGCAGTGAACAATAGCGGCGTTCCCTCTAATCACGTACTCATTTTCGGCTTCGGTCACGTAATGCTGTGACACAACTAAAGAATACCAATTACAATTTTGTTTGGACATGGTAGATCAGGAGGTGATAGGACAAACGTTTTATATGGGAAGTCGCTGTACAACTACACTGAATCTACGAGAATTTTACCAAGGTTTTCAGAGTCTGCAATTACTGCCCCCTCTTCATCGATCCATGCTTCTACTTTTACAAAATCGGCGACAAAAGATGGTATGGAACATTTTAAAACTGCAGCATTTCCACGTATGACATATTCAGTCAAAATTTCAGCTTCATAAAATTGATTTACGACTGTAAAAGTTATAGGAATTTTATAGCTATCTAATTTCGAAGGCGTATATCGGTGAAAAATAAGTGGGAACTGATGAATAAGGAAGTGAATCTTTTAGGATATAGTTTATTTAATTGTAAAATATAATTATCCTACCGATATCATCGGTAAGCAAGTATTCGCCACCATCAGAATCTACCCAAGCTTCTACTTTAACGAAATCCGCGACAAAGGAAGGAATATTGCATTTTAACACTGCTGTATTCCCGCGAATGACATATTCTGAGACTACTTCGGCTTCGTAATATTGTGTCACAACTGTAATATGTACAAACAAATTATTTTGATACATTTGTTAGGTTGGAGTTATGGATCGGGATCTGGTTTCTTGTTTCAATTTGATCAATTAATTTACCCTCTCCCTCCTTGCTGCCGTTTATTGTAAACGAATTTCCGGCTTCGTCATGCCAAGATACAACATTTACAAAATCCGCTACAAAAGAGGGTATTGAGCACTTAACGATTGCAGCATTTCCGCGGATTACGTATTCATTATTTACTTCAGATTCATACAGCTGTTGTACAACTGCAAAATATATTGGTTTTTACTTTCGGAACTGGATTAAAAGGACTCAAGGAAATCGAGTTTAAGAGTGGAGTTGGAAATAACCATAATTTTCGCCAGGAAAAAAATCTTCGTTATCTTCGGTGTGCCAGGACACAACTTCTATAAAATCCGCGACAAAGGATGGGACCTGACACTTCAGAATGATGCTGTTTCCCATTATAACATACTCCTTGTTAACATCAGTGTCGTAATTCTGCGCAACCACTAATTGAGTGAATAAGAAATAATTTTTATTACAAGTCCATGATCTATTTAACGTTAAGTAACCAAGCCACGGTTAGTTTAATAGCATCAAAAAATTAGCTTCTACCATTCGACAAAGTCGGAAACCTGTTGCATTTTAGTCCTAAATAAATATATTCTGTTGAAAAACCTTTAAAACATACACAACACAACAAATTATATAAATTTACACTATTAGTACAAGTCAGTACTAGGTACAACGTATTCTTCAACACTAAAATAACAAAAGGAGCGATTATGCAAATTGAAGCTTTTTTGTTTTGGTTTGGTGATAAAGTTCGTTCGAAGTATTCTAGATTTCTTATGTAACACACATCAAATGTAAGTAGTAATCGGTATATGTAATTTTATAGACTGCATTGTTAATCATGGTTCTATTAAACTAACCTTCACGTGACCCAATAAATGTAACCCACATGAACGTCATGGTCTATAAACTATAAAGAAGACATGATATTTTATAACGACCGCCTAAATTGATGTACTTCATAATTCCAGGCTGATTATTTAATTGACATTGTTGAACTCTCACTTACGAAAGGGCAGGGCCCTTTCTGTTACCAGTGAAACACAATTGACAGTGGGTTTGTAGAATATTTCAATACTTGCAACTCTGTTATACGTTTTTAATAAAATAAGCAAATGTTTGTGTGACGTCAATACTATAATTGTATATTCTTTCACACCAAATGTGCTGATAAGGAATGTTTTAGAATGTTCATAGATATTATTATCGATGCAGTAGCAATTGTACTGGTATCAAATGACAAATGAGCCAGGGCCATAAGTCAACCGACGAAGTGGAGCATGTCAGCTGTATTAAATGTAGATACTTAACTAGACGATGCGGTTACGTGTTTTCAATTACCTACGAGTATGTTAAATGTAACGGCTATTTTATTGTGTTACAGTCTATTGTTTAATAATCTGTCTCTACAGAATTGTGGGTAAATAAAATTAGTCATACATCCCATTAAATGCTATGCAACTATAGTTATAATTTTGCATGATCGCTCTATTTCGTGTTCAGAGGAAGTGCAAATGCAAACATATTATAATAATTAGGTAGGTTTTGTTACAAAAACAAAAGCAGCTGTAACAAAACTTGGTAATAATACATTACACAGTGTGTAGAAAATGCTGAGACCGATTTCAATGATACCTAAGTATTCTTGGAATCAGCTAAGTCCTACGTATTATATTTATATCGTAATAAGTTTCAATTATGGAGATTTACCATTGAAGCCTAGATAGGTAGGTACGCTGAGTATTCAATGAATGATCTTGTATTGAATACTGACCATTGAATATTTTAAAAGATTTGCCCATTTTCATTGAATATATGAGTATAATACTAGTTATACCTACTAGGTTTAAGCTAGCCGCTATTTTCCATGCCTGCGTATTTATTAACAGCTATAAAGGTTAAAACATTTCAATCGTCGTATTTATTAAGTGTTTGTGTTACATATGAAGTCGTTTGTTAAAAATGTTTGCACTTCCTTCAAACTTTAAACACTTTAGACCTTAAAAAAAGTCAGCAAACCAGTTTCATATAGTTAAGTTATTTTTATAAAACTAGTTTAATCTTTCGGTTCACGTAATCCACTGAATGGAATAATCTTAAATATTAACTTCGGTATCAAAGACTTTATCAAAGAAAATCCAGCATAAATCCGTTTAATAGTTTTTGCGTGATGCCGTTTGAATGAGGCCATTGTTTTGAGTGTAACGTCGTCTAATTCGAATAACAATTAGTTCTGAAAAACTAACTGTGATTCGAATGTACTTGGGCAACTATCTTTCAAAACTCCATATAAATCGGTTGAATAGTTTTCTCATGATACCGTTTCACCCAAAACGATGCGCGCCAAAACATATCGTGAAGAAAAAAAGAAATAGTCCACCAATATCGACCGAACCGCAAATATTGCTTTTGTCTTTCTCCTGTCTTTTAAGTATTGGACGCATCCTTTGATTATATATTATAATCAAAGCATAAAACAGATCGTAGTATTCTTTGTCTGTAAGTTCGTCTCCTGATCCTCATCGTACGGATTGCAGAAATCTACCGTAAAAATTAATTCGATACTTACGATGCGGATATGTGGCAGTCTATCTTTAGTCGACAATTATTTCATTTTGTCTTCACGAGATTATGTTAAGGCCCGCATTTTAGGCGTACAGGCAATTATTGTTTTGGGCACTAAATCATCTAATTCCATTCGTTATTTAGTTCAAAAAGGTAATAAACAGTTACAATTCTGTTACAGTTTTAGGAATAGTGTAGATAGGTTACGTCTAACTTACCAGCTCGCACGTTAACATCTCTGGAGTGAATGGTTCCGACGGGGTTCCTTGCCAGACAGGCGTAAACTTGGGCATGGACCTCTTGCCGATAATCCTCAGCTCTGAATGGAGGGAACACCAGATTTCCATTCGGTAAGACCTAATGAAAAGAAACAAGAGTTTTGGAAATATTTGGTGCACGCCTAGACATTGAAATACTCAAAGATATTATTAGCTTTTGGTGCTGATCTCTTACCGGTCCAGTCAGTGTACTGTGTACTTATTACATTAGACTAGGAGAGGCGAATAGAGTGCACCTAAATTTGCGCATATCTCCTACGATGTAAATGTAAATGTGCACTTTCATATCTCCTACGTTGTAAATGGTTAGTATTTATAACACGGTCAGGAGGACACCTACACGCATTAAATAACTCCATAATGATTTTTAATAATGCCTATAGAATTTCATTATAGCCTATTCATGATGTATCATCAGTACCCTA
Source organism: Bicyclus anynana (assembly GCF_947172395.1). NCBI lineage: Eukaryota > Metazoa > Arthropoda > Insecta > Lepidoptera > Nymphalidae > Bicyclus > Bicyclus anynana. Next base: position 9,107,282 of record NC_069091.1, read on the forward strand.
TCTTAGTCAAAAATCTAGTGCAGTTATGAGCCTACTGATTTGATGATTACCATGTTAATTTCATGAGTTCTGATAAATCAGACATAGTGAGTCATTTTACACGTGATTATATTCCCAGGGTTATCTCTTATTTTGGTCATAAAACACATGTTCGGTGATAATTTTAAATAATAACAACAAACATTTTACAAGTTTGGCTGTATTATTTTGTCTCCGTACTCCCACAGTATCGAAAACTATAGCCTGGCAAGATCGTTGACGACACTCCCAAGGACTTCGCGGGTGTGAAGTCGAGCACGTGAGGCAGTGGAAAAGACTGGGCGAAAGACCGTTGGGAGTATTACGAACGAATTTGCCAAGCTACACGCAGATGAAACTGATAAACGTCGGATGAGTGTACGTTTATTACCTGTCGCAATCCGGGAACGTCTCCAACAGCAGTTCCATCAGCTCGTACCCAAATGACGTCGGGGGCGGGGGATCCTCGGGCGGCGCATTCCACTACAGCTCCGGTCGTGTTGCTGAAGTCCACTCGGTTCGGGGGTTCCTTCATGAATATCGGTCCGATCGTCTCGTCCTCGCATCGCACTGCTCCTGTGGGTGAAATATATTGTTGAATACACTTGTGTAAGAACTAGTCCGAGATGGATATGACGTCGCTCAATCTCGTGTTGGCTCGTGCCGACGCTAGGTGGCGCGACTTATTTCCGTAAAGAGCAGGGAGTTAGAGAAGGGTAGCGATCGGTTGGCGGTAACGACTTGCGATATGAGGCGCTCGTCGTACGGTCGGGTTCAGTATACTCGTGGCGTTCAAGCCGTCCACATTTCTTGTCGTGTAACTCTTTGTGGGTTACTATGCGGAGAGAGTGACTTGAGTGGAAAAGGGGAGTGTTTGTTAACAGTCAAAGGATCCTTCAACCCTACACACAACCTTCACAAGTCCGTGACTCCACTCATGGTCTTCTGCCATTTTAGGGTCTTATTTTGGTTTGTTAAATAAGTTGTCCTGACAAATATTGAGAAACCTTTAACCTTAGATAGATCTTAGATTAACTTTAGATTTGACAAAATTATACTTATAATTAACAATAACAAGATTTTACTAATGAAATAACAGTGTTTAAAAAAAAATTAAGAAACGCACTGGCCACCCCTCTGATTTTCTTTATTTTACTTTTTCTTTGATTTGTCTATTGTAATTTTTTTATTATTTTTATTATGCCCGTAGTATTTTTGTAACTCTATGGTAAATTCATCCTGATTGAATTGATAACGGTTACACTTCGATAGATTATAATATGCCGAATAATAACAATGTAATCAGATGTTCCGTTCACAATATGTCGACAGATTACAATATCGCGAGTGAGATTATAAACTAACTTTTAACAATTTAACGGTAACATATATAACTCTTTGTTTTGCAAGAATTGTTCTCCTTTCAACAAAGATTTGTCGCATCACAGCTAGCCAAGAATTAGAGTGCTGAAGAGCTTGACGAGTCTACTCTCGCGCTCGTTACAAGGCTCGACCTAGTTTTGTCCTAGAATGATACTGGAACGACAGTGTATCGACCTCGTGGTGTGAATGACGCTGCTTTTTAATTGCTTTTTGACATAAATGAGCACGCGGCACGCAGTTTATATCCTGTTACACATTAATTGCAGGTAGTTTGCATGAATATTTCGTTCAAAATTCATTATGCTCAGTTTAGAAGCATTTTTGAAACTTCAGCAGGTCAATTGTGAAATGGCTGCATCAATTCTTAATCGCACTGTATTAATGTCAAAATATGATTTTCGATGCAATCGATAATAGCTCGGACTCTCGGATCTAGTGACTCTACCACATGTTCAAAAGGCAGGATCTGCTGAGAGTCTGTTATTGTTATGATTTACTTGTTACTTGATTATGTACTTATTCATTAAGTTTGCAGAACTTTACTTTATTTATCGGTTTTTATAATCGGTTTATTTGTAAATTGGTACTACTTATTTGTTGTGTTGTAAAATTGATCGGTCTATTGCTAATTGCTTTAGAAGCCGAAATTACACGCGAATAATCGCTAAGCAATCACTTACACCATCGCTAAGCAATAATACCTATATCACTTAATCTTAATTGGCGAATGTAATGCCAAATATTGAAAGTATTGGTATATTGGTAATGTTTCATACAAACCATCTTTACCAATTTATTTATTGAAAAGAAAAAATGTACAGCTTCTTCTTACATTCTTTATTTATTGTACAAAACATAACATCCATTATTAACATAAACATAATAATGTACGGTATTACGGAGAAAGTAGATCTTTAGAAAGCGAAACGTTAACACATATTTTATTTAAAATAAAATAACCATTTCATATATTTCATGTAGATAATAGATAACCTATATGTTTAATTAACTTTGCGATATCATCGAAAATAAATACTCCTTAGAAGTTTAACAATGGTATTCATAGACGGTGTAGGGGCATCACCAGGGGATCATTCACCCGCTGAGTGTCAAATTCTTCTTTTGATTGGTGGGATTTAGCGTTCCGGTACGATGCCGTGTAGAAACCGAAAGGGGTGTGGATTTTCATCTTCCTCCTAACAAGTTAGCCCGCTTCCATCTTAGACTGCATCATCACTTACCATCAGGTGAGATTGTAGTCAAGGGCTAACTTGTAAAGAATAAAAAAAAAAAAATCCCAAACAAATAGAGGTTAAATTCGACACTCAGCGGCTGTAAGAACTTCCATTAACCATTTCATATATTTCATGTAGATAATAGATAACCTATATGTTTAATTAACTTTGCAATATCATCAACAATAAATACTCCTTAGAAGTTTAAGAACTTCGAAAAAAAAAATGCGTTTCGAGAGCAAAAACGTGCCAAGCGTTCTTGTGACAGATGGTGTGGCTCAGTCTCGTGATTGGTCGACCCGAGGCGTCCGTACTCGGCAGATGCACGTGCGATGGAATCTTTTCTTTTAGCCCATTACATAGAAATGATTGAATGCGCCACTCGGTGCTTTTATTTTTTTTTGTTTTCGTTTGTCTGGCATTGTAATAAGATGCACCTACGAGTCTACGGATTTTATACATTTGTCTATACAGATGTTAAATTAACATTCATCTTCTAACAACAACAATTATTAATATAATTGCCTTCTAATTTTTTTTTCTTTATAAGTTAGCCCTTGATTCCAATCTCACCTGATGGTAAGTGATGATGCAATCTAAGATGGAAGCGGACTAACTTGTTAGGAGGATGAAATCCACACCCCTTTCGGTTTCTACACGACATCGTACCGGAACGCTAAATCGCTTGGCGGTACATCTTTGTCAGTAGAGTGGTAACTAGCCACGGCCGAAGCCTCCCACCAGCCAGACCTGGACCAATTAAAAAAACCTCAATCGACCCAGCCGGGGTCGAACCCAGGACCTCCGTCTTGTAAATCCACCGCGCATACCACTGCGCCACGAAGGTCATTGAAATTTATGTGTCATCATCAAATCATCAAAGTCTTGAAATTAAACGTTATAATGATTGAGATATAACTTTAAAAGAGATGTATAAGAACTACAATCTACAAAAGAGCTTTTAAGCCAATATTATATTATTTAGATACTCGGAGATACTTCTATATCCACTTGACGTTTGATGTACAAAGTTGAAATTTGGCAGGGAGGTAGTAGGACTGCGCGGGTGAGAAATCGTGCGTGCGGACCATCGGGAGTGTTACGAACGAAGTTGCCAAGCAATAATACTGTTTTCTCCTCGTCATCAACCCATATTCGGCTCACTGCTGAGCTCGAGTCTCCTCTCAGAATGAAAGGGGTAAGGTAAAGTCCACCACACTGGCCCAATGCGGATTGGCAGACTTAACACACGCAGAGAATTAAGTAAACTCTCTGGTATGCAGGTTTCCTCACGATGTTTTCCTTCATCGATTGAGACACGTGATATTTAATTTCTTAATATACAAACAACTTCAAAGTTGGAGGTGCATGACCCGGACCGGATTCGAACCCACACCCTCCAGAATCGGAGGCAGAGGTCATATCCACTGGGCTATCACTGTTTTCTACCAACAACAAAAATATGTTTTATAAATTGTTTATTATCTTTAGAGGAATTTTAATCATTTGAACTGGATGTTTGCAATGTCGTAATCAATGTTAATAGCATGTGGGCGCTACAACTGATCGCGCGACACCTGCTCTAGCCAACTGGCTGCATCTCGCCTTATTGTACAAGTTTCACATTCAACTTTGAAGTGTTTTTCAGATAGCATGGGTACGGTGACAGTCGCCTGTATGGCGTTCATAATACGTACTATTATCGTATACGGCAAACTTTCAAGAGTGAAACGAACTATCACTCGCACCATCCTACATGAAACGAACTGTAGGTGTGAGTTTTCATAGTACACGAAAATATTTAATACTAGTGGACGCCCGCGACTTCGTCCTCGTGAAATTCCTCGGGATGAAAAGTAGCGTATGTATTAATCCAGAGTAAAATCTATTTCCATTCCAAATTTCAGCCAAATTGCTTACGTAGCCGCGGCGTAAAAATACTTACACTCTTTCATACTTACACACACACACAAACTTTCATCATCATCATCATCATCATATCAGCTGATGGACGTCCACTGCAGGACAAAGGCCTTTTGTAGGGACTTCTAAACATCACGATACTGAGCCGCTGCATCCAGCGAATCCCGGCGACTCGCTTGATGTACTCAGTCCACCTGGTGGGGGGTCTACCAACACTGCGCTTTGTAGTGCGGGGTCGCCATTCCAGCACCTTGGGACCCCAACGTACATCGGCACAAACTTTCACCTTTATAATATTAGTGCGATAAATTGACTTAAGAAAACTAAACTAAGCCAATGGAGGAGATATATTCTACACCAGTTGCGGTATTTTTTAATATTTATGACACGCTGCCCTAATCGTATTGTTCATACCATCTGTGTTAAGTTATGGCGCGTATTCAAAGCTTTAATTATGCAATAAACACGTCCAAATTAGGCGGCTGTAAGGCCGACAGCCTTAACTAAAGACGATAGTTTAAGATTGTTAATGTTAAAAAGGTTAACCTTTTCGTCAATCGCAATGGATTTATGTACTCGTGTACGTATACACTTTTTCGGCTGGTGGGAGGCTTTGGCCGTGGCTAGTTACCACCCTACCGGCAAAGACGTACCGCCAAGCGATTTAGCGTTCCGGTACGATGCCATGTAGAAACCAAAAGGAGTGTGAATTTTCATCCTCCTCCTAACCAAGTTAGCCCGCTTCCATCTTCCATCGCATCATCACTTACCTTACTTTGGATAGGCTTGTGCTTGACTACAATCATGCCTGACGGTAAGCAATGATGCGGTCCAAGATGAAGCGCGCTTGCCTAGAAGATGCCTATTCACTCTTGCCTTGAAGGTGCAGAAACTGTAGGTTAAGACAGTTAACCTCAGTTAAAGTCGACATGAAATTATTTTGTCCTCTTATTACAGTGAAATTTTAACAGTAGTTAAGCATTTATGTACCAAACTAAAAAAAATACCCGACAATCTTGAAGTTATCTAGAACTAGCGGACCCGGTCAAGCTTCGCTTTGACTTATGTGCACTTCTTCCTTATCCCTACCCTAATAATACGCCACGTAAACACCCAGAAACATCGACAGACATATTAAAGTTGCAGGTAACATCCCTCTTTATTTCGACTGGTATATAAACTGTATATTTGATCGTGTCGAAGATTCTAATTTAGATTGAACTTCACTCTATTCAGCGTTTACAAGGAAACTTAGTAAGAATCGGTATGCTCGAGTATGAATTCCGCGTTCGGACTAGAATTCTGTTTACATTATTCACGATGATGTCGAAGGATACTGGAAGCAGTCTTCGTGTTTCTAATAACTGAACTGTCATTGTGGGGAGTGACGCGCAAGAGGTTATACGATAGCAAAATTAAGTAAATATGATTATTAAATTAACATTACAGTTCGATGACCTCATTTACACACAAGATTTCTGGTTGTAATTGAATAATACGTGGTTTTGATTTGTCAATAATGCAATTCCCAGAAAATAAAGTCAAGCGATATAGGTACCTATGACTTTTAGCAAAAATTATCCTTTCTTAATTTAGTTATTATTTTTTTAATACAGTGAGCCGTGATAGCCCAGTGGATATGACCTCTGCTTCCGATTCCGGAGGGTGTGGGTTCAAATCCGGTCCGGGGCATGCATCTCCAACTTATCAGTTGTGTATTTTAAGAAATTAAATATCAGGTGTCTCAAATGCTGAAGAAAAACATCGTGAGGAAACCTGCATACTAGAGAATTTTCTTAATTATGGCCTAACCCCTCTCATTCTGAGAGGAGACTCGAGCTCAGCATTGAGCCGATTATGGGTTGATAATGATGATGATGAACTTTACGTTAATTGGAAGCTATATTGACCAACAAACATTTTAAAATTCATCTCTAAATTCTTCAACTTTCACATCTTTTTTCCAACAACAATATGAATATTTAAAAATATTCATATTGCTGTTAGTGTTATGTGCACCAGTCTCGTGTATTGCGTACATGCATGACGTTAAGACGCGATGTGTTTTGTTAAGGTAGGCGTCCACATATCCGCATCGTACCTACGTATCAGACGAATCGCATCAAACGGTTCGTAGTATTCTTTATATAGAAAGTCATACAAGTGCGTACATTGATCCGTATCGTACGGATCGCACGAATCTACCGTAAAATTAAAAATCCGTTTAATGCGATGCGTCCGACGCGGAGCTGTGGACGCCTACCTTTAAACACCACGTTTCCGAAGGAATTCATAACATTTTACGAGCTTCATACGCCTGGACTTTGTTTCAAACGGTGTACCGTTATCAAAGAATTTACATAGTTGGCGACGCCGGTTCTTAACCGACTTACCGACCTAATGTCATTTTGATCGTCTTTCTCACTCAGGATTTGCGTTGTAAGCGGATAGTACTAAGTTGGGTCAAAACAAATCAAATCAAATGATCGTCAGTAAGTAGTGACTCTACCATAGGTTGGAAAAGCATTGTGCAGAAAAATCTCGACAAGAAACGCATCAGTTATTCGTGTCCAGTGGAATTCAAAAGTTGACGCTTTTATACAGGGTGCTCGAGAGTATTTCCCATAACATCAAGGTGTTGACGAGTTCACATAAAGGAGCCGAACTGCATAAAACTAAATTTATTTTTACTAAAAAATAAAAACTTAATATTTTCATACAAAGTAACATACGCCTCTATCTACCCTTGCATATTATTTGCCTCGAAAATAGTAATGTTACAACACATGTTCCTTGAACATTATTAATTAATTTACGGTAAAGTTACACCCGAGTTATGGAAAATACTCCCCAGCATCCTGTGTAGGTCGACTTTTCGTCGAATATTCACTAAGTTCAAGGATACATCGGTATAGACATACCTGTAGTATATATAATCAAAGCCTGTAGTAAATAATATCATAAATAATTACGAGCAGCATGTTTCTAGAAGTAGTTAAATTTGGTTGGCACTTATGAGTCGAGTTAGCATATGCTTTTGCATATTTTAGACGCGCTGTGAAGATATAGGACGTTAAAATTAGCGGTCATTGAACTCTCTGGGCTCCTAGCTGAACCAGAAAAATGTTATCTTGCCTAGCGCTATCTGAGTTACTCAACATAGCCAACATCTTGTGACATTAGGCCTTCTGTTAAAATATGTGTTTACCTTATTAGTGTAAATTAAACTAAAGCCTTTACCTTATTAGTGTAAATTAAATTAAAAAAAAAAGTGTTTTGCTAAAGTAAAGATCTTCAGTTTTAAGTAAAGCTAAATTCTAAAGTTTATTGTGTATGTAATGTTTATTTTTAATGAAAAAATGAAAGTCCCATCGATGTTACTGATTGTAAGCAATCAGCAATATTAAGATATTACAAAACAAAACTATCATTAAGTTTAGAAATCTAATTTCAAATTAAAATCCAAGACGAAATTAATTTATTTTATTTTTATTTTTTATAAATAAATATACTTAAACAATACACATCACTATCTAGCCCCAAAGTAAGCTTAAAGAGTAGCTTGTGTTATGGGTACTAAGATAGTTGATATTATAATATTCATATACATTTATATACTACATATAATTACTTATATAATGTATAAATACACACAGACACTGGAAAAACCCATGCTCATCACACAAATATTTTCCAGTTGTGGGAATCGAACCCACGGCCGTGGATGCAGAAAGCAGGGTCACTACCCACTGCGCCACGCGGCCGTCTAGAGTTATTTAAGTTAGAGTAAGACTAATTTGGTTTTCAAAAGAGTCATGTCAAGTCAAGAGTCAACCTATCTGAATTTACGTATAAAATACTTAACTAACCTAGACCTAGAGCATAATCCCGAAGGCAACGTAAGCTACAAACATTCTATAAATTGCGCTACTTAGCACCAGTCCACCTCAGGAGATGCTGAATGATGGTAGATATAGAATATTCATGGTGATTATTTAGGAATGATTCCCACAAACGAGCTTTACAAGTACAACATACTATGTTACGTGCGGTTTGTTAAAGGTCCTGATGTATTTCTTCAATATACCATAATATGGCGGTATACGAGTACATTGTAGGTGTTACTTGCATTGTATATCCTTTGAAATGTTTATAGACTCAGACTAATTGTATGAGGATCTGCCTTGCTAGACGTTACTATGATCAACGATCTAATGCGAGTATAAAATCTGTCTCTATAGAATCCGTGTTTCGTGTTCGTCGGTAAAGAGCTCCGTAAAAATACCTTTTTGTGTTCATAGTTGAATGCTGTAAAAAACGGTCAACAACTTCTAGTTTCGTATAAGACACCTAATCTAAGCTCGTTTTCATAATATAGGTTAGGTGTATCATACTAGCTGACGCCGCGCGGTCATCCACGTGGTTCTCCTTCCCGGAGGAATTCGGGGATAATATACAGCCTATAGCCTTCCTCGATAAATGGGCTATCTAACACTGAAAGAAGTTCCTGAGATTAGCGAAACTCTTCAGCTTTATACATTACAGAGATAATGACAGACAATTTTGTTCGTGAATTTGGGTGCGATAAAGTCCTTCTGTAATTAGTCTAAGTGTATAGGCGATGGATTTCCATTTACCATCAGGTGGACCATCTTGGTACGTCCATTATTACCTAGTAGGTATATTAAAAAAACCGCACGCACATGTTTTTATGGAAATCAACTTTCCCGTAAAACCACTGTGGGTTTAAGTGTCGCCTGACGCCTAGCAAATTACATTTTCATATTACGGCTAAGCACATTGAAACTAGATACTATGCGGTTAGTATTTGGTGACACTACGGATTCCGTTGTCAGCTTGTTTATATAGATGTTACGTAACAAATGGTAGTTTAGGAATGGAATAATGGTTTATACGGTCTGTAGGCGGAGCGGTCATTAGACGACATAAAATTGGAAAATTGCTCTAACTCGAGGCATTGTTACTTCCAAGCATCGAGTAAGGACTAAGCCCTCATTCGCACGAGATATTTTTTAACGGACGTTAAATAAGCGTTCAAATATAGTATGAAGTTAAATGAAGGTCTATTTCCGACACCCAAAATTGAAAATGCAACACAGCTCGAAAAAAAGCGTCGTGTTTTAAAAACATTGTCAAAAAAATCAAAAAATCATTTATTTTAAGTAGGCTCAGTATACAAGCACTTTTGATATGTCAGTTGACTATTTGTAAAGTTTCTACTACCGGTTCGGAAGGCAGATTCTGCTGAGAAGAAACCGGCAAGAAACTCAACAGTTGCTCTTTAAAAAAAAATCATACAATAATATTATAATAACTTGTTTTGTGTGCACTGTTCAGTTCATCTTCCAACATTGATATTTTAGCCAGGGCTTCATCATCATTCATTTTGACGGCCTCCGTGGCGCAGTGGTATGCGCGGTGGATTTATAAAACGGAGGTCCTGGGTTCGATCCCCGGCTGGGCAAATTGAGATTTTCTTAATTTGTCCAGGTCTGGCTGGTAGGAGGCTTCGACCGTGCCTAGTTACCACCCTACCGGCAAAGGCGTACCGCCAAGCGATTTAGCGTTCCGGTACGATGCCGTGTAGAAACCGAAAGGGGTGTGGATTTTCATCCTCCTCCTAACAAGTTAGCCCGCTTCCATCTTAGACTGCATCATCACTTACCATCAGGTGAGATTGTAGTCAAGAGATAACTTGTAAAGAATAAAAAAAAACAGAAGTCCTTATACACTGGTTGAATGAATCAACTGCTTCCTGAAGCTGGCTGCGCTCCTCTAAAACCATAGTGTGAGTGCTGTGATTTTAGATTTTAATTGGGAGTTTTTAGCAATAATATTCCTCGTGCGAACATATACTTGAGAATGCATTTGTAGTATTTGAAAGTTTTTTTAACGTCCGTTAAAATACTCTCGTGCGAATGGTTGCGATTTTAAAGTACGTAGTAATGTAATGCACGTATTAGTCATTACTTGTATTCTTCAAACAACCTTTTCATGTTTATTAAAGCGAAACAGTAACAACATTTCCGTTGTTTGCAATATGTTAATAAACCTTACTCAATATATACGGAGTTCATAAAATTACAAGGAATCTGCTCTAACTATAGTTATTCTACAGTACAGTATAATACGGAACAATATTAGGAATCATTTTAGTAGAAAATCAGGAACACTTTTATAGACAGAACTGCAGAGCTAATCGTAGAGCTGCAATTTGTCTGTCTTACATAGTAGCATTTTGTTAATCAGAGAAATATAAATTGTAAGAATAATTTGTAAATAAATTGTCTAATTATAAAAATGATATTATATGTTTTTCTTTGTACATAGAATGCCAACATTTACATACCTATAAGCTAACGGAAAAACAGGAGTCTCTAATATTTGGGTTAGAGTTATAATCACAAGAAAATCTTAATGAGACTAAAATCCTTTGAATAAGAGAAGCAAAGGGTAATTTTAAACCCAAAGGACATTCATAATAATGAAGATGATGACCCTGTAAATATAATTGTTACATAAAGTGGGAAAGACATAAGTTTTGATCAATATTGTTCAACTATTAGTAGACGCATTTTCTCTTAAAGACTTCAATCGATTAAAATACAACGTATTCCTTTTCTCAAAGTGTATAGTCTATATGTTGCTGGTTACTTTTAGAATACCTCATGAAAATCCTTTGAAACACGGTTTCTACAGGACTGACTATAACTGAATCAGCAAATAAGAAGTCTGATAAAATCCCCAATCAATGTTTTATTCTACTAGCAATTCAAATGAAAACTATACTAACTACACTAATATCTAGTGTATAATATACAGGGTGCTGGGGTGTATTTCCCATAACTTCAAGGTGTTGACGAGACCACTTAACGAATAGGAACCGAACTACATAATATTATATTAACTAAAAAAAAACACGTATTTATACAAAGTAATTCAAATAATTCCGACAATCCATGTAACACACGCCTTTATCTATCCTGTATTGTGTTGCATTTTAAGTTGCATAAGTTTGGCTACGTCATTATTGTATGGCTGCGTATAAAATACACATTTTAAGATCTACTTACAAAAGAAATGTTATTTACTCCGAAAATAAGAATTTTAGAACACATGTTCTTTGAACATTTGAAATTAATTTTTGTTAAAGAATATAACCCTAGATATATGGAAAATACTCCCCAGCACCCTGTATACTGATTCAGATTCTCTTTATTAATTGTGAACTTATTTGACGTCTTTCCGTGGACCGTGTCTAACGTCCCGAACATGAGTCCTATTAATGATTTTAAACTTATTTCGTGGTTGTTCATTATGAGTGTTATTTAAACGGGTACAAACCACGATATTTCAACCCAGTTGCAAAAAAACGAGAAAGAGGGTAGATCGATTCTGCCCCTAACAGCTGACTTCACTTCTCATCTCGCAACTTCAGTTCGTCGTCCATGCAACTGGGTCGAAATATCGACACTAAAAATCTCGTCGTTTTATCGTGGTATGTACCCGTTTAAATAACACTCATAATGTGTCCTATTGTATAGAGACGCCTATTTCTATTTCTTTACTCTAGTATAGATTTGCGAACATTGCTTTAGTCTAGGTAGCGAGTCCCGACTACGAAAGTTCAACGAGCCGGCGTGTTTACGGCGAGACTGTGTATTTGTTCAGTCTTCGCCCACGCGAATCGTAATGTGTTAAGATGTATAAAAAATTGTTTGAAGTTACTAAATCAAAAATTTACAAGTATATATTGTACTAGCTGACGCCGCGCGGTTTCACCCGTGTGGTTCCCGTTCCCGTATGTATAGAGGGATAATATATAACCTATAGCATTACTTGATAAATGGGCTATCTAACACTGAAATATTTTTTCAAATCGGAGCAGTAGTTCATGAGATTAACGAGTTTAAGCAAACAGACTCTTCAGCTTATAGATAGTACTTAAGTCTATTCCGGAAAATCTGTTTTCTTAAAAAAAAATTTCGATAAGATAAAACTGTCCAATTAAACCTGCGCATTTAAAACTGAAAGTCTATAGCCCGCATTAGAGAATGTTCCTTTAGTTACACACCAACGCGCTGTCCGTAAACTGTCTGCTGGTAAACGCTTGTCTGTACATCTTATTCACGTTGGCCAGTACGTTGGTCAATACGCTCTTCAAGTTGGCCAACAATGTAGGTACATGATGGCGTATTGGCCAGCGTGTTTGCCAAATTATTGGCTTACGTGTTGGCCAACATGAAGAGCGAGCATGACTACCACATCCAAGCACAGACTTCCAAAAGTAGACATACTATACTTATTCATATCAAGTAGTTATAGAGTGGAAACGTCTGGGGTACCAACTTAGTAAGAATAGACGGCGACGGCTTTGTATGCGAACTCATATTTTATTAATCTATACTTCAACTATCAAGGTATCTACATATTAAGCCTTCCATAGTTAAATATTAATGAACTGTCTGCTAATTAAATTCTTTACAAATTACGGCTTCCTCGCTCACAATTCCATAGGTTTGACAGAGCCATACGAAAAAAAAACTTCTTATATATAATAAAAGGCTTTATCCTATGTCCTGATGAATGAAACATACGCTAAATACCTATCTGAATAATGAGAGTATACTTCTAACATAATTATAGATGTTACGCCAATCGAAGCTTTTAACTGATAACCGCATCTAAATCCATTGTGTTGTTGAAATTATAGGATTTCGCGTGAAGAATAGCCAGATAAATTGAAATATATATATTCTTTTATCGCCTAATTTATGTAGGTACATACATATTTTTTATACATATACTAGTAGGTATATATATGATATATCTTTACTACAGCTCTACTCGATGCACGCACTGTTTACCAACAAACAAATTAAAAATATTGTCTAGTCATTTCACATCTAATAATAATTAAAATTAACTTGTTTTTGAATTAATGAAAATAAATTCGATTAATAAGCTTTGAACAAATTAGATATTGTTTATATATTTTGTATAACATTTTTTTGACGAATACATACATAATTTAAACTATTTATATTATCAAATTACATGCGTTTTCTACCTTCATTTCTAGTTTATTTGTTGTTGAACAGTGCACATTGAGTATGGCTGTAGTATAGGTAAAATATCGCTAAGTATGAGAGAGGGCGCGACCGTCGCCACGTAAACACAGTGTCTCGACAAATAATTGTTTAAAAAATAGTTATACGTCTCAATTTCAAAATGTTTTATTCAAAATACAGTTAGTGTACTACAGTGGATCGATAAAAGTGTTGGTAGCCAAAACAGTGTCGTAAAACAGTGAAAAATCAAACTTGCAACCGCGACAACTTAACGAACTAATTATGTGCAAATATAACAAAGAAAACATCCAGTGATAAACATACACAAGTTCTAAGTACTGTGATAATAACAATAACCAAAACTGTGAATAGAAATTAGTCAAAATTTCGAACTGTACACAGTGAAGTGAAGTTCCAATTACGCTTACATCATCATAGTTCACAAATCGCTTCCAAGGTCATTGCACTGTTGACATTGAAATCTAGCACAATCATCACTTCAACGATTAGCGCCATCTGTTGTCGGGCAGAATTGTTGAAGGAAGATCAATCAATTCTCAGGAACAGAACCACAATTTATCTTGAATTGAAATTGCAGCGCCACCTTGTAACGAGTGGAAACAGCTCGAAAGAATTATAGTTGTCTGCTTTGGTTGGAACTTTGAACTTTGATATTTCAAGAAGTAATCAAAGAAACAGCGCCATCTATGGTCAACTGGTAAAAAACTAATTTTTACTTGATACTACAACAACAGCGCCAACATCTGAAAAGAGGTGTCAAACGAAAAAATTAATTCATAACCCAAAAGAAAAAAACCAGTGCTGCCATCTGTAGTTGATTAGTAGAAAATCACATAAAACACTATACCTATAGAATAATTACTATTAAAATATGGAAGAGCTAAAAATTATGTTATTAAAAATTCAAAATGACCTGGACGAACAAAAAAGGGAAATTAAACAGCTTGGTGAAGACATAAACACCAATATTAACCAAAAATTTCAAAAATTAGAAGCAGAGCACACGGAGATATTACAAAAAGTAGAAATACAAGAACAACGCCTAGATCATATAGAGAAACACATCAGAAAACGGAATATTGTGTTTTTCGGAGTATTGGAAACCGAAAAAAGCTATACAATGCTAGAAGAAAATATTTTAAAAATTATTAATAACACAATAAAGGTAAATTGCGAGATGAACGAAATAGAAAGTGTGTTCCGAAAGGGAAAATGGGTTGAAGGTAAAGTTCGCCCAATAATAGTTACTCTGACAACTCTCGGAAAAAAAATTCTTATAATAAAAAACAAAAATAACTTGCACAACACGGATTATTATCTAAAAGAAGATTTCCCCCCTAAGGTACTGGAAAAAAGAAAACTTTTGCAAAAAGAATTAGAAAAGGAAAAACAAAATGGTAACAGGGCTATCATAAAATATGATAAACTCATCGTGTTGGACAAGGAAAACTCGAAACACACACAAAGAAGCACTAGCGCAAACCGAAAAAGAAATCTCTCTCAGTCACCACCTTCAAAAGATAAAGAAAATAAAACTTTTGTGTCAGCAAAAAAGAATAGGGTATCTCTACATGAATATTTGAGAACTAAAGAATCCAGTAACGTCAACCCCTCTCATTCAAAGTATACTCAGAAAAAATAACAATCAAGCATAGAGAACTCTCTAACCCTCCCACCACGGTTGGTCACCGCGGGAGAGACCGACCAAAACCCTCCAAAACTCAAAACAAATGACTATCTATACATCTGTACATACAATGTTAGGACTCTATCAACCACAGAAAAGTTATTAGAATTATTAAACGCTACAGATCAAATTAAATTCGACATCATCGGACTTTCAGAAACCAGAAGGCAAGGTTGCAACATAGAGGAATATGATAAACACATATTATGTTACTCAGGTGAAATTAAAGGCTTACACGGCGTGGGTTTTCTAATAAAAAAGAAGTATAAACCTAATATACATAGCTTTGTTGGATTTTCCGATAGAGTGGCAATGCTTCAATTAATACTCTACAATAAAACACTTTCTCTTATACAAACATATGCACCTACAGCCGACGCAAATGATCTAGAAGTGGAAAGTTTCTATAACACCCTAACAAAAGCCCAAAATGAAGCTGGAAAGCAATACATTATAATGGGAGACTTTAACTCAAAGATCGGAATACCAAAAAAGCTAGAAAGTCGAATATTAGGTAAATATGGCCAAGGAGAACGGAATGAAAGGGGAGAGCTGTTGATAAGCTATGCACAGGAACATAATATATCAATAATGAATTCTTTCTTCCAAATGAGATCTAACTCAAGATGGACTTGGTGCTCACCGGATGGTAAAACCAAGAACGAAATTGATTTTATCTTAACAAATACACCTAAAATAATCTTCGACGTTGAAATCTTAAACAGGCTAGCC
Organism: Bicyclus anynana; assembly: GCF_947172395.1. Classification (NCBI taxonomy): domain Eukaryota; kingdom Metazoa; phylum Arthropoda; class Insecta; order Lepidoptera; family Nymphalidae; genus Bicyclus; species Bicyclus anynana. The sequence goes on from NC_069091.1 coordinate 9,123,373, forward strand.
TTTCCTTCTGATCATAGACTTGTACGGGCAAAAGTTTTACTCAAGACAGAAAAGAAAAGCAGAGTTCAATTTTGCTGCAATAAAAAGATTCTGAAACAAGACCATGAGATAAAAGCATACAGAAATTGTCTCATAGAGCACATTATCGACCTAAAATTAGAAAACGAAGACACTGTTCAAAGTTACTACGATAAAATAGAGAAGTACATAAAACATGGCATAACAAACTCAAGCCAAAAAAAGTCCAAGTCCCATGGAAAAGGAACACTAAATGAAAATATCATAACTGTAGAGACAAAACGCTTAATTGAAAGACGTCTGGAACTCCAAACTGCCCACCCAAAAACTCCAGAAATAAAAAAAGAGCTCTCAAAAATATATAGAATAATAAATAACAAAATCAAAGAAGATTACAAAAGTTACCGATACTCAGTAATCGAAAAAAATCTTAAAGAAAGACGTAGTGTGAAACAGGCAAATAAAGAGCTCACATTCAGTAAAACATGGGTGCCTTGTTTGCAAGACAAAAACAAGATCCAAAACAGCAGAAGAGCTATTTTAGAGACAGCGTCTCAGTTCTATAAAGATCTCTATAGTAATAAGTCCGGAACAATCACTTCCTATGTAAAAACTGACCAATATGAGTTTGATAAACTAGTGAGTGAAGAGTGGAATGAGCTTCAGATAATGAACGCAATCAAACGTATGAAAAACTAAAAGAGTACAGGTCCAGACAACATTCCAAACGAAGCGATTAAATATGCTGCTGATCTTTTATTAGGCCCTCTACATAACCTTTTTAATTTAATAAGAAAAGAGGAAACCGTTCCCTATCAATGGGTAGAGTCACATATCACTCTTTTATACAAAAAAGGAGATCCGAAAGATATCAGGAATTACCGCCCAATAAGTTTGATGTGCTGTTTATATAAACTCTTTTCGACTTGTCTCCTTAACCAAATTAACACCCAAATAGATTCCAAACAACCAAAAGAACAAGCTGGTTTCCGTAAAGGGTTTTCCACCATGGATCACATTCATACGGTAGAGCAAATACTTGAAAAATATAAAGAGAACAGAGTGCCACTCTATGTGGCATTTATTGACTACAAAAAAGCTTTTGACACTATTTACCATGACAGTATATGGAAAGCTCTAAAAGACTGCAAAATAAATGAAAACTATATCAATATAATTAAATATATATACAACAAAAGTAAAAGCAGAGTAAAGATGGAGAGCGTTGGACCACCAATCTATATAAATAGAGGCACAAAACAGGGAGACCCACTCTCTCCCAAAATTTTCATTGCAGTACTCGAATCAATATTTGAAAATCTTAATTGGAAAAATAAGGGCATAAAAATCAATGGTTCCCTCCTAACACATTTAAGATTCGCGGATGATCTGATACTCTTTGCAGAAACTAGAAGAGATATGCAATACATGTTAGAAACTCTACATAAGGCTAGTCAAAATGTTGGGCTGGATATAAATGAAGAGAAAACAAAACTAATGACAAACGCTCACACCCTTCCCATATATATTGACAATAAAATCTTAGATTATGTAGAGAAGTATGTTTACCTTGGGAAGCAGATATCTTTTAACCCATACTCTAATGTAGAGGAGGTAAACAGGAGAATAACAATTGCTTGGAACAGATACTGGTCGCTGAAAGAAATTTTTAAAAGCCAACTGCCAGTAAGCCTCAAAAAGACAGCAATGGACTCCTGCGTTCTCCCATGCCTAACATACGGTGCACAAACATGGATTTTCACAAAAAGTGTAAAAACTAAAATAATAGTGTGCCAACGAGCAATGGAACGCAGCCTCTTATGCATTAAAAAATGTCAAAAAATCAAAGCATCAGACATAAGAGCTGAAACGAAAACGCTAGATTTTCTTAAACAAGCACAATCATTAAAATGGAAGTGGGCTGGACATGTGGCTAGACAACAAGATAACAGATGGACTCATAAGGTTACTACATGGAAAGGGCCGCAGGGCAAGAGGAGAAGCGGCAGACCGGTGTCTAGATGGGCTGATGATATAGCAGCCATCGCTGGTAAAGACTGGCAAGAGTCTGCAAAAGATAGAAAAAAATGGTCTGTTTTGGAGGAGGCCTACACCCGAGAGGGTTCTCATCTTCAACCTAACATAATTTTGGAAATTAAAGAATAAGAAAGAAAAAAAAATACAATAATATGACATAATCTAATAATAATAAATTAAATTGCTAAAAAAAAAAAACAAAAAGACAAAATGAAAATTTACTCATAATGGTATTAAATGTATTTTTTGACTTAAATGACTATGTGTGATTATGATTAAGTATGTTAAATGACTAAATGTATTGAATAAATTATATATTTTAGATAAAAAATGTATGCATTAGAATAAATGATTAGATCAGATTATAATTATGTTAAATGACTAGGTATATGCACGGAATAAGAATAGGAAACATGTGTAATTTTAGATTTATTGTTTTAAAATTGTAATTAATTAATTAAATATTCTTTATGATTATGAAAATGCATGGATTATGATTATCTAACGAAATAATTATGTAATGTGTTGTTTTAAAAATTGTGACTGATTAATAATAACAATGAATACCTACTTTAAGTTAAATGAATTGTAAAATATTGTGAAGAAGAGAAAATAAAAGGCTTTATTATTATTATTATTATTATTATCGCTAAGTATATCGCTAAGACGAAGATTATTTTTTGCGAGAACAGATGGCAGATGTGAGTTATTTCCCGGCCGACCGCGGTCGCTGTATCGATCGCAGGCAGGAGCCGGGTCCGTAAACATTTTTTTCCGGGAGCGATGCTGCCAACGATCTTGTAACCTCATAATATGCGTAACAACGTTTTCTTGAGTTTTATTATTCAACAGACTCGCTAAACATCATCGCATTAATGGCTCAGCTGCAGGCAAGCTTTGTCTCCTGTGAGATGTCTTAAGGTAGGGAACTGCCATACGCTACTCTGATGTAGGCTACGGATCAATCATTAAGGGCGATTATATCTGGTCACTAACACTGTCTTCTTCTTCTTAAGGTGCCTCTCCGACTAGCAAAGGTTGGCAGTCAGTTTCTTGAACTCGTCTCTATCCTTCGCGAGGCGAATTAATTGTGCGGCGCTCGCGATCCCGGTCCACTCTCTGATGTCTCTCAGCCAAGACTTCTTCCTGCGACCAACGCCTCTTCTACCATCAACCTTTCCCATCAAGATGAGCTGTAGAAGCTCGTATCACTCGTGTCGTAGCACGTGCACTAGATACGCGACTTTTCTCGTCTTGACGGTCTGCAAAAGTTCACGCTTCTGATTGACGCGTCAGATGTTAAAATTCAATGGTGACTAATGACTCAAAGTGATGTCTAAGGCACGGGCTGTAGCACCAATAACTACTAGTTTCGGGCTGCTTCTAAGCATCCATACCAGGGATGGTATGGATGCTTACAAGCAATAATCCATACTAATATTATAAATGCATAACTAAGTCTGTCTGTCTGTTATCTTTTCACGGTTAAGCCATCGAACCGATTTGGTTGAAATTTGGTAGTCATAAATTGTAATACTTTGGAGCAGAAACTGCAGGATTCGTATAAACAGAATTTCACGCACGGAGTAGCGAGCGTCTGGTAGAATTTATTACAGCGCGACAGGAAACAAGATACATTCCTTACAAGGGCTTAAAGTAGAGCACATTTGCTACAAAATTAGGTATGTAACGTCCTGTCCGAAACTTAGTAGATTGAAAGATTTTAATAGAAATATCAAATTCTAATCTACTTAAAGTCCTTGCAAGAAATGTATTTTGTTTCCTGTCATCCTGTATACATATATCTACGAACAATGTCTATGAAGAAACATTCGATATTTCATAGCAACCTAGGACTGGAGCCCAGGAATTTGTGAGCCGTACAATCTAATCACAGAACCTACGAGGCTGATGCCGGCTAAACACTTCACAGTAATACCTCCCTACCAGTTTACGTTGATCCACCAATTAACCTAATTACATATAAGCTCGAGTTTACACGCCGCTGTTAAGTTACTCTTCCAGGTTAGCGCGTCCCAAATTACCAAGTTTGATTACATGTAACATGATCATTTAAGCAGGTAGGCTATATACCTCTTACCTACGCCTACCATCAGGTAAACGCAAACTTCAATAAATAACTGACCAAATATTTAGTTTTTTAAAAATATCTTTTTTATTAGCGGTATTATCAATTAGCGTTTGAGTGCCATCTTTCCTGTTACTTGACGACGGTGTTTAAGACACAGAAGGGTATTCAACCTTTTCATGTTTATTATAATTTGTTTAATCAAAATTTTTAAATTTAATCACAAATGTCATGTAATGTAATCAATGTAGTTTCAGATTTTACTTGCCAAATTTCATAGACCTAGCTAGGTCAACGCAAATTACCTATAAATTTTAATTTATTCGAGTGTAGAAATGAACATTTTTGCAAATAACCTTATTTTTTACACTAACCTAGAAGTATGATATTTCACACCAGCAAAGGGATTGTAGACCTAGGCTTGGCGAAGCTATGGTATATCGATTCTGTTTCTACAAAAGTTAAAGCTTCGAAAACTAACAAAATGGGAATGACAGATCCTATTGACAACTTGACCACATGACCAGTCGATATTGAATTATTCCCATACATTGTTTTCGAAGCGTTAGCATTTGTAGAAAGAGAAGAGAAGAGAACGACGGTATACGTATGCTACGTATCCTTAGCTGCTTTTGTGCATGACTATCGCGTACCATGTATGACATCCAGACGTATGCTCAATCGATTTACAAATTAAGGAGGAAACCTGGAACTGCTAGTGATTAAACAGTTGCGGAGTAAAATGTTAGCTTGGTTTGGACCTACAATGCTGCTGTAAAGGGGTTTTAATTTCGATACATCCACGCGTTCCCCAATAAAAGTCTGGGCAGACTGACGGACAACAAAGTGACCTTATAAGGGTTCCGTTGTTTTCAGTACAGGTACAGGACCCCTAAAAAATAAAGATTAAGTAAATAAGACTTACCGACAAGCAGCGCGACGAGGACCGTGAGCCCGGTGAACGTCGCCATAGCACTCACTGGACACTTCACCGATAGCTACACTGCTCACTCAGATCACTAACAAACGGTACTGACGATATACAACTGCACTAGCCGCGATGCGGCCGGGCTTTGCCCGAATCTGAAACAAGAGATATAAAATGTCATTCGAAAATTTCAACAATAAAGAAGAAAGAAAATTCACTTTATTGTACACCACAAAGAACATCATCATCATCCCCTTACCCTCATCCCACTTAAGTGGGGTCGGAAAAATATGTCAATCTTTTCCATTCGTCTCTATTACTCGTCACTCCTTTTACACACATGTCCTCTTTCACACAATCCAAAGACCATACAATACAAAAAAAAAATACTAAAAATGCATAATAGGCGAACTTTCTATATGAGAAGTAGATCTTACCAAAATTCACACTTTTAATATAGAACAATTTTGAACCTTTTTTTGTGCTTTTATTTTTAAGTGTATGTGCTGTAGGCTTCTTATTGGTACTGTAATGGGGCTTAATAGTCGGGCAGAAGGAAGCTATGCTAAAATCAAGCCTGATAGTACGTATGGAAACAGATCAAGTTCTCGTTCGTTTAAATCAAAATCAATAACTACAGGTTGAATATTCGTAAAGATCCACTTCTACCAGCAGTTCAGAAGGCAGTTTTTCCTTAGAAGAAACAAAGGAACTTAAATTCTCACACGACCTGGATATAAGTATAAAGGGATGTTGGGACCGATGGGTTGTACCGATAGACTTGTCCTGAAAGCCATTGGCGTATCTAGGATTATTTCCTAGGGCAGGCCTGGCCCCTGAAATCAAATCTATTATTATTAGTATCATAATAGAATTCCATATCAGTAGCCCAGAATCCTAGGGTGGGCACAGGTCCCCTATATATGCCTATGCCTGAAGCCCCCGTGACCGTGGTAGAAATCAATATATCGTAAGAAATCAAGGAATTAACGGTTACGGGGTCGAATTAAAACCTACAGGCCTTAATTAGATCTCCGCCCCTTTGACTATTGTTGTATGACGCATCCACTCTTCTGACTTCAGACATTGTGTTTATATAGGGGAAAATGAAGTTGAATAATGTTAGTTTAACAATAATATCTAAATAATGTAATAATAGTAATTGTTGGTGTCTATGTACATAGAAGTTAGTCACCAGACTTAACTTCGTAATAGCCGTTTAAAAATCATTGTTAGCGTCTTTAGACCGGTCTCTGTATACTAGATATCTATTTGTCAGTTTGTGACCTTCGAAATGACCGTTATATCCAAACACACACAGATTGTTACAGGATTCTTGATTTACTCCTCCTCTCCAAGGTCACTCTCAAATAGGTAGTCAAAGAGACCTACATTTGTCTTATATAGACCTACGCTAGTGTAGCTAAGTTTGTCCACTGCCAAAATGTGACTTTAAAATCTCTCCAGCTCCAGGCACTTATTCAATCAGATAAACAAAAAAATCTGTTGTCTGTAAAGTCGGTTTACTGACGATAGTTGAACGTATCAACGTCATAAGAAAATACTGATGGAATGGTTGCATTTTTTAAAAGAAAATGTTCGTTTTTCTAAAATAATGTTTAATAATCTTTATAGACCAGAATATACTTTATTTTTTGTAAAAAAAAAGTTGGAAACCCTAAAGCGAGGGAATGACGCATGACGTCATCTTTTTTCGAGTGTGCAGGCGGCTCTATCGAATTATAATCGTTGTCACGTCAAAAGCTTTAGTTGTTTTGGAATATACTTACTTATATTGTTAAAAATATAATAGGTACTCAACGCTTGTGATTTCAAAAGCGCATGCCGACCTCATGCTCTGCGATCCCCCTAACATTACTAAATGGCATTGACAATAAAGAGGGCGCAACCCTCACCCAAAAAATATGCTATCTCTCTCTTTTAATGAATTACCATCGACTGAATAACTTTAATTATAAAATGACCGTTATGTCCAGATGTTTTAAATATAATATTTGGGTAGGTTACTGAACTACAACTGAACAATGACTACTGACTACTTGAACTATAGATCAACGGTATCAACCCATAATCGGCTCACTGCTGAGCTCGAGACTCTTCTCAGAATAAGAGGGGCTCAGACTTCACACACGCAGAGAATTAAGAAATTTCTCTGGGATGCAGGTTTCCTCACAATGTTTTTCCTTCACCGTTTGAGACACGTGATATTCTAATCTATATCTATACTAATATTATAAAGAGGTAAAGTTTGTAAGTTTGTAAGTTTGTCACATTTTTTAAATGGGGTAATCTTCGGAACTATTGGTCCGATTTTAAAAATTGTTTCACCAGTAGAATGCTACATTATCGGGGAGTGCTATAGGCTATATTTTATATTGGTATCATATATATTAGCCGAGTTATCACAGTTTTTGTCTTACAGGTCGGACTAAAACTCTTTTGAAACAGACTTATTCGTATGCGCTGCCTTAACCATTGTGTAAAATTGAAATTAATGTATGGAGACTTTATGTATCTTTAAAAGTTCTACAAAAAAGTCCGCGCCATATATCTATCTTCTATATATTAGCAGATATAGTACCTTTTGTGTTTTAAAAATTATTAATTTTATATACTTAGGTTTACGTCATTATTTATACAACTAAACTTTAATCCTTATTAAAATAAATTATTTAATAATCACAAGGATATTATGGAGATAAGATTTGCCCTTTACAGTATGTTAATTACTTAAATAGTTTCGGAGATAATACAAAATTTCTAAAAGACGCAGAAATTCCGCTATATGACGCCCGGCGCTTTCATTTACGTAGTTCCCGTTCCCGTGTGAATATGGGGATCAAACATAGCCTATGACACTCGCAAATAACGTAGCTTTCTATTGGTAAAACAATTTTCCAAATCGGTCCAGTAGATCCAGAGATTACCTCCTACAACCACACGAACTTTACCTCTTTATATTATTAGCATAGAAGTCTCTATTTCTCTTGGTCATACCACCACTCTCGAAGGACTGGACCGATTTTGCTAAGGGTAGGAGTAAGATAGAGAAATTACAGGGTAGGGTAGGGTACGGGTAGGGAAGCGTAGGGGCAGTGTAGGGGTAGGGTAGGTTTAGGGCCGGGTTTAGGGTATTGGTAGGGTAGGGGTAGAGGTAGGGTAGTGGTAGGGTAGAGGTACGGGTAGGAGAGGGAAGTGGTAGGGTAGGATAGGCGTGAGATAGGGGTACGGGTGGGATAGGGGTAGGAAAGGGATAGGGTACGGGGAGGGTAGGGTTTGGATGGGGGTAGGGGTAGAATGGGGGTAGGGTGTAGGTAAGGTAGGGGTAGGATAGGGGTAGGTTTGGGGTAGGGTAGGGGTAGGGTGGGGGTAGGGGTAGGGTAGAGTAGGGTAGGGGTAGGGTAGAGTAGGGTAGATGTAGGGGTTGGGTAGGGTTAGGTTGGGGTAGTGGTAGGGTAGGGTAGGGGTAGTAGTAAAGTTGACATCGAAATTTACGCGGACAAAGTCGCGGGCGTCCGCTAGTTTCTTAATATGCACACAACTGAAAAGTTGGAGATGCATGCTCCGGACTGGATTCGAACCCACACCCTCCGGAATCTGTTCTTGAACTATAGATAGATAATATACTATTATTATTATTATACTATTATTATAAAGAGGTAGATACAGTGAAGTTGTACGGGGTAATCTCTGGATCTTCTATACCGATTTTAAAAATCCCTTTTACCAATAGAAAGCCACATTATTTGTGAGTGTCGTAGACTATATTTTACCCAATTATTCCCACAGGGACGGGCATTACTTTTACGTGAAACCGCGGGGCATCTGCTAGCTAGTATAGTTAAAATACCCATAGAGTATCTACTTTCATATCGATGTTGATACCCAATTGATAATATTTGTTTATTCTCACACTCATATTAAGCCACAGCCATATTAAGAGGTGTTATATTCTCCCGCGTGGCGCGTGTGTCTGTTTGTTTTTGTCTGTCTGTGGCGTTATGACTTATAAACGATGCACTAGATTGGACACGGTTTTCAATACATTAGATAGAAGGAAGACCACCTTGTAACAATAAAATATAGCAGTAGATATCTAATATCTAGGCCGAGGAATATCAAGTGCAGATGATTTATAAGATACTTATATGTTCAATACTAAATATTTATAAATAACAACCCCTAAGGTAGGGTATATTCCTAGCGCTATTACATATCTACTGCTATATTGTATTGTGTTTCAAGGAGGTGGAGGTTACCTTACTTATGTGCCTATTAATATCACTTACGAGGACATACGTTTAGGTACTGTTTCTTTTTTCTTAGACATAAAACAATAATTAAAATGCATAATTATAATTGTATATGGTATGGTATATGTATAAATCATAAATACTGACACGTGCAATTTTTATAGTCATACGTTTTTTATTGAGTTATAGAGATATAGACAGTACCTAATACAGACTATGAATACGTGCATATTCTACCATCACCTTACAAAGGATCCCGGAAGTTCCACACATAAGTGATCTCTATCCACGAAATGACAATGACATCAGCGTAAGGGACCTCGCGCACGACCAAGTCACGCAGTCACGATCAATTCGTTGGCCGTGGACGCATAAGCCACGGTTAGCTTACGGCCACGCCCACGACTGGTCGTAATTCGGAGCAATTCTAGTTGATCGGGCCGCATTCGCTGACACAGAACACTCATAGCATAATTAACTAATAGTTGACGCCGCGCCCGCCTTGTATTTCTACGGGAACCGCGTAGTTCCCGTAGGAATACGGGGATAATATATAGCCTATAGTCTTTCTCGATAAATGGGCTATCTAACACAGAAATATTTTTTCAAATCGGACCAGTAGTTCCTGAGATTAGCGTGTTCAAGCAAACAAACAAACTCTTTAGCTTTATAATATTAGTATAGATACGTAGTTTGGTCGCAACGATCAGTAGTACCGGCCCGGTCTGCGGTCTCAGCTGGTTGTTGTCGCATAGTGTGCTAAGACCCTTACTTGAATTTATAATGCAACAAACCGTTTATATACCCACCTATCTATTAACTGCGCATTGGACCATCACAATACATACAGTAAAGCCGTTATAGAATATAGAGTCCAAATTTTCGTTGGTGTCTTTGGACTTACACAATAGAACATTAAGAAATACTTGCAACTTAGTACTTTATGCTTTGTTTAAGACTAATTATTTAGACTATACCCAATTGACCTAAGTTACTTTATATAACTTACTTAGTTACAAAGACGGCCTCCGTGGCGCAGTGGTTAAAAGTCGGAGGTCCTGGGTTCGATCCCCGGCTAGGCCGATAGAGGTTTTCCTAATTGGTCCTGGCTGGTGGTAGGCTTCGCACGTGGCTAGTTACCGACAAAGACGTACCGCCATGGGATTGAGCGTTCCGGAACTATGTCGTGTAGAAACCGAAAGGGGAGTGGATTTTCATATTACTTCTAACAAATTAGCCCGCTTCCATCTTAGATTGTATCACCACTTACCATGAAGTGTGATTGTAGTCAAGGGCAAACTTGTAAAGAATAAAAAAAATGTAGGTAGGTATATTAAGCCTTCTACCTTGAAAAAAAATTGTGAATAAGTAGTTGTAGACTAAATGCATTTTCTTGCCAAGCTCTCCAAGGTTGGTCGAGTGCCACAGCATAATGGACCTACCTACAATCTACATATATTTTACTAGCTGCCCCATTGGTGCAGTGGTTAGCCTATGCAGCTAAAGTATCATAAGGTATTAGGTTCGTAATAAACGTCTAAACGGGTTTGAAGAAGGCATACATACATGAAGGCATTATTATTATTACTAGCGGACGCCAGCGACTTCGTTCGCGTGGAAATTTAATTTTTCACAAATACCTCGGGAAAAATGGATTTTTCCAGGAAGAAAAGTACTTAGCCTATGTGTCAATTCGTCATCAACCCATATTCGGCTCACTGCTGAGCTCGAGTCTCCTCCCAGAATGAGAGGGGTTAGGCCAATAGTCCACCACGCTGGCCCAAATGCGGATTGGCAGACTTCACACACGCAGAGAACTAAGATAATTCTCTGGTATGCAGGTTTCCTCACGATGTTTTCCTTCACCGATTGAGACATGTGATATTTAATTTCTTAAAATGCACATAACTGAAAAGTTGGAGGTGCATGCCCTGGACTGGATTCGAACCCACACCCTCCGGAATCGGAGGCAGAGGTCATATCCACTGGGCTATCACGGCTCTTGTGTTAATACAGAGTATAATAAAAATTTTAATAAAAAAAAAATACAACCGACTTCAAAACCTAAAAACGTACCCACTAAACTAAAAAGTGAAAAATAACATCATAATATGTTCTACCTACTGATCAGTATGAAGGCGGTGCTTAGCCGGTGATGTATTAATTCAAGCCATGTGAGAATATCTTATAGATTTAGATTTTGCAGACAGTGTCGTTTCATGTGGTCCTGTCAGAAATGGCTTAAATTAAGACAACACCGGCTAAGCACCGCCTTCATACTGATCAGTAGGTAGAACATATTATGATGTTATTTTTCACTTTTTAGTTTAGTGGGTACGTTTTTAGGTTTTGAAGTCGGTTGTATTTTTTTTTTATTAAAATTTTTATTATTTTTCCATTTTTAGTGTAAAATTTCATCTCAAACGAATACATCAGACCCCTAATGACAGTCACAACCCATCTTGGTACAAAATTCTCAGCAATACAAATTAATCAAGCCCAAGCACAAGGTAGCTACCGTAAACCGTTAAGGAGTTCTCTTAATTGACCTTGGTCTTCATCATCAGACCCCTAATAACAGACACAACACATCTAGGTAGAAAGTTCTCAGCAATACGAATTAATCAAGGCCAAACTCAAGGTAGTTACGGTAAACTGTTAAGGAGTTCCCTTAATTGTCCTTGGTCTTCATCACCAAACCCCTAAATGACAGTCACAACCTATTTATGTGAAAAGGTCTCATTAATACAAATAAATCAAGCCCAAACACAAGGTAACTGCTGTAAATCGCCGAGGAGTTCCCTCGTCTGTTTTATGGCTCCATCATCAGATCGATTTTAAACCTTCATGAAATTGTAGTGGTTAAAAGTACTAAATGGAAAAGTATACGAACACACTAGACACCCATATAATTTTCGAAAGTTCCCCTCAATTTCTCCAGGATTCCATCATCAGATCTTGACATGATGGCAATGGGACCAAATGGGGACTATACCATTTCAAACAAAAAAAGAATTTTTGAAATCGGTCCAGGGTTCTTTGAGTAATCGGTGTACATACATAAAAAAAAAAAAAAAAAAAAAATACCGACCGAATTGAGAACCTCCTCCTTTTTGAAGTCGGTTAAAAATCTATTTCCATTTCAAATTTGAGCCAAATCGGTGCAGTAGTGGCGGCGTTATGGAGTAACAAACATCCAAACATCCATACAAACTTTCGCGTTTATAATATTAGTAGGATTTTTATATCCTAAACCTAAATGAACACATAGGATAGGTACTTTCATTTCAATTTCTATGTTTTGTATATTAATTTCCGAAATCAGCTAATTGACTTTAAAGTAATTTTATTTATCTACTAGCGGACGCCCGCGACTTCGCCCGCCCTTAGACCTCTTTAATCCAGCCCTTACAGTTTAGTATCGCTGTAAAAATGGAGTAACTTCTCCCGTTTTCCCAATATTTCCCTTCACTGCTCTGCTCCTATTAATCGTAGCGTGATAAAAAGTATACTATAACCTGCCCAGGAGTATGAAGAACAATTGTACCAAGTTTCGTTAAAATCCGTCGAGTAGGTAGTTTTTGTTTCTATAACGAACATACAGACAGACAGACAGACAAAAATTTTACTGATTGCATTTTTGGCATCAGTATCGATCACTAATCACCCCCTGATAGTTATTTTTTAAATATATTTCATGTACAGAATTGACCTCTCTACAGTATAGATATAGATATGCTCTGTTGTACGCAGTGTAGATTCATACATATGTATTTTGCAATAGTACTGATGTACAAAAAAATATGTAGGTAATTGTAAAGTATAATTGATAATAATTACAGTGAGGCGAAGCTGCGGGTGTCCGCTAATTATTATTATTATAAAATTATAGAAACCGAAATGGGTGTGGATTTTCATCCTACGCCTAATAAGTTAGTCGCTCCATCTTAGATTGCATCATCACTTACCATCAGGTGAGATTGTAGTCAAGGGCTAACTTGTAAAGAATATAAAAAATTACTGACTCGGCAAATTGCCATATTTGATATTTTATTTTATGCAAAAATACTAAAATAGCGATTAAATAACCAGCCAAGTGCGAGTATCGCGCAAGAAGGGTTCCCGTACCATTATCTATAAAAAAAGTTAAATATATATTTTATTCTGTTTTTTAGGATTTGTTGTTAAGCGGCAACTGAAATATATAATCTGTGAAAATTTTATGTAACTATCACGATCTATTAGTTACAGCATGGTTACAGACGGACATGTCATTACACGGTAAATGACTACATGAAATAAAACAAAAAATAAAATCGGTCTCCCTATCACTTACTCGACAAAAGACTACGCCCAACCTGGGTATCCATAACTTGCATTATGTAATAAAATGTAACTTGTATAATTATTATTATATTGTATAATGTAATGTGTGGTATTGCTTGATTATTAAATGAATAAATAAATAAATATGATGGGTAGACGGACAGACGAGTAGACGGGCAGACGGGTAGACGGGCAGACGGGTAGAGGGACAGATGGGTATAGACGGACAGACGGGTAGACGGACGGACGGACGGCAGCGCAGTCATCGTCAGCGGAGAAATGAGGAGTAGGAAGCCTTTGGGTAAAGTGCAAAAATTTAAACATAATATATATTGTAAATATGTGGCCTTTACCTGTACGTATTGGTACATTTAGCTCTATCCACGGCTTAGTAGGAAAGGTTTGGTAAGTCGGTTTGGTCAACTGACTGTCGGCTATAATCAATAACTGGGCACTCTGACTCCACGCAGTCTTGTCTCCCAGTGTTTCTGTAAGCGACGCCAGGAACTCTTGTACTGAATGAAGGGATGACAGCGAATCTTCAGGCACTGCTAAATACTTGGAAGTCAAATACTCTGACATTAACAAACCAGTGGTTGGGAAGACCTAAGTATACGGGTAATACCTAGTAGTAACTACTAACTAGCATAGCTGGGCATTAACTCGTTAATCCGTTAATCGTTAATTAACGAAGTTAACATTTTGATTAACGGATTAACTTTTAAGTTAATTTTTAAAAATGTTAACGGACCGGTTAACTTCCGTTAATATGCAGAAGTCCGTTAACCGTTATTCCAATGCCTACTATTTACCGCGCGTCGCGATTAACAGGTTTAAACAAGTAAGAAATGATGAAAGATGTTTTTTTCAAAGAAATCAACAAATTACTATATTTATGTTAAAATTATAGATAAAATCAACTAAAAGCAAATTATGGCACTTTTCCCCAGTGCTCATCCTTATTTTTCCAATGGGGATCTCACACAATGATATAAAAATGAAATATTAACCAGTCATATTAACGGATTAACGATTAACGTTAACTTGCGTTAATTCTTCCGGAATGTAACGCTTTAACGTTTAACGAAGCTAACATTTTTTGTAGCGGATTAACGATTAACGAAGTTAACTATTTGATTAACGGTGCCCAGCTATGCTAACTAGGTATACCTACTCATTACCCAGGTACCCATAACAGATCTTCTACCATAACACGTAGCATATACTCGTACAGTACACCTCCATATTACAATTTATTGGGCTGCCCTTAACCACAATTCTATATGCGTAGGCGTGAAGCCGAAATCTGTGCGTGAGTGACGGAAAAGTTATTTCTGTGTTCCATTAACCAGAAATGGCCACGCGTTTATGTTTGTGTTTCACAAGAGCGAACGTTTTTATTGGCCAAACCATCGGCATAGATTTGCCTCTGTAAAACATATTTAAGTATGTTTCGACTCCTCCATTCCATCACCAGCTATGTTAATTGATTTCACATTCCTGGTAGCTACCAAAAGAATAATAAAGGTACCTACTAACTATAAAATCAAATTTTATAGACGCCTCTATGGTTTTTTTGACTCCCAACGCCATCAGGGTTATGTTAATGTGTATATTGGCACCTGTCGGTCTTTTTGTGGCGTCTTTCTTCTCAAACGGGTACTAGAAATGAGTCGAGATTTTTTGAGAGTTAAGAATTAGTTAGTTTAGAAGTAAATAGGTGTAATATGATGTATTTTGTAAGCTATATGTACCTGACTGGCTTGCCAGCAACTTCGTCTGAGTGAAATTTGCGTTTTTTAAATCTCGCGGAAACTGTGGATTTTTTCGGGATAAAAAGCCTGTTGGTTAATTCAATTTAGGCCATAATCTATCACCAAGTTAAATACTCAAAACTGAAGTATAAACAGTAAGAAGCAACTTAGGACCTAATGTTTTTTTTAAATCCTTTTCAAGTCTTTTAAAAAGGGTTTAGGTAAATTAATATTATCTATACTTACGTACATAGGTAAGTATATAGCTATTTTTTCATTGAATCATTAGTTTATAGTAAGGTAGGTAGGTACTAGGTAATCGTATAGTAGCAGCTGTCGTGTTTAATAGAGAAGTAGGTAACGCCGTGATTATGATGACTATATAAGATGGTCATGCGATGTTAATAGCATAGCTGATTTTGTTGTTAGTTTTATATACCTACTTCCATATTCTATTAGATTGAAATACGAGTATATTTATTCAAACGATCATGTTTCATGCTTGGTTGTTGGAAAGAAAATTATATCACTCTTTTCTGTCCAAAAAGCGAATTGGCAATGTAAGGAATAGGCATGGAAATAGTGCAAATAGTACGGATTCCTAGATGACCTCTCGGAGTTCAATGAAAACTTGGAACGGTGCAGATATTAGAATATCGAATATAAGGTGATAGATTTTAACTTCATTCAACAGCTAGAAGTTGCCATTTTAAGTGAGATGCACTTCGATGATTCACTTTAGCCACTGAACTGAAAAGCCTTACTTAAAAGCCCAATTACTACAACTAAACCTAGAAGAATATGTAGAGACTTGTCTAGAAACAGTTTTATCAGTCTTCGGTTGGAACGAGGTACAGAAACACAACTCCACAATAATATACCTACTAAAATAAATCTATGTATTTTGAAACACCTAAATCCCCGAGGATAAAGACAATATTAATCCTTGGTAATATTGCAAAAGCAACACTAGATATCTGGTACCGTCTGCAATCCAAAACAGTTAAATCAATTCCATGTTTGAACATAGAATTGATTTTGTCTTTGAAGGTACAGATAGATTGGACTTCAAAAAGGACACACGTAGTCCTTTTAGATGTTTTTTTTTTGTCATCTAGCCCGTCCCCAAAAGTATGTAACGAATTTACAATATTCACAAGCAGAATAAACTTAACTTGTGCTTTTGATCATTGATTTGCTAATTGATCGAAGCTTGCAACAACATTACTATATTTCATTAAGATCATGATCGGAGAAACTAATTATGTAAAGAATCTTCCCAATTTCACGCAGTCGAACAAGCAGACAATAGTTTATTAAACTTAACAAGCCGCTTGAAAATTTCAATATCCTTGAAGCAACAAAAAATATCTTTACAAAGTTGACACCAATAAAGCACTATGAAAGAGGGTGCACAGAGTCGTGAGGACTTTCACAATTAGACTTCTATGTGGGGGTGGTTACACTTTGCTCAACGCGAGATAGAACACATTCGACGCAGAATTTGAGCCTTATTACAAGGAATTAAGGCCTCGTAATGTTAAAATAACTTTGGATCTGAATGCGGTATCCCAGACGGAACGCCGAGTCGATATTCTATGTACCATTATATACCACCCACTTACTAGCGCTCTTTTAGAAGTTCACGACAGGTACCTATCGATCTTGGCCAGATGCTAGACAAGAGAATGATTTAAGTCTCATGATATCTACTTTTTAACTAATAAGTAAATCTCACAGGAACGTCTATTATTAAAATTATTTCATTCAAGTAGATAAGATTACTTTACTACTTGTAAGTATAGTAAGTAAATTGTAATCAAAAACTAACAAATCAATAACATATGTAGATTTATTCTTGTGTGAAGATATATCAGAATACTTTCACGATCTTATCAGACTCGTTAAGAACTTTATCGACTTTATTGCACTTAACATTGACTTATTAAAATTATTCAATGAAATACATTCTTTCTATTTATGATGTTAATTTTTTTCCCACTTATTGCAACTCTTTCTTAAGAAGTTTTTGCTGATGGACTCGTTCTTTCATCTTCAGGCCCACAATTACCGATTATATAAGCAGCGTTACTAAAGAGTTTTAAAAGACTAGCCAGTCATGATTTTTCTTTTAGACACTGCCCGTTTTCATCAACCATAACTGACTCTTTTAGGTAGGTATTAGATTTTAGCCTCCGACAATCATTGATTATTTAATTTTTCATAAGTAGATAAATGTATAGGTAGTACCTACTTATCTAATTGCTATGCCGAAAACTTATACGAAACTGAAGTTTGAAAAAGGGACGATGTAGGCACCTAATACCCAAGAACAAGTCACAAAGCATTCCTTGTTAAGAGCGTGGGTAGGAATTAATTAGATAAAATTACATCCGGATGAACCGTGTTGAATTACTCACTAGTGCGGATAAGAATTTGATAAGCCTGGTAGTCTAGTTACACGAACAGACAGTAAATGGAATTTAAGCTTAAAAATTCTTATGCACAGTGAAGAATCGAAGCTTAAAAATTATTGTGCACAGTGAAGTGTTAACTTATTAAACTCCAAAGACCTTGAATTGCCTCCTTCTTGTTAGTCATAGGTCTTTTGGGTTTAAGCACCTACTTTTATATATGACTAAATATAATCTGATTGTAGACGTATAAACATAAACCAAATATATAAACGAGTTCAATGAATTTAATTATACAAGATAATATGTATGTTTTTCTTGAAAAAATGGTAGAGAGAAAAGATGAAATCTCAATGAAATTGTAACGAAATTTATTGAGACTGCGCTTAACAGAATACGACTTAATATATTTCCACTACCGGCCCTAAGCCCTCAAAAAAGCGTTCAAATATAGTATGAAGTTAAATGAAGGTCTAATTCCAACCTCAAAATTAAAAATGCAACAGTGCTCGAAAAAAGCTTCGTGTTTTAAAAACGCTGTCGTGTCAACATATATTATACTTAGCAATGCATTTGTTGTATTTGAAAGCTTTTTAACATCTGTTAAAAAAACTCTCGTGCGAATGAGGGCTAAAGGCTGATGTGATTTGCACTTACGAGTTCTTCAAGGCCAAAATAATTTCTTTACACAATGTAACTAATATTACAAGTAAAAAAAAGTAATAGAACAGTTGTCTACCTGAACTGTTTTGGCATACAAAAACTCGGAGCGCACCTTTCGTTTTTGGGTCTTTGTGCACCTGCCCTTGTGGATCGAAACTGGCTTGTTGAAGGAAGACTTGTTGACGAGTATATTATGCATACCCAACGAATGTCAGCTGAACGAAACCAGTCTAGTAAAATAATTTAATTCTCAACAAGAATTTTAATCTTCCGTAGCTAACCGCTCAGCTTCTATGGTGCACTGACCATGTAATATAACCAGCCATGTTATATCCAGCCATGCTCAAGTTCAGTTTAATTTAATGTTACTATTTTTAGCATTTCTTGGCTCTTAACTCTAATCTAACTGTCAACTTTATTACTGTCCTAGCTAAACAACTCATCCGCTTATCTTTCTCACGTTTTCAGTCAATTACTACTTTAGATTACTCGATTACTCTCGCTGAAGTTCAATTTAAGTTGCTATTTTTAGTATTTCTGTAGTCCCGTCGCTTGTATTAGTATTACTCGTAGCTAAATAACCCTTTCGTATTCACGTTTTTAGGAAATTACCTACTTAGTACTATGAAAGACAAGCTACCGTACGACAGTTTACCTTCGATGCGGTTTGCGACATAATCCACGACTACTCTCTTTAAAATTAATTGTATGTAATGTTGCTATTTTTAGTATTTGTCAGCTTTCAATTTTATTTTAAATATTTCACTAAGGAAGTACTGTTAGGTTCACTTTTATGTTTATGTTCTAAATATATTACCCATCCATCACAGAAACTCATCATACGAAAGCTTTTTTCTGGTAGAACAGTTTCTATACGATGGCTTTCGGCAAAATTCACGAGTGCTCTCACTTAGTTCAATGTAATTTCATGTCCAATTTCTAGTTCGATATCATTAACTTCGAACTCTACTTTTAGTCAGAATTTTATTACTGTCTTATATAAGTAAATGAAGGTTGTAAGTAAATTACTTAGAATAGAAAAGTTAACGTGAAATGTGTTCCGACAAAATTCCCGAGGTCTGTCTCAAATTGAATTCAATCTCATTTTGCTAGTATTGCTGCATTTTAGCTTTTAACTCTAGTCATATTCTCGACTTTATCAGCGACCTAGCTAAATCAAGGTTACTCTATATTCTTTTATATTAAGTATGTATAGAAAATCTACCGACAAGATGGGTTGCGGCAAAGTTCACGAGTACCGTTGAGGTTTATAGGTAGGTACATCGCAGAATTGGGTCTATTGAATCTATTTATGGATCGTCCGCCCTCGACTATCAAAAACACACGGTATACGAACTCTAGCATATAAGTCCTTAGGCGTGGTCAATTAATTAACTGAACCAGCCGTTTATATAAATAACCCCCTAAACGCTAACTAAAGTTATTTTTATATTAACTTCTGTCATTTATGATTCACGATTACTTAGTCATCTTTTTCTCACGACTCCGCGAGCTTACACATGCGAATATATTGTTTCAAATACATATATTACAATCTGTGTAAGTATATACAGTAACTATTGGCTTAACAATATTCCCTCCAGGATTAGCCGGCTAATCCTAAGGCCGGTCCTTTGCTCTATGTGACAATTTAACGAAACATTTTTAAAAGCATTTTTAGGGCCAACGACACATAGTTTTAATAAATTCCAAGGTTTATTGTGTACATAAATATTAAGTTATGTTAAATGTACTATCAAGAAATGACGAAGCACATGGATTTAAGACCGTCAAGATCTTCAAGTTTGATTTTTAAAGGCTTGCTAACATTGTATACATTTTCTTTAATAATATGATTATTTTAGTGCGCGTATTCACTTTATCACGGCTTTCATGTGCCTACAATCTACATAGACATGTCCTTATTGATATGATTATAATTACTTCTATATCAACATTATTTACTAGTTGACATTGACCGGTAGTGCATGAGTAATATTATTGGTTTTCGCACTGTCCAACTTTTATATCATATCGCCAATTCGTCAGAGATTAGATATAATAAAAAAAACGTTTAAACCTGTGCACACTCTGGACAACATCGTTATCGATCGTGGTTGCGCGCTCCCCAGCCGGCGTTTTCGCAAAATCCCCATGTATAATAACACAAAGGCACAATGAAATCGGGTTTTACAGAATGGAGGGCCATTACCTGAGAAACGCGAGCGGCGGCTCAGCGTAGCTCCCACAACACAATTCACCACAACACACGCGAACGGACGAGCGGCGATACCGACCCGCCCAAGACACAGACGCCGAGTGACCGACCGCATATACTTTGATACTTCGTACTAGCTATACACGGCCGATGACATCTAATGGTCTAAGATCCGGCACAAGGAATGTATAGCCTCATCTGATATTTATTTGGAACAAGAAAATGAAAGGAAATATTTACAAATTGCCTAGTTAAATTGCAGCCAACCACATTTTTCCAATGATATTAAATACTGTTAGATGTGTAACTAGCGCATGAAAAAGAGCGCTCAAAAAAGGAAGTTTATAGTCAACTCAATGTTAGTTGTGGTCAACAACGGACGATATTTAAACAAATAATACCTAAATATCGTCTACGAGCTTAAAAACTATATATCGTCATCAACCCATATTTGGCTCACTGCTGAGCTCGAGTCTCCTCTCAGAATGAGAGGGATTAGGCAAATAGTCCACCACGCTGGCCCAATGCGGATTGGCAGACTTCACACACGCAGAGAATTAAGAAAATTCTCTGGTATGCAGGTTTCCTCACGATGTTTTTCCTTAACCGCTTGAGACACGTGATATTTAATTTCTTAAAATACACACAACTGAAAAGTTGGAGGTGCATGCCCCGGACCGGATTCGAACCCACACCCTCCGGAATCGGAGGCAGAGGTCATATCCACTGGGCTATCACGGCTCTAAAAACTATATATACATAAATATATAATGGAATTAAAGACAAAATTGTGCATTTGTGCGCTCAGTGTTGTAGCCTTATTAATCGGATCACTTTTTGCGGTGTTTTTGTAGGGACGTAACCGATCTATAGTATAAAATTATCATTGCATTTTTCATACAAAATGTAGGAAACCATGAAGTAGATCAAAGGCAACTTAGTACTTTAATTTGACATATTAGACGAATATATAACCGGTGAGGGTATTTGTATAACATTAATTAACTGTTTATATCTGGCAGCCTACAGTTTCAGTTTGAAAGCAGGCAGCCTTTACGTTTTTAATTCTGTTATATTCTTTTAACTATTGTACGATTTTCATTATTTAGGCAAACATTTTTATTAATATAGATTAAATAATTAAAAAGAAAATAATCCAGAAAGTAATCAAGTCACCGTGCAATTTTACTAAGCAAATATTTTCCATCATTTATTTCTTATTCCAAATAAATAACAGATGAGCGTATATATTTCTAATTCCGGATCTTAGACTATAAAGAGCTCAACTATATCATTCCGTCCTTTTCGTAACACAATCGAATAGAGGACGATCCTGACCGAAGCGAGCCGAACGGTAGCCGAAATAAAAGGAGCATCCGACGCGTGATTTGCGCACGCAGGATCCTCGGCGTCCTGCGTACGGAGTCGCTCGAGAAATAGATTTAACTACCGTACGCTCCCTACTCGTAAATACAAGATGGCGAAAAGGAAACCCATTGATATTCATTCACGCAATTGTCACTTCCTCCATATTCAATCGAATTAAATGAGCTCATATAACGAAATATCAATGAAACAATCTACTGATTGCATTTATTGTGTAAACTATAATGGAACTAGTAAATCTACTTTCTAAACTACATTTTAAATAAATTTGATCAATAAAAAACCATCTTTATTAGTCATAAAATATATTTAAATTTTAAAAATTGCAGAAATATGTAGTATAAATAACATTAATTAAAAATGATTATTAAAATATATGAGATAATACATAACATACAAAGATAATACAAAATTTGCGGCAGTAGAGTTTTCGTAGAAAATTAACCATATTATCAAAATTTCTTAACCTTCTAACATATTCGTTTACGTGATTTGTAATACAAAAAATATACATTTTTTTATGTAATAAGTGATATATTAAAATGGGTTTATTAGTAAAGATTGGTAGCAAGATTATAATCCTATATGGGCCGATTAATAAATATTTAATCAATATCCTTCATATACCTAATATGTTAATTTGCACAGTAATAAAAAAATACTAATTCACGTAAACGACCTTGCAAGGAACATTGTTATATGGCACACACATTACAATAAGATATATACATATTTATAATATATGATATATACTTAGTATTAAATAAATTTAATTTAATAAATAAATTTAGTAAACAAATACTATAAAAAAACATACTGACTATCTGTCGGATGGCTCAACTTCAACATGCATTAAATACTTAATTTTATTGTGTTTAACAAAGTTGATTGCAGACTATCACAAATATATACTCAGAGGCACAATTATCCGCCCACTTTAATATACTAACGTCATATCAAAATGAGCGGATAATTGTACCTCTGAGTATAGTAAGAAATCTTTGCCAGGATCTACAAATACATTGTGAGTTACTTTGGAGATTTAGGCTCATTGCATTTTCAGTTAGATGGTTTGTTTGTTAGTTTGCTATCAACTTTAATCTACAGAAAAAAAGTACTTAATTTATCATCAAAGTATATTTATATATCAACGATTTGACAGCTTACCTTACTAAAACTATCGTCAAACTACAAATCCAATAAATTTAATACAATTTTACAACATCTAATAAAATTTAAATTTCAATTTGTTGCACACAATTTCATAATATAATTTTTAAAGCCTCCTAGGAATTAAAAGGAATATATTACTATTTACTTATTCATCAACAACATCAATAAATAATTTAATGATATAGCTAATATTATTTGCACTATTTTGATATTACCTCGTAAGCATTAAGAAATATTAGGACAAAAGTAGCAAAATATAATTCTACAAGCATTCAACAATATAATCAGAAAGACTAGATAAATACATTATTTAATAAATATAATTGTAAGTAAAAGTATAAAAATTATATCAACGAAAATAAAAACTGTTAATTATTTAAATTGGCAAAATAAACACCCTGTTATAAATATTTATGGTTACCTTGCGGTCTACATTACAATAGAATATTATAATCAAGCACCAAAAACATTAGAAGCAATTCCTATTAAAGAGGGTTAATATCATTTTTAATATAATATCATGATACGAGTTGAAACTTATTAAAGCAGAAATAGTTCTTCGATGATTTTAAGGAGTGTTTAGTAAATTTCTGATTTTCATACTGCACTTATACTATTCGGTAGCTAAACCAAATGTCGGTCGCATATGCTACTAAAAATGTGCCAAATCTTACAATTATAAAAATTAGAAAAAAATATTTAAAAATAATTTTTTCATTCTTTTTTTTTTTCAAGGTCGGCCATTTTCATACTGGTTGTGACCTAACTGTAATAAATGACTTAATGTTTTATCGATAGCTAGTTATGCTGCACATGTCTATATTGTTTTAAAGCCGACGAATATTTTTGGCCATTTCTAATATAAATGTGACCTTGCTCCTTTAAAATAGGACGACCCAGCGAAAACACGCAATTCAAAACACTCCAAAACAATCCGAAGCAAAATTGAGTAATGTCTCTGGCACAGATAGGTAAGGATTAACCTATAATTTATAAAATGGAAGGACTACGAATCCGTCAGTTTAGGTATTTACTTTGCTATATGGCTAAAATTCCACAGTGAAATGTAAATAATATTAACATTTGTGTTGTATTCTATTGTGACCAGGGTGATGAGATTTCACCAGTATTACGAATGCCTCATCTGTGTAGACAATAATGAATAATAAAATATGAAATGGTGACAAACTGTGGGCACTGGGCACTGGGCACTGGCGGTTTATGTGTCGTGAGGCGCTGGCAGTTTCTCCCACGTGGGCTCCACGCCCCAGATCTCGCGCGCGTATTCAGCGATAGTGCGGTCCGATGAGAACTTGCCGGACGACGCGATGTTCTGGATCACCATCTCAGCCCATTTGGCTTGATCCTGTTTATAATTCAGAAATATATATTATTCATCCACAGAGTAAACAGAGTGAATCTTTACAAGCAACGTAACCCATTGGTTACGTTACTTGTTAAGACACAACGCCGGTGAAATCCATTAAAAAGAAACCAAACGTCACGCGTCTCCTTGAAAACCGCATATACAAACATTGTATATTAATTAACAATTAAAAATACTCTATTGTATAATAATTAGCAATTAAAAATACTCCATATTATTTCTTTAGTTTTTGTGAACAGTTTTTAAAATATTTAAAAACATAAGACGTCATATTTCTTGAATAATATTGAAAATTACTGATGCGACGGTTCGTGTCGTACTGACTCGAGAATGTATTACTTTTTGAATTTTGTATTTGAGGCGGCTACGACACCGTCGTGTTCCGTACGTTCCATCTGTATATTATTGAATAATCTGTGTAATTCATCATTAACAAACCCATATTCAGCTCACTCCGAGACTACGAGTCTCCTCTCAGAATGGGAAGCGTTAGGTCCTAGTCCACCATGCTGGCTAAATGCAGATTGACAGACTTCACATACGTAGAGAATTAAGAAAACTCTCAGGTATGCAGGTCCTCCTTCATCCTCATGATGTTTTTCCTTCACCGTTCAAGACGTGATATTTAAATTCTTAAAATGCACATAATTGCATAGTTGGAGGTACAGATTCGAACCTGGTACTCACCTGATACACTTGAGAGACTCTCTCCTGCGCCTCTATGTAGGCGTCGAAGTCGGCGAGGTGCAGAAAGCGGTCGTGGTGCAGCAATACGTCAGCCACATGCGAGAAGCGACCCGGCTCGCCCGGCGAGAAGAACCCGCTGCGGATCTGCTCCACGCACTGGCGCAGCTCCGGGTTGCGCTCGTAGTACTCGTATGCGTTGTACCTGACGAACAAAACGAAATTATTCAGTACGGTGTAACCTCTTCAGTACATAGACAAGATAAGTTGGAGTTTGTGGTATCAATTTTAGGAATATCGATTTCTACGAAAGTTTAAGCCATTGGGGTATCTGAGGCCCGAGACTAAGCTACGGGATCCCAGAAAAACCAACAGATGTTTATGACGTAATAACGTCTTACAAAATCGATGAATGCCAGCTGCATGCACGAAAAAGTGTTACGCGTGAGCCGAGCCTGCAAACGAGAGCGCGGAACAAGCGATAGAGAGGCCCGATTGGCATTTTATTGGTTATCACGTAAAATTATTATCGACCGTAAACCAACTTTACAGATAAGCAATTTTTTCACGGTTAACTACTTCTGAGCTCATAGCTTCTAAGACTGGGGAGCTTTTCGAGCCGTGGACCCCTTACATTTTGCCGGTCTTACCATGCAGTTACGCTACTGTTAAAAGTAAAACATACGCAAATTATTATAAGCCATCAAAACCTTACCCGCGTGACTTCAAAGCTTCAACATCATCAACCCTCATTCCGAAGATGAACAGGTTGTCTTCACCTGCCTCCTCCGCCATCTCCACATTGGCTCCGTCCATGGTGCCGATGGTAAGTGCTCCGTTGAGCATGAACTTCATGTTGCCAGTGCCCGACGCCTCGGTGCCGGCGGTGGAGATCTGCTCGCTGAGGTCTGCAGCCGGCATGATCCTTTCTGCTAGAGTCACCCTGTAGTTCTCCAAGTATATGAGCTTCAGCTTGTCTCCCACGTCTGGGTCGTTGTTAACCTGAAAAATCGGCCAAGTGTCAGACTCGCGTACGAAGTGTCCTCTAGCTTTATCTATATAAAAATCTATAAATATTTAGTATCTGTTGTTATAGTGGCCATACAAATACATAATCTGTGAAAATTTGAACTGTCTAAATATCACGGTTCATGAGATACAGTCTGGTGACAACAGGGCAAATTAAATTTGTAGATCTTCAAAATGATTCTATTATACGAGTAGATATCCTGTTTTTGGAAATGTCTGGCTTTTGCTGTAATAGTAAAGTGGGCGACAGACATAAGTGTGTGAAACTAAAGGGAAAAGTAATCGGGGAAACATTATTAAATCGTCATCTGCCTGTGATTAGTTGCTGAGCAATGGTTTTTTTACAAGTTCTCATTGTCATACCACCTTCATCACAAATTTAAGTGTTTCTGATGAGCTAAAGTCATTTTAGATTACACACACAAACATGCATATCATCCTACTACAACCAAAACACAACTACCTTAAAATATAACAGTACACTTACAGTGTTACCGACGGCGCACGCCAATGCAATGATTTGTTTAGCGATGAAGTAGCCCGGAGCAGCCTTCCCGCCGATCATTACAGTTCGCGGAGTGACCACAGCGGTCGGGTCACGCTTGATGCGGTTGTACAACGTGATCACGTGTAAAATGTTCAGCAGCTGCCGTTTGTACTCGTGAATACGTTTCACTTGCACGTCAAACATCGAGGCTGGATTTATCTTCACTCCCGTGTCTCTCTCGATAAGTCCGGCGAGTCGCAACTTATTTTCTTGCTTTACTTTCATAACAGAGCGCTGGAAGGCCGGGTCCTTCGCCCATCGCTTCAGCTGCTGCAACTGCTCCAAATGAACGGTCCATTCCTCACCGATTTTGTCACTGATCAGATCGGACAAGGCAGGGTTGCACAGAAGCAACCAACGGCGGGGTGTGATGCCGTTTGTTTTGTTTTGGAACTTCTCTGGCCACATTTCGTAGAAGTCACGGAAAACTGTCGCTTTCAGAATGTCAGAATGAATGGCCGCTACGCCATTGACAGCGTGCGAGCCGACCACGCAAAGGTTTGCCATATTGACACGCTTATCGCCTTCTTCCTCAATGAGGGACATACGACGCATACGGTCGAAATCACCGGGCCAACGTTTCTCAACTTCCTTCAAATGGAGGAAGTTAATGTGGTAGATCAGTTGCATGTGTCTAGGCAGACAATTCTCCAACATGGAGCAAGGCCATCTTTCCAGAGCTTCAGGTAGAACGGTGTGATTGGTGTAGGCGCAACACTTGACGACGAGGTCCCAAGCTTTCTCGTACGGCAGCTTCTCAATGTCCAGCAAAATTCGCAAAAGCTCGGGGATCGCAAGAGCTGGATGGGTATCGTTCAACTGAATCGCAACTTTTTCAGGAAGACTGTCGAATGTGGTTCTCACGGCCTCCCGACTTCCAAATCTGGACGCTTTGTATCTTCGAATAATGTCCTGAAGAGTGGCCGCGCACATAAAATACTCCTGCCTGAGTCTCAGTTCTTTCCCTTCAAAGAAGTTGTCGTTGGGATAGAGGACTCTAGAAATATTTTCAGCTACATTGCGATCAAGAACAGCTTGGATGTAATCACCAGAGTTGACTAAAACAAAGAAACTGCTGTAGAATACAAATGCGCTATAAACAATTTCAACATAAAACTGAAGATACTTACAGAAACGCAGGTTGAAATCAATAGGACTCTTTGCAGACCAAAGTCTTAACGTGTTTACCACATTGTTGTTGTAGCCAGGAATTGGGTTGTCGTAAGGCATAGCAAATACCACCTGTTGTAATTTGATTTAATTAAGCAATCATTGACCAAAAAATATATGAAGATCAATATAAGCAACCTTGAAAATTTTGTATCACACTTTTGAGTATACATGGATAAACTGGCATGATTTCTTTCTTTTATTAGATTAAATTCAACTATTTTAAATATAACAAAACTATTTCAAAGCTTTTTACCTGTGTATCAATCCATTTCTTGCCCTGGGGCGTGTCTACAACACGTCCATAAAAGTTCACAGGCAACATGAACTCAGGCCGCGCCTTCTCCCAAGGGTTGCCATATCTCAACCAGTCATCAGGCTCTTCTTGCTGTTCCCCATTTTCGATTTTCTGGGAGAAAATACCATACTCATACCTGATACCTGCAAATTTAAGTCAATATGAGGTTGGATATTATTTGGTACGTTATTAATGCCTGATTAGCAACAAACGTTTACAGGGTCACAGTTGAAGTCTGGATTGAGTGGATATAGTGAAAATATATCTTTCTTTCAAAAAACGTTAACGTATGAATGAATGAATGTACTGTTGCCAATTGACTTGATCATTCTTCTTCTTTCTTAAGCCTTTTCCGCACATGGTCACTAAGGGTTGGCCATTGTACGTTGGTCCATTTGGTGCTGGTCCCCACTGGAGTCACGCCAGCCAACCTAGCTCGCGCCAGAAGCTGTGATTATGACGATGATGTTGCACATATTACCACTGGAACTACGAGGCAGTTATCCCCTGTCCTATAATGAAGGAGGCCTGCTTCTGTATTGGACCGTTAATATCGCTGATAATAATAAAACAATAGCACGCAAAATCTATTTCAGACATCAATTACACATAGCCTCAGTCTAGTAAAGAGAGATCCTAAGCACGCAATTGCAATATTTAAACATTGAAGAGTTAAGAGCAATATATCGTAAGCATATACATATTGGATTTCTACAGAACATATTTTTAGAAATCTATCTCTACATATCATAAAACAAAGTCCTTCGCCGTATGTATGTCTGTCTGTTCGCGAAGAGAACTATGATTTATTAGAAAGGTGAATTATTAGAAAGGGTTTGGTATGTACCTACTTTGAAATATGATGATAATAGTCAACGTCGGAAAAGTCAAGCAGTCTGAGAGCTAATAAAAACATGCATTATGGAATATTTTTCTTTTTTACACCTACAAGAAAGCCCGCATATATGGCATATATCCATCTTTTATTTAAGGGTAATAATTTACTATACCCATTTTCAAAAAAATAGTCACGTACAAAGAAAGTAAACTTCGATATTTTTTTCTTTACTAGTTATCCCTTGATTACAATCCAACAAACAAAAGTAAAATGACCGAAGCTAGCCAGACCTGGACCAATTAAGAAAACCTCAAGCGGCACAGCCGGCGGTCGAACCCAGGACCTTGTAAATCTACCACGCATACCACTGCGCCACGGAGGCCGTCATTTTAGAGATCGCAACAAAATAAAGGACGAAACTCATTCGACCTCTGTGGCTCTTCAAGGGCATATCCACGACTCTCGGTTAACTAAATTAATACCAATAAATTATCAGCAATAACAATCTTATATTTTCTACTTGCGACTTCGAGAAAATGTAATGCTGGATTTTGCGTGAACATTTTTTAGAAAATAAAATGGACATATTAAATACAATATTTAAAAGATATGGCAAATATTTAAATTTTATTTAATTTCCTTTTTTTTTAAAAAAAATAGGGTATTAAAAATACACTTTTAAATTTCAAATAAGATCTATAAAAGAGGAATATTCCACCATGCAAAACATACATGGTGGAAAGAAAGGCATGTTATATCCCGGAAAGTCAGCGTTTTCGATAAAAAGCTTGACTTTTTCAGACACATCTACATATCGTCATATTTTAAAAAAATTACACAAAATCAATTTTTTTAGTTAACACATAAAACTGCATTGCTGAACACTTTCCCAAAAAATACACACCTACGTGTACACTAGTATGTTGAAAACGTTAAATTATAATATATCCAATTCACCTAATTTGAATATTTACGAGAATGTTTATGTTAAGTCGGCACTGTAAACGAGAATAACAGGTTTGGTTGGTATATATAGGTACTAAAAAAAGTATTGAGATACCTAGTCTAAAATAACAACAAATGACATTAAAAAGCAAAAAAAACATTTACTCTTTATCAATCTTACGCTTTTACCATAAGCAAGTAGCCACTAAGAAAGTGGTGTCTATGGAAAGTACTTCAACCGTATGTAATGTATAGAGCGTATTTTCGTTGGTACAATGGCAACATGGTATGGCAACTCTTCAAAAAACTCCGTTAAAGAAGACTAAGGGTCTCGACGAGTTGCCATGGTGACTGAAGATATGATTCCTTCTATGAGTTTATACTTGAAGAATTCAAGATTTGGAGTCCGGACACTTGAAACTACAGTCCAAACTCCATAATTAGTTACCAAACTTAGCTATGATACATAAGCTGACAAACTTTCAGTCTTCATAAAAAAAAAACAAATTGCAATTTTTTTTAATCATTTAAAAAAGAGGTGTGTCTGGCATATGCAGGCTCTCATTTTAATGTTTAGTACATTGTTTCTGTCCAATATGTTGAAACACTGGGATGAGACAGTCGGTTTCTTAAAACCCTGTTAGGTATAAGTAATAAGTCATTCCAATAAATAGATTGTTGAACTCATTCGTTGTTGAAGTATAAGTCTCTTATTTTTAGAAATGCTATATTTATTTTATTATTTCTTCAGTGAAAGGGTTACTCTATAATATTGTCTTTATTTTTATCAACATTGTATACCTGATGGCGACGCAAATTGTTAGCATATTGATAACTGGCACCCGGCCAACGCTAGTTCTGTCCGCTTGTTTCAATTACATTAATGCTGTGGTACAATTAATTTCAATTGCATTTTAAAATAAAACTTTATCTAGAAGCAAACAATGCAGTCAGTAAAAGAACATTTAATTAAAACATGTCTGTGCTTCCAATTTTTAGTTTTCCATGGCACTACTACTACCTACTTTGAAAATCTGTAAAATGCATACCTATTCCATATTTTAATGAAGACATAATTTTAAATCTTGTTGAATTTTTACCTGATTAAAAGGCAATAAACCAACAATATATTGGTTTACAGAAATTAACAGTGTGCTATATGTAGATAAATTTGTCAATAGTTTAATTCTCTTATTAAAAATTGAAACCTACGAGTAAGATTTTTAATAATCAATTGGTAACCTTGTTGGAAAAAAATTTTATATCACAAAGCACAGTCTAAAAGATGGCTAGGAAGGACAAAAGCCCCACTACCTTGGTTCCTGACAGCCTAAATATTGTCTGACACTATAAATATCACATATACATAGTTTCAGTAATATGAATACATACTCGTATAACTATAGAATTCTAAATATAACAATGATTTTACAACAAGTATTTAGTTTATAAACTTATCTGCAAACAGCATTATTTGTTTAAAATATAGGTACATGTGCTTTATCAATCAAACTTTCATCAACTGAAGATGATGATGACAAGCACTTCATCAATAAAATGTCAATATTCAGTAGTATAGCTTGGCAACTTCGTTCATAACACTCCCGATGGTCCGCGGGGGCCGGAGAGCGTGTAGCGATGTATGAAAAACCCACGACTGATGCACCTAACTATTTCCCCCCGTCGCCCGCATATCATGGGAGTATCATCAACAAACTTGCCAGACTAGTAAATCAATAAAATACATACCATATCCATAAGCTGCAAGACCAAGTGTGGCCATGGAGTCCAAGAAACAAGCTGCTAGTCTTCCCAGACCACCATTACCAAGACCTGCATCCTCCTCCAACTCTTCTAGTTCCTCAATATCAAGTCCCAATTGATAAAGGGCCTCATCTACATTCCCTTGGATGCCCAAGTTGACCATGGTATTCTGCAGGGATCTTCCCATGTAGTACTCCAGTGACAGATAGTAAACACGCTGAAAAGTATACTCTATTAGACGTTGGATTAGTTATTATTTCATTCTGGGTTGTTGTTTTTGTAGAAAGCTTAGAATTTTCTGGTTAAGGTTACGAATAATAGGTATTCCTTCTACATTTAAATAGTCTTCCTGAGTTAAGAAATTTGTGGTGGGACACCTCTGAAGACCATTAGGCTGCCTGCAGCTTGTCCCTGCCACATGTGCCAAAACAAAAGAAAAACAGCCAAGCCCTCATTGGAAGCAGCATTATTGCAGAGCTGGCC
Source organism: Bicyclus anynana (assembly GCF_947172395.1). Taxonomy (NCBI): domain Eukaryota; kingdom Metazoa; phylum Arthropoda; class Insecta; order Lepidoptera; family Nymphalidae; genus Bicyclus; species Bicyclus anynana. The sequence continues at coordinate 9,155,798 of NC_069091.1, forward strand.
ACATGACCTTATAGCCTACTTTAATGACTTGAATTTAATAGAATTGAATTAAAACAATATCTTGAAATAAAAAGCTTCTCAACTTCAAACTGCAACTGAGAAGTTCATGAAAGAAAGAGATACCTTGTGACATTTATGACTAACATTATATAGAGGTAAAGTTTGTGACATTGTAGGGGGTAATATCTGGATCCACTAAACTGATTTTGAAAATTCTTTTACCAATACAGAGCCACATTATTTGTGTGTGTCATTTATTTATCCCAGTATTCCCACAGGAACTATGCAAGTGAAACTGTGGGGCCTCTACTAGTATGTTATATACCTGTAACCTAAGACTAAAAGATAACAGACTCAAACAGAGTAAATACCAGACTAACTAGACAGTTGCAATTAAAAAAAATGATTAAATGTTCTTCTTTTTAAATAAATTAACATGATAATAGTGATATTAGTATCTTTTATGAATGAATGATGCATTAATCAATCTAACCTCTAGTTGACCCAAAGCATTAGATTATAAGGTTTGACCTTAAGATTATCTAGGCTTTGATGTCTTGAACCTAGCCTTCTCATGCCATTGAAGGGTTTATAATATACAGGATGTTTACTGTTAATATAAATTTAATTTAATTTGTTTATTTATTGAGTATATTATATATTATTTTACATAAAATAATATGCAATACTGGAATACTGATAACATGAATAAATAAAAAATAACAATTTCAATGTATTAAAATTAAACATTAAATACATATACATATATAAAACACAATGTATATATATGTTAATTTAAATATTATTTTGCCTCAAAAATATCATACAAAAATATTATTGTGTTTGGAAAATAGGGGGTGGGATAAGAAGTGGTGAGAGTGGGAGTTTTGGAAGAGTGCTACCTTAAAGACAGTGAAATGTTACAACATTAAATCTAATACATGAAAAATCTTCTCATATTCATCATAAATCAATTGGTGTTCCTTTATCTTGCTAAAACTTGACAATGGCTGGGGTGAATAACTTTGCTTTAGGTTTTGAAAAGTTTTAAACAGTCACAAAATATATATAAAAAAGGTAGGGGTAGGGTAGGCATAGGCATTGGCATTAAGTACAATGCCCAACCCCTAGTGGCCATGTGCGGAAAAGGCCCAGGAAAGAAGAAGGCGTAGAGTAGTGGCAGGGGTAGCGTAGAGGTAGGGAAGAAGTAAGAGCATGTTGGAGGATTAGAATAATAATTGTTAAAAAAAGAATAATAAAATAATACTTTAAAAACAGTCATTAGCCTACAATGACTTTCTTTTTTACCAGTATTATTCTTTTTTTTTTAACCATTATTATACTAATCTTTTGACAAGCACATAAGTCAAATGAAACTTGACCAGGTAATGCTAGTTATTAATCAATAAATAATTAAGTTCTACAGTCCAAATTGAAAAATAGTGATGTAAAAAACCAGATCAACAAGCTGATCGTATAGGGGTTTGATTTTATCTATTTGAGGTAAGTATAAAACTTAATAAAATATAATCTTAATTTTTTTTTGCTTTTACTGAAGTGAACTGACTTATTATAATTTGATGTAAGAAGAAGCACTGGTTTCTTATTCTGCTTTAACTGGATTCTGCATAATTTGTGGTTGTCATCAATTAAAAAAAATGTAGGTAGACAAAATAATTCATCTTAATTATTATTTTCATTTCACTGCTTTGCTTTCCCAAAAACACTAATTTTTATTAAATAAAAACCTAATATCTATAATGTAAATAAATACCTAATAATGTAGGTGCCCATTAGTCTTTTAATGTTATCAACTTTATAAATTTTACAACAAAATACTCTTACTTTGGTGTCTTACATTTAAACTTAAAATTATTTGCTTTAATGATGTTTAAATTTTTGTAACTTATCCTTGAGCAAATCTAATGGAATTCATTGCCATTAAAAGAATTGCATTTTTAATTAGTTAATTATTACTTTTAATTAAGTCATTTACAGTTAATTTATTTTAAAAAGAAAAACTGACAATAAATTTCATGAGGTTTACTTTTAAAAAAGGAGGTACTTTGAGAATAAATTCAATTTAACTATCATCAAAGTTGATGGATCTAGTATTAATTTAAATTAAGAATACCTTGGGGTCTTTCTCATAGTAATACTGTTGAGTGCGTATCCAGCGGGAGACGAGATGGTCCCTGACAGTGTGGGCCAGGGCGAAGTAGTAGTCCCTCGGAGTCGCGACATTTCGGTCCTTCACCAACGTGTAATGTAGGTGCCGGTTGAATGTCTTCTTCACCTCCGCTACATTCTCTACAGCCACGATCCCCCTGACCGAAATTTGCTTGCGCTTATCTGAATCTGTTTGGACGCTCATTGTCGTTTATTCCTCTCAGCGCAAACTACGATCTCGAGTAGCAACCGAACCCTGACTGAACAGTTTTGCCGCGATATCGGTCACCTTGAGAAGGTCAAACATATAAACTCGACCCTTGTGGTTATGTAGTTGCTCTTGTTTCACATCTGTGGAAGGTCACGTGATCCTATGTAAGAATTTAAATAAATAAAACAAGCCTAAATCCGTTTATGAAATATTTAATGTTTAATTAAATATCAATTTTTAACTCACATTCTGATAAAAATTTTCAAAACAACAAATCCAACTATTTTTTTTGACAACTTGACAAGTGACAAACAACATGACATTGACATTGATTAGTATTTAGTATCCAAAATTGTCACTGTCATTGTCACTACCATAGATAGTCATAAATATAAAATAATACCTAAAAATCTAGGTCTACGTTATGTCTTCTTTTTAACCGACTTCAAAAAAGGAGCAATTCGTCGGAATCTTTGTTTTTTTATGTATGTTCACCGTTTACTTGAAGACACCTGAACCGATTTAAAAATTATTTTTTGTTTGAAAGGGTTTGTTTTCCAATTGGTCCCATAGTAATCATGTCAGGATGTGATGATGGGATCCTGGAGAAATCGAGGGGAACTGTCGAATATTATAGGGGCTACTAGTGCGTTTGTTAATGTTTTCATTAAGTTTTTTAAAACACGTTAATGAAGGTTTGGTGTCGATCTGATGATGAAGCCGAAGCACAGATGAAGGAACTCCTCAACGGTTTACACTAGCTATCTTGTGTTTGGGCTTGATTAGTTTATATTGATGAGAACTTTACATCTAGATGGGTTGTGATTGTCATTAGGGGTCTGCTGATGGAGACGAGGGACACTTAAGGAAACTTCTCAACGGTTTACAGTAGCTACCTTGTGTTTGGGCTTGATTAATTTGTGTTGATGAGAACTTTACATCTAGATGGGTTGTGACTGTCATTAGGGGTATGGTGATGGAGACGAGGGACACTTAAAGGAACTTCTCATCAGTTTACAGTAGCTACCTTGTGATTGGGCTTGATTAATTTGTGTTAATGAGAACTTTACATCTAGATGAGTTGTGACTGTCATTAGGGGTATGGTGATGGAGACGAGGGACACTTAAAGGAACTTCTCATCAGTTTACAGTAGCTACCTTGTGATTGGGCTTGATTAATTTGTGTTAATGAGAACTTTACATCTAGATGAGTTGTGACTGTCATTAGGGGTCTGGTGATGAAGACGAGGGACAGTTAAGGGAACTTCTCAACGGTTTACAGTAGCTACCTTGTGATTGGACTTGATCCATTTATATTGATAAAGACTTTACATTTAGATGGGTCGTGACTGTCATTAGGGGTCTGGTGATAGAGACGAAGGACAGTTAAGGTTACTTCTCAATACTGTACAGTAGTTACTTTGTGTTTGGGCTTGATTAATTTATATTGATAAGAACTTTACATCTCGATGGGTCGTGACTGTCATTTGGGGTCTCATGATGGAGACGAAAGACAGTTAAGGTTACCACTGGATAGTGTAAAGTAGCTACCATATGATTGGGCTTGGTTAAATTTTATTGATGATAACTTTTCACCTAAATGGGTTGTGACTGTCATTAGTAAGTAATAAAATCAGAACTGCTTTTAAGCATTTTATTAACATTTTGGACAGTTTCGGTAACATCACAAAGTTTACAATCACATTATATATAATCCATCAATTTATATAGGTATGTCCCTTAGCTACTAATTTTTTTAGAAGTTTGTAAAACAAAATATCTTAAACTTTGGAAAGTATCGATAAGTAGAGCTCAGTTAGTCATCAATAGCCCAGGAAAATTATGCATTTACGATTCACTATTCACACATTGCTGAAAAATCCAAATCAATGAGTCATCTGTAAAATCAATCAATCAGTGTTATTCATATTAATTGATTATGAAACACGGCTAAAACTCACGTGATATAAGGTCGGAGTATGTCCGACTATTTTTAAACCCATACGGGGCCCTTAGTCGTGATCTGGTTCTTGCAACGCGGCACGATCCTAACTGCGAAGCGGCAGCGCCAGCTGCTCGCACCGCGCGCTGGGAGAGGGGTTGAGTGGGGGAGTGAAGGTTCCGTTACACTCTCCAACGGTTCATTTATGTCATCTTCATTAGACTCGTCTTCTTGTAAGCAAACGTTGCAAGAACCAGCTCATGACTAAGGGCCCCGTATGGTTTTAGAAACTACTCTGACCTTATATCACGTGAGTTTTAGCCATGTTTCATAATCAATCAATCAATCAATTGCAAATTTCAATAATTTATAATTTTTACCAAACTAGCTTTACGCTTTTGTTTGTATTAAAATGTTTTCCACTTTATGGCTATTCTGTTTAGGTATACCTAATTTTCTTGGGCTAAAAATCATATCATTATACTTATTAAACAACTCTTTGAATAAATAATTAATTTAGTCTTTGTAACATTCGTTTTTCATACATATAAAAAGTAATAAAACTTAAGCACATAATATACCTACAGTACAGGTTTGAACTTACTTCTAACAGCATTGAGTCTCAGCCCCACATTTTATTATAGCTTTTATAAGTAACAATTTCTAAAATATACAGAATAGCGTTAATAATTGATTTCGATTCGCTTCGATTGAGATCCTAATATATTTTGAGTATAAGTAACAATTTTAACAATTATTATTATGGAGGTAACAAATATATTATGGCGTTATTAATATTCCAGACTTTGGTGAAAATTTTTTTATAAGCAAAATACATAATTTGCAAGCATAATACACGACAAGATATAACAAGATGAAGACCTACGGTTGCATAGAGATTGCTACTAAGCGATAAGGCCGCCTTTGTACATTTCTGTTCTATGTATACTATTCTTTATTGTGGTGAATAAAAAAGTGTAAATAAATAAATGAATGATTGTGTCAACATCACAAAGATAGAGAAAAATATTATGTTGGTTTAGCTTACAGTTAACATCATAACATGTTAAATCATAGTCATATTTAGTACATTATGATATAAGTGCGCTAAGTTGAAAATTACAGCCGAAGCGATATTGCAAGCTCGAGCCGTAGGCGAGAGCTATAGTAAGGAAGCAGAGGCTGTAATAATCAAAGCGCACGTATGTGATACAACGTTTTATAACACGTTTGCGAGGAAACGCGCTTTCTGAAAATGAATTTGCATCTTTTCCTGTTTTCCATAAAATGACATTTTGATACACTTGTCATTATTGCACAGATAGCGAAGCGCGGGCGTTTTTTTAGGCAAATGCACCAAAAACAGTCAGCATTACTATTAAAGTAACTTAATATTTTCGTGTTTCTGTTACAGATAAATGGTTGTCATTTATTGTCAAAATTATTAAAATTAAGGAATTAAATGTCTTTTTATTATATTTTATCTCAAAAAGTTAATTTTATTCATTAATGGTTAAGCACTTTTCTGCCATAAAAACTCTTTGCTAAGTTTTAAAAAAGTACCGTTCGTTTTTAGACGGATGATAAATTTTTTAAATAACATTACGGCACATGTGCTTAATGAGATACATTACAATATTAAAATTGGTGAAATAAGAGATAACTAAGGAGCAAATGTGTTATAAAATAATTAACATGTAAGAGCTCAGTATTCAGTAAGTAGTTCAATATAGGCATGACTATTTAGTCATAATATCCTTGTATAATTCCAGACATGTCCATCGCATCACAATAACATTATTTGCATATTTAGAACACATTTAGAAAGTAGGTATAAAATTAAAAATATACAATCAAAATTGAACTTCGCAAGTACAACAGCTTTTGTTTGGCGGAAAATTAAATAATAATATTTGCGTTAAATCAGTTTCATAAACATGTTTCTTGTGATGAAAATAAAAGATTAGCACTACTAAAAATATTTAAGAACCTTAGTAATAATATATTTACAAATAAATACGCACCAAATATCAACGAAAATAAAAACCCTAATACATTTACTTTTTCCCTATTTACTTTTGTTATATAAATAAATAATAATATTCGACAAAATGCAGATAATAAAGATCAGTTAACTTATAATGCGAGTTAATTAAATGCATGTGAATTAAAAGCATAGTCAACAATCTTATTTTAAAACAAACTAACAAATAAAAATACAGAGAATCGTGCCAGCCTTGCCTTGTGAAATATACACATATTCAAAAAAACCTAACTCTTCTATGAAAATATGGAAGTTATTAGTTTATTAAAAGTACATATATAATATCTTAAATTAAAACATTATAGTCAATGTCGAAAACATGCGTCTCGATTTGCAGATATAGTATGTCTCGTTTTAATAATATACTTTTTAAACTATATTTCGAATACAATTCGTTTAATCAAATGGAATAGATATATTTATATATTTATCTTATTAAACTCTCATTACTTTTACTTACAAACGCCTTAACTTAAATAATAAACACACTCGGTGCATAAAACGAAATGCACTGGTGTATTATTTACTAGGGTTTTTACTGGTAACATAATTCGAAAAATTTCTTAAATCATTTTGAAATGTCCCTTAACAATATAACCTTTGTAATTAAAAAAGAATATCTATCAACAAAAATAATATAGTTGAATATATCACGGTAACTTAACTCAATAAGAAAATTAAGGAGTAATAATTATTATCAAATATTAATAAAGTATTTAAGAACAAAACCAGTATTATTAAGTATATCAATCCAAATCTTAGAAAAGAATATTTTAATAAACCAAAGGTCATGAATAAATTTTAGAATAACTGGGAAATTTATAGAAGCATATAGCATAATATCTCAACTTCTTTGATCTCTAGACTTTTCTGATTTTTCTTGATTTTCCAGAATGTGGACACCCCCCTAAACAAGCGTGCTTTATAAATTTCCATATATTATTTGCATACACAGGAAGTAATCACACCATCAATATCCAGCCTGCTTATACTCAATTAGTTTATACAGTCAATAGAAAAATAACCTAATAACGAAGTAAAGTCTATTAGTTTTGATACGGTCGCCCTTTGAGAAATGCCGCCGGAATTTTACAAAAATCACCGCCTCGACGTCAAAGGGTACCGCGTACGGCGTACAGCGGCTGGAGAATATCGCATTCATATTTGAAGCGTCGTAGTTTAAAGTTATTTTTGTTGGCTGTTCTATAAACCAAAAATGTTTATTCGTTCTTGAGATGTCGTCAATAGTCCTTAAGATGAAATTGTGAGTGCACAAAAAAAACGGATCTTTGTAAAGAATGGCAATTATTGCTAGTTAGTAACACAATGAAGTGTTTTAAATTAATACTTTGACACCATTCACGGATACTTCAAAACTAGTGAGGATGCCTAGAATAAGCGTTTGATTAATGATAAACAGTTTATTAGCTCAAATTTATGTATCAAAATTGCATTATTATAATTTCTATATTTTATTAAAATTAGTTTAGCTACCTAACTTATTATGATGGTGATTATAATAATTATAACAATATAGTACCTAAAATTGAATAACATTTATTGAACACAGTAGGTACCTACACAAAAGCAGAAAAACAAACGCAGAGCGCCTGTAGCTGTACCGACACTATCTAAACGAATAGACTTTACCTTATAGTACGAGATCCGGCGTACGAAATATATATTTCTGATGCCGGATCTTAGACTATAAGCTTAAAAACTAGCAGCTACCTCTTCCTGCGGTGAGCCGGTAGCGGGGCAGACGTATACGTGGTCCGGGTACAGATCACCGCGGATGCGTATCGCGCGCACGCCGTTCGCGGACGCGCGGTACTCTAGCTCACCGATCAGCATGTCATCGGCGAATACGGACCATTCCGCCGGACCGCGAACTATGCGGAACGTAGCCTGAAGACACATTATTCATTTATTGAGTACTAGCGGACGCGTGGAGTTTAGTTTTTCACAAATGCCCCGGGAATCATGGATTTTTCCGGGGCATTTGTGTACACAAGTAGCCTATGTGTTAATCCAGGCTATAATATATCTTAATACCAAATTTCAGCTAATTCGGTTCAGTAGACGAGGCGTGAAAGAGTAACAAACATTCATATCATCAAAATCATCAGTTTTAGCAAATCTCGGGAAACCATGGATTTTTTCGGGATAAAAATGTAGCCTATCAATAGAGTAAAATCTATTTTCATTCTAAATTTCAGTAAAATCGCTTCAGTAGTAGCGGCGTTAAAGAGTAACAAACATCCAAACATACATCCAAACATCCATACAAACTTTCGCGTTTATAATATTAGTAGGAAATAGTAGGAAATAAATTGATTATGGGCGGGCTATGTCTTTATCATGGACCTGTAGGCCTACCTAAGAAGTGCGCCACAACAGGCGCCAAGCCACGCGTTGAGCACGACGAGCTGCCGCGCTAGCTGCGACTCGCGACCATAGTCCATCAGCTCGATAGACAACAAACGCTGAAGTAGCTTTACCTCAGTGCCGGGCACTAGTTTCGCAGTCCGCTGGCGCCGCTCGGGCCCCCAGGCGCCGAGCCACGCGTTGAGCACGACGAGCTGCCGCGCTAGCTGCGACCCGCGACCATAGTCCATTAGCTCGATAGACAACAATCGCTGAAGAAACTTACCTCAGTGCTGGGCACTAGTTTCGCAGTCCGCTGGCGCCGCTCGAGCCCCCAGGCGCCGAGCCACGCGTTGAGCACGACGAGCTGCCGCGCTAGCTGCGACCCGCGACCATAGTCCATCAGCTCGATAGACAACAAACGCTGAAGAAACTTACCTAAGTGCCGGGCACTAGTTTCGCAGTCCGCTGGCGCCGCTCGAGCCCCCAGGCGCCGAGCCACGCGTTGAGCACGACGAGCTGCCGCGCTAGCTGCGACTCGCGACCATAGTCCATCAGCTCGATAGACAACAAATGCTGAACAAGCTTACCTCAGTGCCGGGCACTAGTTTCGCAGTCCGCTGGCGCCGCTCGGGCCCCCAGGCGCCGAGCCACGCGTTGAGCACGACGAGCTGCCGCGCTAGCTGCGACTCGCGACCATAGTCCATCAGCTCGATAGACAACAAGTGCTTACCTCAGTGCCGGGCACTAGTTTCGCAGTCCGCTGGCGCCGAGCCACGCGTTGAGCACGACAAGCTGCCGCGCTAGCTGCGACTCGCGACCAAAGTCTATAGACTTATAGACAACAAATGCTGCAGAAGCTTACCTCAGTGCCGGGCACTAGTTTCGCAGTCCGCTGGCGCCGAGCCACGCGTTGAGCACGACGAGCTGCCGCGCTAGCTGCGACTCGCGACCATAGTCCATCAGCTCGATAGACAACAAATGCTGAAGATGCTTACCTCAGTGCCGGGCACTAGTTTCGCAGTCCGCTGGCGCCGCTCGGGCCCCCAGGCGCCGAGCCACGCGTTGAGCACGACGAGCTGCCGCGCTAGCTGCGACTCGACGTGCGCGCGAACGTTAGCGTGCAATAGTATGTTCGCGCGCGGCCACTCACGACCAAAGTCCATCAGGTCGATGGACAACGAATGTAGAAGTGGCCTCAGTCTAAGAATCAGAAATTTGAGCATTATTAACTTTAGTCTGAATCCACCAAATATAAAACGAGGTCGGGTTAGTAACACCATTTAGATATAACTCTAGATCGGCGGACGAATACTGGTACAGTATAGTACTAGTCGGGCCAATTTCATTCCAGATTTCAGACTAAATACATAAGGACTAGTATCGCACCCAAATTCACGAACAAAATTTTCTGCCATTTTCTAAGGAAAACTAGCTTAGATTTCATACATATTTTAAACTAAACTAGCAGTTTTTGTTCGATTTTTACACCATATAACTACATAAAAAGGTATTTTTACGGAGGTTTTTAACCGACGGACACGATTTTAAACTATGAAACATCGATTCTTTAGAGACAGTGTTTATAATCGCATAAGATCGTTGATCATATACAACAGAAAAATAATATCTTGCGAGGCAGGTCTTTATCTAATTAGTCTGAGTTCCAGATAGATATTAAATACTAGACATTCTGATATACGCAATTCTTGTTCATATAGTCAGTATGTAAAAACACATCTCAGCGGAGTTAGAAAATTTACACAATTTGGCATGTTGCAACTATAGCGCTAACTATTATTGGTGCATACTACATCTCAATGTAGGTGCTTGTCAGTGTCACTCCATCGCCTTTAAGAGCCAGTTCTGTAAGGTAGTTAAGTTGATAAGAAGTTGACAAGGAATTATAGGATGATCGGAACACAACAAATGATAGGCTAACGGACAACAACGAATGATAGGATGATCGGAACACAACGAATGATAGGATGATGGAACACAACGAATGACAGGGTGATCGGATCAGGCGATTGTTTGATATGACTGTGTACCCGGCTTTGGGGAAGTCTGTGTATTTGTGCAAATAATAATTAACGAATTTCCGTTACTTGAAATACAACATATTTTTACCTTCCAACTATAACAACTTGGTGTCCTTCTGGAATGCCATTAGTTAGTGTAGCAATCACGTTTGGACGCCAAACTGGTTCCTCTTTGGCTGGTTCGGACAAACTTGTCCTAAATGGTACCTGAACGACAAATAAACCTTATTTTAGTGTCGAGCCAAATGTTTACTAAACACACGATATTAGAGATACTCTAGAGATATGAATTGCTTGAAGTACCCGAGTACCTAGTGCAGTTTCAGGGCATTTGTTACTATTAGGTTGGAATAGAAATAAAAAAACATTTAGAATTAAAGGGTAGTATAATATAAACCTGCATACCTGAGAATTTTCTTAATTCTCTACGTACGCAACAATCAGCGTGTTGGACTACTAGCATAACCCCTCTGATATTGAGAGACTCGTGCTCAGCGGCGAGCCGAATATGGGTTGTTAATGATGATGATATAACTATACAACTAGAGAACGCCCGCGTGAATTTCAGTTTTTCACAAATCTCGCGGGCGATTTCCGGAAAAATAGCCTCTGTGTTAATCCAGAGTAAAACCTATTTATGTTCCAAATTGAAGCCAAATCGCTTCAGTAGCCGCAGCGTAAACGAGGAACAAACATGATACCTACCTCAAGAAGTAGCGGCCCAGCGTCGGGTAAATGTCTTTAGTTAGGTCTATTAGCCTAACCCAGCTCATTCTGAGAGGAGACTCGTTCTAATAGTGACCCGAATATAGGTTGTTAATGATAATGACGATATAACTATACATACATCAAGCAGTGGCGGCGCCAGCGTCGGGTAAATGTCAGTCTTTAGTTAGGTCTATTAGCCTAACCCCGCTCATTCTGTGAGGAGACTCGGTCTAATAGTGACCCGAATATGGGTTGTTAATAATGACGATATAACTATACATACATCAAGCAGTGGCGGCGCCAGCGTCGGGTAAATGTCAGTTTTTAGTTAGGTCTATTAGTCTAACCCCGCTCATTCTGAGAGGAGACTTGTACTAACAGTGACCCGAATATGGTTTGTTAATAATGACGATATAACTATACATACATCAAGCAGTGGCGGCGCCAGCGTCGGGTAAATGTCAGTCTTGTGTATCTTCAGTGCAGCGTCTCTGACGCCGGCCACTTGCACCCAGCCGGCGGCGAGCGGACTCGGGTTGCGGTGGGCGAAGCTGCAGTAATGCTCCCCGTCCACTGCCCATAGTGTCTCTTTTTCGTCAACTAAAACCTCAATTGTGAACGGCCGATTGATCTTGAAGGGAAACAACCTGATACAGAATTACTATTAATTAAAAAGAGATTACAACGCTAACGTAAGGAGTAGAGCTAGACGGTTTGAAGGGAATAGTTGCCGGTTAAAGTACAGGCTCAAATTGCCCTGCGTCCATCAAGTCCTTTGTGTTAAGCCTCGTGTGGCTTAATACTTAAGTAATAGGGATGATGACAGTTTTTTTTAATTGTATATAAATTAAGATTATACTTATAGCAAAGCAATTTTGTAAAAGTAACAGGGTATCTGCGATCATTACTTTCGGAGTTACAGGGATTTAAAGGGTCAGATTTGCGGCGCTGCCGCGAATCCCTGAAAAACGTTCCATACAAAATGGCACGATTTAGTGACGTCGTTGGCTCTCTGATCGTTAGGTTTGTATGGGCGTTCAAACAAAATTACTAATACCTTTGTTATTTGTGTTTTTATGTTTATAGTTCATTTATTGAAAAATGTCACATTTAATGTAAGGAAGCTACTGTATGAATTTTCATCTAATTTTAAAATTTTATAATCTTGTATCGTAACAAGATTATAAAATTTTATTATCTCATTTATTTTTCAAATATCCAGACAATCGTTGCTTTTTATGTATAAATTAGTTAACATTGACCTTATTTATCCGAATGTATCATAAAAATCAATATATTCAAACCTAGTCATCATCCCCATTGTTCTTAGAATGTGCTGCGAAGTGTTGCTCTGTTATATGCATTGTTTTTTGGATAGATAGACTATAAAATTCGTCAAGCTCCATTTTTATCAGATCTTTAGACAAATTAGTTTAGCGCGACACGATTCCTTAGAAACAAATGCTTTCCGCAGTGATGATGGGTTCCATTTACGGTGTTAGCCAATTTAGGATTCTAGATTATCTAAACTAGCTCAGATTAAACAATCAAGACAACAGTAATCTCTCGTTATATTATATAGTATACCACTGCACCACGGAGGCCGTCAAAGGTAGTAGACCAAAGGTAACTTTGGAAGCGGTCTATAGAAGCGAAGGTAGAAGCTTATCCAGATTCCCGCTAAACAACTGCAGCCAAGGTCGATCCGGTAAGAAAAAACCTCTAAGTGTGAAAATACATAAAGAAGGAGACTTCTTCTTTCTTCTGGGCCGTTTCCTCACTTGGCCACGTGACTGGCCGTTGTACAAAGAAGAAGACTCACTTGTAAGCCGTAGTCTCCTCAGGTCCCCATTTGTCGTGGCGTCGAGTATTCCGCACGACGTAGCACTGCGGCAGACGGACGTTGAAGTGGACGGCAACGTCTCCGCGAGTGGTCTCCAAGTTTCCACAGCCTATATTTACCGCAAACCTGGAAAACAAAATATCAAACTTTGAACCAAATAATATCATTACTAGCGGACCCGCGACTTCGTCCGCGTGGAAATCAATGTAAGTTTTCAAGCCCTATTTCAATTTATGACCAAATTTTTAAAAATGTAACTCTAAAAATGAGGGACTTTCCATACAAACTTTCAACCCCTATTTCACCCCCTTCTTATTTTATTTTCGCAATAAAATTATCCTATAATCTTCTCTGTATTATGGTCTTAAACCGTGCCAATTTCATTTGAATTCATTCAGTAGTTTCAGCGTGATGCCCGAATAACAAAAAAACACGGATCGACAGACAGACAAAAAATCGAAAAAAAATATTTTTAACTTCAGTATCGATTATATGTATAATGCCCCCGAACAAAAATTTTCAATATATCTTCAATGTACAGAATTCTCAATTCGTATTATAAGTATAGATTCTAGATGGCCCTGGCGTCCGTTATGTGTTACAAATGGTATAAGTAAAATCTCAAATTGCGAATAAAAGTATAGAATTCAACCAGTTTTATTATAAGTATAGATTATTGACATATTTTTCAGTTGTGGGAAGCAAACCCACGACCTTGGATGCAGAAGTCAGGGTCACTGTGCCACTTGGACATAATTATTAATAGTCACAGTAATAATTAATTAATTCATAAAATTAAAACTGTTATGTTATGGTGCCTGATAAGGCATCGCAACATAACAAAAGGCAAAAGTTACAGTTAAGTTTACGCAATAAAAATACGATGCTATATCGTGGCAAATTCGTTCATAACACTCCCGATAGTCTGCGCGGGCCGGGAGGAAGTAATGCCCCGCACGCACGACCTCACACCCGCGCATTCCTTCCTCCCATCGCCCGCAATACTTACTATAGTCTGGCAAGTTCGTTGACAAGACTTCCATGACATGCGGGCGACAGGGGGAAACACTGCGCGGATGTGAAATCGTGCGTGCGGGGAAGTGACTTGCATCAGTCGTGGGGTTTCATTCATCGCTACACGCCCCCCGGCCCGCGTGAACATCGGGAGTGTTACAAACGAAGTTGCCAAGCTATAACCTTTCTTATAACGTAACTTTCGTGTAGGTATATCCACTTATGTTACTCAAAGTTAGTGAATAGGACTGAGTCATTTCAAGACAAGAAACACCGCATGAGCACGGACTCCTAATGAGAATCGATGTCCACAAGGCAATGGCACGTACAAACAATCGAAAAAAAAAAACTAGGGTCAATGAATTTTTTTATTAGTTGACGTGACAAGTTAAAGTTATGCCTCGCGTGCCTGTAAATTGTTTCAGCCACGAATTCAATAAAACAAGGACATATATTAAGGTAGAAACAGAGCGTACTAGTTAATTTTCCTGACAAGCCCTCTGACAAACCCTATATCTATCATAGAGATATATAGAGCCTCAATAGCTCAACGGTAAAACAGTTGGACTCATCACCGGGGGGTGGTGGTTCGATCCCCGCTCCGTTGAACTATTGCCGTACCCACCAGTAATAGAGAATTCTCCGGGTAGTTAAGTAAGGACTGGGAATATTGGGTGGGTAGGGGTAGAGTGAGAGTAGGGAAGGGTAGGGGTAGGGAAGAAGTGCTCATAAGTAGCGAAGCTTGACCAGGTCCGCTAGTATAAAAATTTTTCCTACTAATATTATAAACCCGAAAGTTTGTATGGATGTTTGAATGTTTGTTACTTTTTAACTCCGCTACTACTGAAGCGATTTGGCTAAAATTTGGATTAGAAATGGATTTTATTTCCATGATTTCCCGAGATTTGCGAAAACTGATGATTTTAATGATATGCATGTTTGTTACTTTTTCACGCCTCAACTACTTAACCGAATTAGCTGAAATTTGGTGTTGAGATATATTATAGCATGGATTAACACATAGGCTACTTTTTATCTCGGAAAAATCCACAGGTCCCGAGGGATTTCTGAAAAACTAAATTCCACGCGAACGAAGTCGCGGGCGCCCGCTAGTATTCTATATAGCTTACCATGGTAAATCGTCGCTAGGTGTTCCGGTGCACACAATAAGAGATCCTATGGACAACGGTTCTATCAAGTTTTGAGTGAATTTGATGTCACGCGCCTCTGCTAACTGGGTCTGAAATAAATACATACATAAAAATAGTCAGTTTCGCAGAGAAAATCAGTAATCAATTTTCATCTGTATCTATACAATTATACACTGACGACCTCTATACGCGGTGGATTTACAAGACGGAGGTCCTGGGTTTGATCCCCGGCTGGATCGATCGAGGCCCGCGCGGGCCGGCATATCATGGGAGTGTCATCAAATACCTTGCCAGAGTATGGTTACCACTTTACCGGCAAAGGCGTACCGCCAAACGATTTAGCGTTCCGGTACGATGTCGTGTAGAAACCGAAAAGGGGTGTGGATTTTCATCCTCCTCCTAACAAGTTAGCGCGCTTCCATCTTAGATTGCAACAACACTTACCATCAGGGGAGATTACAAACTTGTAAATAATAAAAAAATATATTATATACAATACATATATCAGTATTTACGTACATCATTTTATATTTAGGTATTACACCTATGTTGACCGCTGATTAGAGGCAATTACTACGGAACATTGAACTATATCTATGTGTATTACAAATATACATCTACGACTTGAGTAATTATACTCTTAATTAAAATTACGAATACTCCCATGCAGCGTGACATTTTCCGACTTTTCCAACATTTAATTAAAACAAAATCTTGGCAAATTATATACATAAACCTTCCTCATCAATCAGTATATTTTTTGGCGTTTTTATTTTTAAATTTTAGTGAAAATCGATGTAAACTTTCACCCCCTTTTTATTTATATTTTCGAATGTTTTATATAATATACCTAATAAATAGTCTACTAATGTTATGAGTTATATTTTACAAAAATATAACTCATAACATGAACGATTTATATATTTAAAAAATCCCTTTTTAACCCCTAAAGGTAGAATTTTGAAAAATCTTGAATTACATTATTTTTGGTCTTTTTCTGGTACACATATCAATTTTTATTACAACTGCAACTTGAAAAATTAAGGAGTATCCATATAAGGTTTCAAAGTATGTTATAACCTTCTTCGTATTATGGACACAAATCGTGCCAAATTTTATTTGAATTCATTCGGTATTTTTGGCGTGATAACCGGTCAAATTCTCAGTAGTTATTCAAATTCTTAGTTTCCTTATCAAGAATGACAAGATAGTTATAAGAATAATGATTAAGTACCTACCTACTGGAAAAATATTATCATTTCCGTTAAGATGTTGGTAGGCAATGACATGAAATCACAAGTACCTATGACTAATGGCTACTTATCAATATAAAGTATAGTGTATTAGTGTAAGTAGTTATGCATGGCACGCAATGCAAAGCCCAAGCAAGCAAACATTGAATCACAAGCGTGAGGTCACCAAGCCAAGTCATTGGTCGGCTTAATTGGTGCCAGGGTTAAATAGGAACATTTGGGCGAGGCAAACTGCTTACTAATTATGGTGGTGTTAATTTTGTGTTACAGGTATTTGAACCACGGATATTAGGTACATACGCACTAGATAAATAGATTTTTTACTCACAACAACCAATCATCTATAGCTTGGCAAATCCGTTCGTAACACTCCCGAAGGTCCACGCGGGCCGGGAGGGTAGCGATGCCCCGCGCAGTCCTTCCCTCCCGTCGCCCGCATATCATGGAAGTATCATCAACGAACTTGCTAAGCTAAGTTTTTTTTTATAGTCAAGTCAAAAAAGATATATAGTTTTAAGTTTCGTACAAGTTTTTAAATAGGTTTCTACCTAAAATTAACTTTACACTACACCTAATGTATGGTGTTGTGTTTTTTTATTAGTTTATTATATTTATCTGGGAGCACGGCAGTGCCCCCACCAAGTCGAGCTACCTAATTTTCTAATAAAATGATTTAGTTAGTAATTAAAAAGATTTCAATACATTTGATTTAAGATTTAGAAGTGCTGTCATAAACCTATTTGGCTTATTGTAATTTGTACCTCTGAGTATATAACAAGTAGTAAAATGTTGGCACCATGAACTAAGGGTTGCGTGAACTTGGTGTTTGAATTGTTTTTAGTTGCGTTGCGTGATTGAGAGCGATCAATAAAATCGTTGTGGGTGGTACCTACATAGAACACAGATTATTAGAATTATTAGAATAATGTAAATAAATAATTATTTAATTCTATACAGCATTTATTTTTTCATTTAGAAGTCCCCACAGAAGGTTGAAATGATGTTATTATTAACATATGGGAATTATTTAGTCATATTTTATTAGTAGCTCACCTTCGTGGTTTTAGTGTTAGAAGATGTTCCTTACCTTACCTTATCAGCCGATAGACGTCCACTACTGGACATAGGCCTCTTGCATGGACCTCCAAGCACAACGATCTCGAGCCGCCAGCATCCAGCGGCTCCCTGCAACCCGCTTGATATCCTCGGTTCACCTAGTGGGGGGTCGCCCAACACTGCGCTTTCCGGTGCGGGGTCGCCATTCCAGAAGATGTTCGCCTACGCAGTAGACCCTCCACCAGGTGGATTAACGACATCAAACGAGTCGCAGGGATTAGCTGGATGCAGGCGACTCAGAATCGTGATATTTGGAAGGTATCCTAATTCTCTGCGTGTGTGAAGTCTGCCAATGCGCATTGGGCCAGCGTGGTGGACTATTGGCCTAACCCCTCTCATATTGAGAGGAGACTCGAGCTCAGCAGTGAGCCGAATATGGGTTGATAATGATGATGATGATGATCCTAATTTTGATGAAAATTGAAAAAGGCAAAATGCTGTAGGTACTTAACATATAGATATATTAACTACACGGTTGATAATTTATAAAACATTGATATTTTTCTTTGTATTTCACAACTGTGCAAGCTTAACCCCTCACGTGTCATTAGCTCGCTAGTGACCCAGTTTTATTCCCCTACCCGCAACTTTATTAGGTTGCGCTCATGATAGCAAGGCGTGGTTTTCATAATATCGCACCCATTTGATGTCATCTATAAACACACAGCGTGCACTCGGCTATTAACGAGGGTAGGCATTAAATGTAGAAATTGTACAAACTTTCTCTTTGTTCTCAAAGTGTATTATAAAGCCTATAATTGCAAGTTGTGCTGTATGGTATTGAAGAAGCGTTGTAGGTCTATACTATAGCTCTACTCAATTTGTACTGTTTACCAACTTATAAGTATAAGTCAATTCACACCTAATAATAATTACAATAAATTTGTTCATAAATTAATGAAAATAAAAAAATTAGATATAGTTACTTAATATATTTTGAATGACATTCTATAAACAAACAGTACACAATTTAAAATGAAATTTTAAATGACATGCGTTTTCTACCTTTTTTTTTGTTAGTAAACAGCCCCTGCATTCCGTAAAGTTACAGCGCTGTGACATCGTTGGTTTCCATGGCAACTTCGTCGTTAGTGACATTTTGATTTTGGAATCCATACTAATATTGTGAATATGAAAGTGTGTGTTTGTTTGTTTGTCCGTCCCCCCGCTGTTAAATCTATCCAGTCCCGCAGTACCCTCAGGGTTCCCAACTTAGGGGTTTTCCCCCAAGATTTAGGGGACAAATAAGTGAAATGGGATTTTTTTAGGGGTCTGAAATTTTTAGGGGTATTTTCAGGGATTTTTTGACTCTTTAATATCTTTAAATTGATGATAATTTTAATATTTCTTTCTTGACCTAGCGACTTATAACGACATATTATTCTACAAACACTCTGAAGCTTAGGCCATTAATAACTTATTAATGGTCTAAGCTCTGAGGCAACTGCCGGCAATTTTTATCGAATATAAATAATTGTTAAATTTATTCATTGTCAACACGTATGATTTCAAAAAATCTGTATCTTCAGATAACGACGTAATATTTTGTCTGTATTAAATATAGACTTTTGAAACATATTAATTACAGCATATAATTTCTAAATTTTTTAGGGGGACAATTCAATAATTAAGGCGATTTTATGGGGTTTTGACACAAACTTTAGAGATAAATATTTTGGAGAGTTGCTAACACTGAGTACCCTATCGCTTTCGAAGAGGCTAAAACTGAGGCGATAACCTATTTATCTTCCCTGAATAAGCTGAAGCTATAATTATTAATTATACCTGTTTTCAGTCATACCCAAAAGCATGGAAAAAAATCCATGGTTTCCCGAGATTTGCGAATACTGATGATTTTGATGATATGAATGTTTGTTACTCTTTCACACCTCGACTACTGAACCGAGTGAGCTGAAATTGGTGTTGAGATATATTATAGCATGGATTAACACATAGGCTACTTTTTATCCCAGAAAAATCCATGGTTCCCGAGGGATTTGTGAAAAACTAAATTCCACGCGGACAAAGTCGCGGGCGACCGCTAGTAAATATTTAATTAGTATATTAGGTTAGTACGATTGTACGAAAAACCCGCTGTATATCGTGAAAGACCTATTTTTGTTTTTATGAGCTAATGAACCGCATTTGACTGTAATGACATCAGCTGTAATAATAACCTTCGGATTTAAAATAAAACGCGTACTTGACCTTACACTGTGTGAAGAAAAAACCTGCCTTTAAGTACCTACATACAAATTTACATAAACACTGACGCAACGATAAAGTAGTGCATAACTACTTAATAACATGTGAAGTAATTATAAGTAATAAGTACTTTACTAATATTTTAAATACAAACTATTTCTAATAATTGTATAATACATCTACAGAGATAAAGTGTTACAGAAATTTGCAAGTTTGTTAATAACGGTTACACAAATAAACATACGTGTTTTTATATTACCGATGTAACTGGTATTGCATCTTCATTTACATCGCTTCCCGATGGTTTAGCGCGGCAAAATAGACGACGGCAAAAAGCACTACAACCGCATTTGTTTCCGCAAACCATAATATCTGCAATTGATCAATTCACTGGATCACTCTCACCGAAACAGTTATAGACACAAGACGCGGCATAGCAGAGTACACAAAAATATCCCGCCCGATTTCAGAGTACGTAGTCACGGGTACTACGGGGTTTATAAACGTCCCACCGAATGCTACGAGGCATAAACGACTCGTACGTCCGACGTCTCAGCGCGCACGGCTGGTATTGTAGACTGTAGCTGGGTACACTACTCTACAAGCTGATTCATCGGTCGGTTGCTAAACGCACGCAAGGCCGCAGTGTCGTTTCTCATTTCTTTGCAGTACCTGTCAAAAATATTACGTATTTGAGGGTAGGTACGTCTGTAAAAATAAATGTTAAAATGCCTCAGTAGCTCCATGGACAAATCTGTGAGGCCGCGACTGTTGGACTGTTGGACAATTGTCCTACTAAACTGTTTTTCAGATAGCATAGGGACAGTCGCCTGTATGACGTTCATAATACGTAGGTACTATTATCGTGAATCGCGGCAGATTTTCAAGAGTGAAACAAATTGTCACCCGCACCATTCTACATGAAATGAACTGTAGGTATGTTATATTATTAAAGAAAAAATTGAACTAGCACCTGTAACATTCACAAACCGTAACATAGTATTGCTATAATCTTGGTCATATCACCAGATATAATGAGACGAATATCTTAGCATTCCATGGATTCACCGTGCGGGTGCCGGGTCCATCGCGTGGTAGAGAGAAAAACACCAAGCAAAGTCCAGGACTTGTGACTACTGGATGTAGGGTTAAGGAATTCCTTGACAATCGATCAACACTCAACCCTTCTCTGCTCGTGTTGTTCTCCCTACCTATCCAAATTTGGTAAGATCCTATTAAAGCAGCATTGGATACTCATTCTAATTTAGAACTAGCTGCACCTCTAGAGAGGCCAAGGTCTTTAAGCAAGTTATAGAGAGATTTTGCTGGTAATCCTCTCGCACCTACTTCTACGGCGTACAGACTAACTACATAGCCATGGTGGTAACTGGTATGGTACGTAACTTCTGTGGACGAGCTTTGTCACATAAAGCTCTAATAATAATAATAGCATTTACAGCTAATACAGGGAAAAAGTATATCTTATGACACTTACAAATAGTGTGGCTTTTTAGTGGTCAAACAATTTTCTAATTCAGTTCAGTAAATGAGGCGTAATGTTTCATTACCCCTCACAAAACCACAAACTTTACCTCTTTATAATGTTAGTATAGATGTATAAATATAGATAGTATAGATATAGACAAAAAAAAAATGTTTTTTGCTGATCTGTTTCTTAGTAGACCACAAGCCATCATGGTTGTTTATTGAGTAAAGTTAGTAGAGTCCTTTGCCAACTTTATTCACTAAACAACCATGTAGTATTCTGGTTTTTTCTTATTCTCATAAAGGGTGATTTTGGTTTCCTCATTGTTTGAGGGTTGTGATCTTTTCCCCATGATGAATTCCCCAGTCCAAACACAAAAAGATCTACTATTAATAAAAAATGTAATGCTCTTAAAAAGGGAATTCAATTTTATACCAATTTTTGCTCAAACGAAGTTGCAGCAGTCTGCTAGTAAAATATTTGATATAATTTACTGCTTTGATATTCAAAAATATCTTGCTAGTCAACGAATAACAACCACTATAGAAGCCCTCAAGGTAGATGAGCATGAGCTGGAGTCAGTAAGAGGCTTTTGATACCTGCAATCCATTATGAATTCACAGATTAATATTGAAGAGGAAGAAAAGCCTGGCTAATCGCTAGAAATAAGTGTTTCTACACTCTAAGTACGAGTAAGTTGTTTTCCTCAAAACTCCTATCCATAAGGCAAAACATGTGTAATTCAGATGGAACTTATCGCCACAGAATGAAATATGAATTGCAAATCTAGTGAAAGCAAAACAGTGGGACATTGTAAAGCTTAACATCTTCAGTTGCTATGGCACATAGTTCCAAATACTAGAGGGCCTAAAGTGATAAAAAAAAGGGAACACAGATAAAAAGATTAATAGGCAAATTAGCTGTGTGGTAAAAAAAACATGAAGAAAAGAAATGAATAGAGACAAGTGGTTGACGAGGCCAAGACACACACAGACACACACACAGACGGCTGTAATGCTGAAGAAAGTAAGAAAGAAATATCTCATTTTGCTCTTGGCCACTAAGGTTTGTTTTGAGTATCCGTATCAGTATTTTAGTGCACAATAAGGGTTTAAAATGTCAATTTAATCTACTAAACACGCACATTGGTTGGTTGGTTTTCACAAATAGATTACACTTAAGTCTGTTGACTTGTTTCATAAAGATTGGATCTATGGAAACAAGTTCTCAAAAAAAAGACTGTTTCCATTAAGCCAAAGTTGCAGGTGTATCTTGATAAAGAAATTTACTCGTAAACCCAATACCTAACCTGATTTCAGGTCATATACCCCAACTCTGACCTAAGTGCTATTAAGTTTTAATTATAAGTAAACTTAAAGTTACTTATAAATATGTATACTTAAACACATCACTATCACTATTTAGCCCCGAAGCATACAGAGTAACCTGTGTTTGGGTACTAAGATAGCTGATGTTATTATAATATTCATATACATATAAAAGATTATTATTATTTTTTTTTTTAAATAAGTATGACCAATATTCTCATTCCCCTCCAACTAGTCAGAAAAGATCAACAGGGCGGGTATCAAACCACCACTTGTTAAGCTATTGAAGCTCTACTCATATAAAAACACATCAAACTAGCGGACCCGGTCAACAACTACGTTCTTCTCTCGGGCCCGACGAGGAGAGACGAGGTAGGGCCTATCCCCTACCGTAACTATGGTAGGGTCTTTGGATCGGCATATAGCCTATAGTTTGAGCCAGTAAAATGGCTGAGATCAAGTTTAGTGCAACTCCACCGCTGGGTTAAGCCCGCATGTGGGAGGCCCTGCGGTTGCGTTGTGGGTTTGACCCCAGAGTGGTGTAGGTGCGGGGGAGAGGGCCCTGGCTTCCAGCGACTTGGACCCGGCCAAGCTTCGCTTTGAATTATGTGTAAACTTTTACTTACCTCGAAATCTAAAGCATCCTCGGCAAAGTCGAATTCAATAAATTCCCTTGGTATTTCACCTTCTTCTACTCCAGCCATATTTAAACAATTTACACATTTTAAAACTTCTACAGGCATAATATTGACGACACAGCTATAATGGCATGCATCAGCTAAGGGATTTCACAACAATCATATTGTTTACAATTTACATACTTGCACGTAAGATTAATTTACTCTTTGCACATAAGTTTGAAATTCGGTCTACCTTAAAATACTCTGTGTCTGTGCGGTCTACCACAGAACACAGAACACTAATTTTTATTAACAATAACAAAACACTTCACTTTGACTGCGGCGCCGGTAAGCAAGGAACATAATTATTTACTCAGCCGGTAAGCACCACAAACGGCTAAAAAGATAGTAAGCACGATAAAATTAATTATTTTAATATGTTTTTTCACGTCAATTGTGAATTTTCATTTTGTGATTTGTCAAATATTGTCTTGTCATTGTCATGTGTAAAATGATAAAATCATTAATCCTGCGAATTTTTCGACAGATGCTAATGTCACTGTGTAAAATAATGATACCATATTTATTGTCATAGTGATGTCCTGTTCTGTATAAGTAAATAATAGTGCTTCAGATCATTCACTCTCAAAGAGGAATTTTGAACAGAAATTTCTATCATAACGCTTTGTGAAAGATGGTTGAAAGAAAAATTGTGTAAATTCTGTAATTGACCAATTCGCACTTATTTGGTCTAGTATCTGAGCGTACCACTACTACCTATTTGAAAATTTAGACTAATGAAATGAATGAAATTTATAATAAAATTCTAATAAAAATATTTATTCTAGAAAAAAAGTGTTACAGTTGTTATTTAGCTACAAAATCCTCCTTCATCCTTATTTTGCCGTTTTTGGGAGGATGGCAGGTATGCTAATTCTTATCTATTAGCGGACCCTGTCAAGCTTCGCTTTGACTCAATCCCTGCCCCTATCCTATTCTACTCCCACCCTACGCCTATCCTACTCCTACCCTACTCTACTTCTACCCTACCACTACCCTACCCCTGCCCTACATCTATCCTACCATACTCTCACCTACCCTAACATACCGTACTCAACCCTACCCCTACCCTAAGTAAGTACCTTATTTTATGTCCTTCTCCTGGTTCTAAGCTACCTCTAAACCAATTGTCAGCCAAATCGGTCCAGCCGTTCTTGTTGTAAGTATTGTAACAAACTAGACTTTCTTAATTATATAGATACTAATATTATATAGGGGAAAGATTTGATTGTTTGTTTGTTAGCATTGAATAAACAATGACTATTCAAATGTTCGACTCTGTGATGGACGAAAAACCACAATTTCAAACAAATGTCTAGCGCCTAAGCCAACGCAAACACTAAGCTTAGAATCGTCTGCTTATGAAAATAAATATGAAGAAAAAGTAGAGACAGAAAAAAATAACGATAAATTTATGACTTTAGTATCGGAACCCCTAAGATCAACGAGGGTGCATACGGTTCTATACTGAGCAGGGACTAATGTGTTGATATCGGAACTCCTTTAATATTTCTTTACATTTTATCTTCCATTTTAAAATATCTAGTTCAAACAAAAAATTAAATTTATAAAATTTAAAATTAATCCTAATTCCATGTAATACAAAAAAATAATATTGTTTTCACTACTCTTGCTCAAAACATTGTCATATTACCACTCCACAGCGGGGCTAAACAAGCATTTAAGCCTCTAAGGGCTAAAGTAATTTTGATTTTTTAATTTTTGTTTGTTACGAGTACTAGCCAAGGACTAGCCTACTTTATAACGAAGGAGATTTTATTTGTAAATAGAATCACCGTAGGTAAGGCCCTTCTTCTTCTTTTGGTTATATGGCTCCGCGCGTCGAGCAATTGAGCCAGAGGTAAGGTCCTGATTGTTTGTTAAAAATAAAACTTGAAATTGGAATAAAATGCAGCGTTCTTGTCAGAGGAATGCGGTTATTTTTTTTATTTGATTTTTATTGAGTTGCGAATTTATAGAGCGAGATTTGAAGACTAGGTTGTACCTTTGCCTTTTCTCCATGGGAATAAAATATATTAGTAAGAAAAGAAAATTAAAGAGCGAGAATTTAAAAACAATTATTGTCGTGAATAATCTAATTACTTGATATTTTTAAATAAATAAATAAATTCATTGTGAATTTGTGACCGTAATTTACATGTTTCGCAACATTAATTGTTGTCTTCATCTAGTGAGAATGGTGACCCTAATTTGGAGATGGATTAAAAAAGACCTACTTACGAAAAATTTAATAAGTGGAGAAAAGAACAACAAGTGCATTCACTTACGCATGGTGTTTTTTAAACAATTATCTCCCATGTTTACCCCTATACTCATTATTCAACTTCACTGTAGTCGGAAATTAAGTTACCGGGTAAAAGCATCTCCCCGAAACATCCAAAGTTGTAGCATTTTGTACGTACATTGTAATTTTCAAATAAAATAAAACATTGAATACTGTACCGAGTTATTTTATTTTGTCGCAATCGTAGTGAAAAGTATTGTGTAACACGCGGGGCTAAACCCATTATAAACTTAGTTTCTATTTAGGCGGCACTCGCCTTACGGCTCGTGTCCTAAAAATACCTACTTTAAAATGGGTTTTTTTAGCCCCTTGTATAACAATCTACTATTATATTTTTCATATGAGTCAACTACCCTATTTATGCAACAATATTTTATTAATAGAGATAGTAAAAAATCTTTGCTATTGTGTATTTTTTTTCATTCGTTCTTAAATAATTCCGGAATACAATAAAACTTAAGTAGGTAACTTACTTCCGCGGACCAAGTCACAGGCGTCGCTAGTTATTAATAACATAACATGAAAAATCTGTTATATTAATTAAAAGCATTAATTTAATTGTATTTGTTTCAGTTATTAGTCAAATTAAATAAGGTCTTAGAATAATTTTATTTTCGTCACTGTGACTCAAAATAGGTTTTATGTTTATTATTAAGCCATAGACTGAGAAATTTCTTAATAAATAACAGATGTAATAGTATGTAACAGTTGTTTATTAATTTTTTTACTAATTTGGTTCAGAAAATTATTGAGTGAGTCTTATTCGTTCACTTTGTCACATCACTATTTTTGATTCAATAAAAAATGGTATCACAGGAAATTTCAGTGGAGATCCAAGAATTCATTATTCGACTTTATTAATAATTTATAGTATCTATTAATCTGTGGATTAATAGTTAATACTGATGTCATTGCAATAGATACATGTCAGTGTTACCAACTCTCAAAAATATCCCATCTCACATACATATTATATGTATGCGAGATCCCTAATTTCCCCCTAAATCTGGAGGAAAACTATTAATTTCATTTATATATCATTAAAATATTCATATTTAATTTCATAAACTATTATTATTTAAGATATTTCAAAAATAGATTCTGAAAGTGGAGAAAAAAAACTCCTAACTCCCGGAACTCTATCTCCATCATACTAATATTATAAACGCGAAAGTTTGTTTAACTAGGCAACCTATTTCTAATGTGTCACTGTGAATATTACCCATCATTTATTTCTTACTAGCGGACTCACGCTACTTCGTCCGCGTGGAATTCAGTTTTTACAAATCCCGCGAGAACTATGAATTTTTCCGGGATGAAAAGTAGCCTATGTGTTAATAACTGTTAACAAACATTCCCCTTTTCCACTCAAGTCACTCTCCCCGCCTATCCCAAGTAACACATAAAGAATTACAGAACAAAAGATGCCGTCCGACAAGCCGTCCGTACCGCAAGTCGTTGCAATGCGGCGATAACATAACCAAAGATTACAGTGTATTATTGGAAACTGAACATAACTAATAATAACAAATGAGGGTATATATTTCTAATGCCGGATCTTAACCATGACGGACGTCGAAAGCGGACAAAGCACTGAGATTGAATAATGGGGTTGAAAAATAAGAAATAATGCGCATTGCATTCACATTGCGTGTCGCCAGAGGCCTCCCTTCTCGACCCGCATCCCGCTCCGCTCCTTCGCAAGCTCTTGAGTTCAGAGACCGACCGCCACAGAACACTAATACTCCTAAGCCGACCGCAGTGTTCGGTAGGGGTAGGTACTTCGCTACGCCCACGGTGGTATGGTATTTCTCCAAAAAAAACTCCGTTATTCAACCGGACGAAGTCGGAAGCGTCCGCTAGTCTATTAATAAATATTTCAAACACAACGATAATACTCGTACCTAGATTAACTAATAATTTGTTATTGGTGAATAGATAGGTATAGGGGCAGCGGGAATATTAAAATCAGTATTTCTTTTATCCTGTAATTTCATTTATTAGATATGTCTTGTATTATGTATTAGATACGTCTTAGTTAACTATTTTGGACTATCCAATTAGCGTAAGCTCTTATGTCGGTGCTAACTCCTGGATAGAAGGGATGGCCACATAAATAGTTCCATGATATAGCTCCGACGAGAATATCGCCTTGGTGCACGACGGGGCCGCCATAGTCCCAGGTGCAAAAGTCCTGGCCACCAATGTCGAGCAGACCGGTGCACAGGTTTCCAGGAAACACTTGGCGCATATTTTCGAAACCTGGTTGGGTCCTGAGGTCCGCATAGCGCTGTGTGCAGAGCGCATGATTTACAACGCGGACATCCACATGTCTTAGCTGCTGTGATCGAGGGATTCCGACTCCGGGCTGTAAACAAGATAAATACAATAATATTTTTTGAAGTGAAGTGATAACTTCTTTTGGGAGGGTAAACCGCTCCACTTGGAAACAATAGGATTAGAACTTGGCGGTCCTATTAGAGCTTTCAGAATCGAAACAAGACCTTAATAGCCAAGGTGGTACTTTCCAGGGCAATATTCACACGTAGGTACTTTTCGGAACACTAATATTATTAATGGTCTCCTTGACCAGAGGTTGCCTTATTACAAGTATACACCGGTGCCAGTGATTGAACGCGGCGGAGTCCGGAACTATTGGGACCGGTCCATCATCACGTACAGGACTATTCTCGTGAATAAGTTTTGATTCAAGAGTTTCTTTATTACTCCAGAATTTATTCCAGGTTATGGTAACTCTTCTTTTAACCTCGACTACGTGTCTTGTTTTAACTTTATTGGAGTGGTATTGTGGTTTGTCATGACCTTAATTTTGGTAGTATTTTTGCTTACATCATTTAATTCGATAATCATTTCCTGTAATTGAGATGTTGTTTCAGAGAAGAGCATGATGTCTGCAAAGCGAAGTTTTCATTATACTCTGGAGCACAGCTATAAAAATTCTAGGTGCTAAGGGGTCATCCTGTCTAGCGCCTCTACAAATGTTTATTTCAGGCCCTTGTCTTTCTAGCTTTACACGGCTTTTGCTTTTGTTGTATATGCAAATATAGGTAAGTCGGTAGGTTTTTTAAATTAAAAAATTCAAATCTTATTAAACCAGAGTTCGATTCCAGCTCTACGTAAAGATATTTTTTATTTTATTTATTTATTATTCTTTTCTTTAGAAAAAAATACTGCATAAATAAATAATTATAATTGCTTATGTTGTAAAAGAATTGTATGCCACGGCAGTCCCCGAGTGCCACACGTATTTATTTTATTTTATATATTAGCTCCAAATCTGAATGGCAATAAATTGTGAATCCACCTGAATTATAAATTGTTGTTCCACATTAGTGTTCTTATTTTTAAATCTACACTCCTGAATTTCTCTGAATCTAGTTTAATACCAAAACGTTGTGCATTCATACTTACATTATAAATACCCCATCCTGCAATGTAGACCCGCTGGTTATCCGGGAGCGCATAATTTGCCCCTGCGATCCGAGCAGGTCTGATTCTGTTGGAAAGTGGTGCGGCGGTTCTGAGCCTCATGATTAAAATATCATGTTCACGCCTTCTATTGTCAAAACCACTGTGTACGATGACCTGAGAAACAAGGAGCAAGGTACCGCCGGTTAATTCGGTTGTTCCTAAGCGTATCCCTTGATCCTCAGCACGTGGACTCGCGCCTCTGTAAAAAAGGAGGAAAAAATTAGTCATTCTTCCCGTAGAGAGTATTCTATAATTTATTACCCGACTGCATGAAAGGTATGTTGTATGTATGTATCTATACTAATATTATAAAGAGGTAAAGTTTGTAAGTTTGTAAGTTTGTCACATTTTTTAAATGGGGTAATCTTCGGAACTACTGGTCCGATTTTAAAAATTCTTTCACCAGTAGAATGCTACATTATCGGAGAGTGCTATAGGCTATATTTTATATTGGTATCATATATATTAGCCGAGTTATCACAGTTTTTGTCATACAGGTCGGACTAAAAACCTTTTAAACAGACTTATTCGCATGCGCTGCCTTAACTATTGTATAAAATTGAAATTAATGTACAGAGACTTTATGTATCTTTAAAAGTTCTACAAAAAAGTCCGCGACGTCATATATCTATCTTCTATATATTAGCAGATATAGTACCTTTTGTGTTTTAAAAATTATTAATTTTATATACATAGGTTTACTTCACTATTTATACAACTAAACTTTAATCCTTATTAAAATAAATTATTTAATAATCACAAGGATATTATGGAGATAAGATTTGCCCTTTACAGTATGTTAATTACTTAAATAGTTTCGGAGAGAATACAAAATTTCTAAAAGACGCAGAAATTCCGCTATATGACGCCCGGCGCTTTCATTTACGTAGTTCCCGTTCCCGTGTGAATATGGGGATCAAACATAGCCTATGACACTCGCAAATAACGTAGCTTTCTATTGGTA
Organism: Bicyclus anynana; assembly: GCF_947172395.1. Taxonomy (NCBI): domain Eukaryota; kingdom Metazoa; phylum Arthropoda; class Insecta; order Lepidoptera; family Nymphalidae; genus Bicyclus; species Bicyclus anynana. Next base: position 9,186,118 of record NC_069091.1, read on the forward strand.
AAACAATTTTCCAAATCGGTCCAGTAGATCCAGAGATTACCTCCTACAACCACACGAACTTTACCTCTTTATATTATTAGCATAGAAGTGTCTATTTCTCTTGGTCATACCACCACTCTCGAAGGACTGGACCGATTTTGCTAAGGGTAGGAGTAAGATAGAGAATTTATAGAGTAGGGTAGGGTACGGGTAGGGAAGAGTAGGAGTAGTGTAGGGGTAGGGTAGGGGTAGGGTAGAGGTACGGGTAGGATAGGGAAGTGGTAGGGTAGGGGTAGGATAGGCGTGAGATAGGGGTACGGGTGGGATAGGGGTAGGAAAGGGATAGGGTACGGGGAGGGTAGGGGTAGGATGGGGGTAGGGTGTAGGTAAGGTAGGGGTAGGGTAGGGGTAGGTTTGGGGTAGGGTAGGGGTAGGATGGGGGTAGGGTAGATGTAGGGGTTGGGTAGGGTAGGGTTGGGGTAGTGGTAGGGTAGGGGTAGGGTAGGGGTAGTAGTAAAGTTGACATCGAAATTTACGCGGACGAAGTCGCGGGCGTCCGCTAGTGTAACTATATAATATTCTTTATTACCTCATATTTTTCAAACCGCTGAATGGATTTACATAAATAAGATATCGTTAGATTCTTCTTAATAACCCAAGTGTTAGATAGGTGAAATTAAAAAAAAAAACCAACACGACGCCTGTGTGACGCTTATAGACTCGAGGTGAAAAAAACTTTCTTTTTAGAATTTTGCAATGTGGATATAAAACTCAAGGGCTTATGATAAGGGTTTTAAAGTAGTATAATTATCATGTCCATGTTAAAAAACTTCAGTTAGATAAAAGTTATTTATTTATTGTCAAACTATACTAATATTATGAAGCTGAAGAGTTCGTTTGTTTGTTTGATTGAACGCGCTAATCTCAGGAACTACTGGTCAGATTTGAAAAATTCTTTCAGTGTTAAATAGCCCATTTATCGAGGATGGCTATAGGCTATACATTATCCCCATATTCTTACGGGAACGGGAACCACGCGGGTGAAACCGCGCAGCGTCAGCTAGTACAAATATGCAAGGCGGATGACTATAGGTGTGGGAAGTTTTGTGAAGTAAAGTTATAAAACAACTAAATAGACTGAATTAAATATAATATATTGATTATAAATATCAGACACGTGCGAGTCAGGTTTTTTTTTCTTTTCAGTTTTTATATTTTATGCAGTCGGGTTTTTTTATTATTTTATTTTTTGTATATCCGTTTTGACGGCTTCCGTGGCGCAGTGGATGCGCGGTGGCATTTCCAGACGGTGGTCCTGGGTTCGATCCCCAGCTGGGCTAGTTGAGGTTATCTTTGGCTGGTGGGAGGTTTCGGCTGTGGCTAGTTACCAGTACCACCCTACCAAAGACGTACCGCCAAGTGATTTAGCGTTCCGGGACGATGTCGTGTAGGGGCGTGGATTTTCATCATCCTCCTAACAAGTTAGCCCACTTCCATCTTAGATTGCTTCATCACTTATCGTCAGGTGAGATTGTAGTCAAGGACTTACTAGTAAAGAATAAAAAAAATATTATCCGTTTGATAATTAATAATATATCGTTTCGTCATTAATTTAACAGAGAAACAACTCTTTTTTATTTTACATAAACAACTCTTTTTTCCTTAAATGAATCGAGTATACATACATAAAAGAAGGTACAGACACCACAGCTGTGGGCGTGATGAGAGTGCCGCCGCCTCCAGGGTGGAAATTCCCACCCCATTGCCAATTCATGTTGGCCATGAAGGGGTAAGTGTAGATGCTTGCGAGGGTTCCACCTATGATGCGGCCATTTTGTTGGGGCTTTGCTGTTAGAATAATAATGAATATTCATTATTTATTACAACAAATTTTATCATATTAAAATATAATAATACTAGCTGTGCCCGGCGGTGTTACCCGCGAAAAACAACCATGTAGTAAGTAGGTAATTTAATTTTAGGTCATATAAAGTAGCCTATGTGTTAATCCAGGTGATAATCGCAGCTAATTCGGTCAATAGTCGCGGCGTGTAAATATCTAAAAAACTTCAGTTTGTGATGAACAAATTTATCATCTTTTGCGTCTTAAAGTAGAATATTTTTTTTAACATGCCCTTGAAAAAAATTTACCTGTGAAATGAACCAACGTGAATAACGTTTAAAAGGCAGTTACCATATATCAGAAAATAACTTAAAATTGAGCTATGCTTTCACTTCTGAGCGGTGCAAGTGAGTACGCGGGTGAATGTAATTTCTCAGGTACAAATGATGAATTACGACTAATTATTATTAATACGGCTTTATTATAGTGATAAAGATGATTAAAAATAAATGTCGAAGAACCTAGTGTACCTACTTGGATATCTCTGTAAAAATGACAAGCATGTCAAAATGTCATCATATGGAAAACAGGTAAAGATGAAAATTCACTTTCAGAAAGTGTGTTCAAAGTGTGTTTCCTCGCAAATGTGTTATAAAACGTCGTATGACATACGTGCGCTTTGATAATTACAGCTTCTGTTTCCTTACTATAGCTCTCGCCAAGGCTCGAGCTTGCAATATCGCCTCGGCTGTAATTTTCAACTTACCGCACGTATATCATAATGTACTATTAATTTTTACATAATCAACCCTTTCGGAGTGAAAAAAGCAATTGTGACGAAGTTTTTGAAAATAATGTACGAATGTTTTACATCTTTGAAATCCATATTAAATGAACACGTTTTTAAGCTAGATGTACAACTTTGCCTAGTATATATTTTTTTCAATGTGGCCGTTAAAGTTACGTACAAAAAAATTGTTAAGCATAAAAAAGTTTAAAGTTTAATCCCGTTTTAAAGAAGAAAAAACTAAAGTTTTATTAGCTGAAACAACTATTCCTAAATATTGAAGCAATAATATATAATATGTAATAAGTAAAATAATACCCCGTATAAAAGGCCTGTTACAGTTTTATTGTTTGTTTATCTGTTACCTATAGCGAACATAACTTGAAAATAAAATACAGCCGATTTCAATAACACAAAAACATACCTTCATAACTAAATAGCGAAAAATAACATAATTATTATATTTCATTAAGTCTGTAGGTTTTATTGAACACAATTGAAGGTGTTCCTCATTTTGACTCCACTAAATAATCCTTTCCATAAGTATCTAGATCAAAAAGTAGAGCAACCCAACTTTACTTAACTTTAATACTGAAGAGGAAGTAAATCGCTGAAAATAAATGATAGAAACATTTATTTTCCCCTTATTAAGTTATTTTCCTCAAAACTCCTCGGCCATAAGACAAAACCTCTTCTATAAAAAACTCTTATTAGTCCGATAGTAACCTATGCATGCGGAACGTGGGCTCTCACCGTCACAGAAGCAAATAGATTAGCAATGTTCGAGAGGAAAGTGCAAAATATTTGGGCTTCTAAGAATTACAGATGGAACCACAGAATGAACTACGAATAGGAAAATCTAGTGAAAGGAGAAACAGTAGTGAAAAATAGTAAAGCCCAAAGCTCAGTAGCTAGGGCATGTAGAGAGGATGCCAAATACTAGAGGGTCTAAATTGATGGCAAAATGGAGACCACAGGTAAAAAGATTAAAAGGAAAACCTAAAAAAGATGGCTAGATTGTGTGAAAGAAGACTTTCAAAAAACGGGGGAAATTAGCTGAAAGAACAAAAAAAAGAATGAAATATAAAAGTGGTAGATCACCCACAAAAGGTTGTAGCACCAAAGGAGGAAGAAGAAGGTACACTTACCGCAGGCCGCACCAACAAGCACTAAAAATACGAGTAGGCGCATCTTCCAACCAGTGTAACGACAGTGACGAGAGTAGTCTTACATAGGATTTCCTTTGCTTTTATAGCTGCTGTCAGTTTTTATCAATAATACTTTAATCTTAAAAAGTCGCGTAATCTCCACAATACACCGAAAGTTAATTTATGATTATTGAATAATTTATCAATAAAACTTTTTATTTAAGGTAGGTAAGTAATCTGCACACCAGCACCGAAAAGTAGCCTAGCTTATGATTATAGTATAATTTTTACTATCTATACTAATACAAGCGGACGCCCGCGACTTCGTACTCGTAAAAATCATTGTAATAGTAGATTGTTACCGTGGGTAGAAAGAATCAATTCCCGAGCTATTTAGACGCCCGAGCGTAACGAGGACTGCTATAGTCTAAAAATTACTTAACCGTAGTAATTTTTAGACTATAGCAGTCCTCGTAAGGGTACGAAATATGAATCTCCAGAAAACGTGAAATGTTTCATAACCGATAACCCGTATACATTGAAGTTACCCGTACACCCGAGAAATTTTCTATGCGAGTGAAGGTAAGACATTTTAAAATGGGGTTGTATCTAGGTTCTAATCATAGGAAAATAGCATGGTGTTAAGGATTTATAACTGGAACTGTGATGCTCACGCTACTTATCCCCCTCACGCGGGAAGCGGCTAAGCGGGTGTGGACTTTAAGAATACAATACGATTACCAGATGGTGAATTTTGTGTGAGGTTGCCTTTAAAACAATCTTCTAATGTTTTAGGTGATTCATTGCAGCGTGCAAAACGTTGTCTTTTTTCTTGAGAAAAGAAATTTAATAAGGATACCCTGTATTCCCAACGGTATCGTGAATTTATGTCTGAGTATTTAAAATTAGGTCACATGTCGGAGTGCGATAATCATTTACGAAATTTGGGATATTTTATCCCACACTTTGGGGTCGTGCGCGAAAGTAGCTCAACTACAAAGTTGCGTGTGGTTTATAATGCCAGCAGCGGTTCCAAAGATAAAAATTTATCTCTAAATAATATACTTATGGTCGGCCCTACTATTTAGAATAGAATAGAATAGAATAGAATATATCTTTATTTGTCCACACACGAGTAATAAAATAAAATAAAATAAAATAAACAAACAGAACATACAAATATCTGGTCGTGGACAAAACAGGTATCCACCTCAGCACGATGCCACAGCGAGCTGTGGCGCTGGTTTTCAGGTGAAACCTTGTGAGTTCACGGACGTGTCTATGTGACGTGTCTTAACTTAAAACTTATACATGAATACAAAGTAAAATAAAATAATGAAACAAGAACGAACAGAGTAATAAAATAACAAAATTAACATTTATGGGAAACTAAATTAACAAGGAAAATCAAACAATAATTAATACGAGTCAACCTGTAAAATGAACGATCTGCCGCCACCATAGTGTTGTAGTAAGGAGAAAAGGAATTAGTACTAGGGGTTATTTGTTTGCTGATCCAATAATAAAAGAGCTTTATATTTAGTCTTAAATAACCCAATAGTACGTATATCTCGCATTGGTGGAGGTAAGTCATTCCAACACTTAGTGGCGGCAAACTTGAAACTACCACGAAACACAGCGCTTTTGTGATGAGGCATCGATAAAACTATAGAGGTGTTTCGTAATCGACCTGTTGTCCGGTTTTCTATCCACCTCAATTTATTTACAAGGTACTCTGGGACACCGTTCTTTATCACGCCAAAGAGCAAAGTAGCAAAATGTAGTTTTCGACGCGAATCCATTTTTAAATGGTTTGCGTTGTTAATATACGGTGTAACGTGACTCCTTGGCGGAATATTGTAACAATAGCGAGCGCAGGCATTCTGAACACGCTGTATTAGTTTTTTAGTTCTAACTAGCAATCTACCACCAAATACTGTATCAGCATAATTAAGTTTTGACAACACCAGCGACTCGCACAGCTTATTCCTTAGTTCTATGCCAATATACTGCCTGATTCTGTATAATAATTTAAGTCTATAAAAACAAAGTCGTACATCATTTAACACGTGCTTTTCAAAATGCAATGAAGAGTCAAAAATGACACCCAAATTTCGAGCTTCATGTACCCTTTATTGACTTATTATCTATACTATTGCGTTTTCGATTTCATAGGTTCATTTTGGCCGGTGATGTTGAAAAGATGTATCGAAACGTCATAGTTCATCCAGATGACCGGCATCTGCAGCAGATTTTCTGGCGTGATGACCCGTCACAACCAGTGAAGTGTTATCAACTCAACACGGTTACATACGGTACGGCTAGTGCTCTCTTTCTCGCAGCTAGGTGCTTAAAACAAATAGGCCAAGATTGTAAAAATAAAAAGATGAGAATCATTCATGATTTCTACGTGGATGATTTGTTAACCGGTGCAGACACTAACTAGGAGGTTTTAGATATTAAAAATAATGTAAATAGTGAGCTAGCCTCCGCTGGTATGCCACTACGAAAATGGAAATCAAATTACACACGATTAATGTCTGATGAATTAAATCAGTCTTCAGTTGACTTAAACATTGGCTCTTTGGAATGTAATAAAACCTTAGGTTTATACTGGGATAATTTAGTTGATAATTTATTATTTAAAATTACTAGTAATATTCCTACTGAGATTACCAAAAGATCCATACTTTCTGTTATTTCACAAATTTTTGTCCCTTTGGGATTACTTGCTCCATGTATAATAACAATGAAAATTATGTTGCAGAAGCTATGGCTTCATAAGTTGTTATGGGATGAGAAATTGCCACATGATTTATTTAAGGCTTGGGCAGAGATAGCAAAAAGTTTATCTATTCTAAACGATTTGCGTATACCCCGTTGTGTCGTTTGTAATAATTTCGAGCACATCGATTTACATATTTTTTCAGACGCTTCTCAACTCGCCTACGGTAGCTGTGTATATGTTAGAAGCACAAACGCTCACGGTGAAATTCTCTCTAGCTTACTGATAGCCAAAAGCAGAGTGAGCCCCCTCAAACCTACCACCATTCCACGACTCGAACTGTGCGGTGCGTTAACCAGCGTGCGATTATACGAAAAGGTGGCGAAATCACTGCGGATTCAAGTACGGTATACATATTTTTGGACAGATTCGACGATAGTGTTAAGCTGGCTTAAGATGTTGCCAATTAAACTGCAACCATTTGTTAGGAATCGTGTCGCAGAAATTCGCGAGATTTCCAGTAATGCTACTTGGCGGTATGTACCGACTGATTCAAATCCAGCTGATCTAATATCGCGTGGTACAAACCCAGACTCAATGGAGGCTTGTACTTTATGGTGGTCTGGCCCAGAATTCTTAAGGCATGATGAAAATCATTGGCCAATGAATCTCGCATGTACTGATGAAAGTTTACTTCCTGAAACCAGATAAATTATACTGCATGTTGATGCTCAACCCGATAAATGCGTAATTGATATAAGTCGTTTTTCAAACTTGCTCCGCTTAAATCGTGTCGTTGCTTACTGTCTTAGATTTATTAATAAGTGTAAGAAACATAAAATCAGAGAAGGTTTTTTAACTACTAGTGAACTGCAAGACGCTATGAATTTAATCATTAAAATTTCTCAAAAGAAGTCATTTATTGAATATAATTTATTGTTAAATAATAAAAATTTACCGAAGAATAGCTCTTTAAATAAATTAAATGTTTTTATGGATAAAAACCTATTGATGCGCGTGGGTGGTCGCTTAAAAAATTCCAGTTTTTCTTATGATAAAAAATACCCTATCATCTTACAGTCCACACATAATTTTACAAAGGTATTATTTAATTTTGAGCATAAGAGACTAATGCATGCAGGGCCGCAACTTTTGTTGGCATCCATTCGCGAACATTACTGGCCGATAGGCGGTCGTAATTTGGCTAAAGCATGCTACCGAAATTGCATCCGATGCACTCGTATGCGAGGCAAAGTTGGCGTTCCTCTAATGGGTAACCTGCCTTCAAAACGGTTGCAGCCTGGTGGGTTTCCTTTTGAAAACTCCGTAGGTGTCGACTATGCTGGGCCAATTTTTTCTGCTAGTCGTCAAGGTAGAGGATGTAGGTTAGTAAAGGTGTATATAGTTATTTTCGTTTGTTTTGCCACCAAAGCAGTACATATCGAATTAGTGGGAGACTTAACCAGTAATAATTTTATCGCTGCGCTTAAGAGACAAATTAGTCGCCGTGGAAAAATGAAAATTTTATTTTCTGATAACGGAACGTCCATGACAGGGGCATTGTCTGAGACTGTAGCTAATGAGGGCATCAATTTTCGTTTCATTCCTGCATATGCTCCTCACTTCGGTGGTCTCTGGGAGGCTGGTGTTAAGTCTGTCAAATTTCATTTGCAACGAGTGTTGGGAAATTGTAATCTGACATATGAAGAACTCAACACTGTGTTGGTACAAATCGAATCTATCCTCAACTCGCGCCCGCTTACTCCACTATCTACAGAACCTGATGATCTCATGCCACTGACGCCTGGTCATTTTCTCATTGGTCGACCACTGACGGCACTCCCAGCTCCTGACTATACTGAAAGTTCGGTATCCTATTTAACGCGATTCCAAAGAATAGAACAACTTCGCCAGCACTTCTGGACTCGTTGGAGCAAAGAATACATCGCTGAGTTACAACAACGAGGCAAATGGAGGTCTAACCGAGAAGTTTTTAAGGTGGGCAGTCTCGTAATAATCAAAGAAGACCATTTACTACCACTAAAATGGAAATTAGGCCGCGTGGTTGCTGTTTACCCCGGCACAGATGGCATTAACAGAGTGGCGAATATAAAAACGTCAAGTGGAGTTGTTCGTCGAGCTTTCAGCAAGATTTGTCCATTGATAAACGAAGAAGAGTCTGGTTGAAAGGCAAACTTCCAACGTGCGGGGGCATGTTCATTTATACTAAAAGGGTAGCAACACTTAAAACTAATAAATTAAAAATGTAAAACGTCATATGTCAGTTGTCAGTGTCAGTGATAATTATAACTTTTGTAAACTTGACTTTTAATTTTTTCACCTTGAGGAATACACGTTTTTGTTAAAAAGATTTGCACAAGAATTTTATTTGGCCATCTAAATCCAAGTTCCATCATATCTAAACAATATTTTTTTTTAATTCCAAAAAATAGTAGATTGTTATACAAGGGGCCAAAAAGGCCCATTATATACGAGGTATTTTTAGGGCGCGAGACGTAAGGCGAGGGCCGCCTAAATAGAAACCGAGTTTATAATGGGTTTAGCCCACGTGTTACACTCTGCTTTTCACTACGATTGCGAGAAAATAAAATAATCAATATTCAATGATTTATTTTAATTGAAAATTAAATGTACAAAATCTACAATTATTTTGGATATTATGGGAGATGCTTTTACCCGGTAACATAATTTCCGACTACTGTGAAGATGAATAATGATTATATGAGGTAAACGTGGGAGATAATAGTTTAGAAAACTCCTTTCGTAAGTGAATCCATTCGTTGTTGTTTTCTTCACTTATTAAATTTTTCGTAGGTAAGTATTTAAGTAAATGCGTCTGGACTTTGATGGTAACAGATTGAAAATTTCATCCATCTCCAAATTAGGATCACCATTCTCACTAGGTCACTAGGTCACAGGTAGAAGTGTTGTTGTTGTACACTACAATAACTATTTTTGTTAAAAAATATGTAAGTTACGGTCACAAATGTACAATTATTTTCTGAAAAAAATTCACGCCAATTGTTTTTTAAATTCTCGCTTTTTAATTTTATTTTTTTCACATGAGAAAAAGGCAAAGGTATTACACCGTAAAGGATGTCCCATGTCTTCAAATCTCGCTCTATTCGCAACTCAATAAAAATTAAATAAAAAAATAAACGCATTCCACAGACAAGAACGCTGCATTTCATTCCAATAAAAAGATTTTTTTTATTTTTCAAAACAATCAGTGCCTTACCTATAATGATTCCATTTTCGAAAAAAACCTCCTCCGTTTTATAGTAGGCTAGTACTTGGCTAGTACTCGTAACAGACAAGAATTACAAAACAAAATTACTTTAGCCCCTAGAGGCTTATCTTATATTATTATTAAATGCTTGTTTAGCCCCGCTGTGGAGTGGTAATATGACAATGTTTTTGAGCAAGAGTAGTGAAAAATATTTTTAAAATCCTCTTATCAAGAACTTTCATTTGATGTATCACACAATGAAGTTAGTAAAAGTTTTTTTTTTCAACATTCCATCTTACCGCCCGTAACTTTCCATCTTATAAGTGCCCGCCATATTCAAATTTTACCTAATCACGATACATTGTATTTGGATCACCAAAATTTATATGTGTACCAAATTTCAACTGGATTGGTCCAGTACATTCGGAGAAAACAGACAGACCTTAAAATGTGCGCGAGGCGGATTATAAGGGCTCCGTTTTTGTACTACGTACGTTCGGAACCCTAAAAATATAAAAATAATATCTTCAAATGTTATTATTAGTAAGTATATCAGTATAGATATAAATAAACTCATAGGTAGATAATATAATACTGTAAGCAGCTAATAAATAGAAAGGTACCTACTTGCTCGGTAATAAAACGGTCATTATAGGATTAGGATTACTATAGTACATTACAATTGCAAGAGAGGCATTGATGGACGAACGTGTGAATGTGAGCCGAGGCGAAGCCAAGGCACACATACGTAAGTCCATCAATGCCTAGTTGCGGCCAAGGCTTTTATAGTACTTTTCACAAATAATGCGCGGATATTAAACTATTACAATTCAGAACTTTTATTTCAAAATACAATTAATGTGGATTAATTCCGGAACGTTCCAAATTTCCAAGCATGTTTGAGAAAAATAAAATAACATGGTAATTCTGAAAACCTTGTACAATACTACATAGGATAAATATACCCCTGAGATATAACCCTAGAGACGAATCACTTAGCAATCCATGGATTCACAGTGCGGGTGCCGGCTCCATAGCGTGGCAGAGAGAAAAATTCCGAGCAAAGTCCAGGATTTGTGACCAACGGTTGTAGAGTTAAGGAATCCCTTGACAGTCGGATTTGGATTGATAATCCTGCAAAATTTCCGCTTCTCTACGTATGCCGAGACCTTTTTACATTCTTTGGTTAGCCTTTGTAGCCAAACAAGCTACTTATTTATTTTTAAATTTGTTTTCTGGCCAAGCTTTCTTTTTCTCACAGACACAACTGCCTGTCTAAACAAAAATAAACACAAATTAACAATTGACGCTGGTTCCCTGGGAAATGGGGCGGGCCCTAATGTGGGACGCTACATGCGTCGACACATTAGCACCGTATCATATCAGGGAGACAGAATCAAGACCGGGAGCCGCAGCAAAAAAAGCTGAAACCGGTAAGTGGCTCAAGTATGCCTCTCTGAAAGAGAGTTACATATTTGTACCTTTTGCCGTGGAGACCCTTGGGCCATGGAGTCACAGTGCCAAAAAATTTTACCGTATCATTTCACCGCGGCTAGTTGCCACGACTGGTGACAGAAGGGCTGGCTCATTTTTTGCGCAAAGAATCAGCCTGGATGTCCAGCGCGGAAATGCAGCCAGTATTCTTGCCACCACTCCACGTGGGCATGATTTCTATAGTTATTAGGATAAGTTAGCTTAAGATCCTTATTGTATTCTTTCTGAATAAAAAAATAATAATAATAATTATATTGTAATTATTGTAGTCAAGCGAGCGAGCCTATCTTTAAAAAGAAGGTATTATAAATTCATCTTGTTTATTTATTGGTTTTCTTATGTTTTTGAATCCACATATAAGTTTATTGCTATATGTATATATTTCATTTCTCATACTCGGAAAGTAGTATTGTTTTGATCTGAATATTGGGTGGAAAATGCTGCTTCCCTACACAGGGAGGGAATAACTCATACAAATTACTTCCCGCCTAAGGGCCGGAATGAACTTTAAAAATAGAACTGCTGTCATTAGCTGTGAAGAGTTTTATGTTTTTTTTTTAATTTGTCCCCAACGAAATTCGGGGACAGGCAAAGATCGTTGACCATACAGCCTGTTCAGACGTCAATGAAGTTCTAGAGGAAAACTTTTATGTAGAAAGTAAAGTAATTATAAAAAAAATGCTACGGCCATGTGTGTTTCTAAACAGCCAGTGTAAATTTAGCGTAATCTTCTTAATCGGAATAAGCCGCAACAATAACTTAAATAGATAAAAAAATAGATAATGATTAAAAAATATAATGACAATTAATTTTAAATATTATATATTATATATATGGTATTTAATATTAATAAAAATCTAAACTAAATTTTGTCTAAAGTTATATTTATTTCCGAACGACTATTTGCCGTCTCATTTCTTCTCGCGCTTTCTCTCTTTCTCTCTCCCCAAGACGGTGGATTAAACATAGACAAGACGTTTTTATGGTGCATATTACTATCTGAAGGTTTATTTTAAAAACCATATAAATGTGAACCAGTAATTTTATCTTGCAATAAGCAATATAGGTATTCCACCAAAGGAAAAGTGAATTCTATAATATTAGTGGTTCTTCGAGTAGGATGTAACGAGATTTTTCGTAAGTCATTCTCTTTAGAGAGAGCCGCCTAGCGGGGAGTAGTCACAACGTCGGTAAAGCAGTCGTCCAATTTGACAACTGCTTTACCGACGGCGACGTTCCAAGAGCGGGCCAAATAAATAGACAATAATTATAATTTCCTCATAATCGAAATGAAATTTCCTCAAACTCGAAATGAAAAGTAGAGTGTTTAACACGGGTAAAAGAATCTACTATTTCATTCCCACCTTGCCCCCTTACCTTACTAATTCACCTTATCGACATAATATTAGTATTGGTGGTATTGGTTAGTTAATCCATGAGATATTATCGTTACGTTTTTTCAAGATAAACACGAAATTCAAGATATTTTAAGAACAAGGATTAATAAAATGATGAAGGTAATAATATAAACCTACGTACGGTAATATAAATAACCAACTTATCTATATCTTCTATACCTACTTCTAATAAATCTGTATAGAGGGCAATTCTGTAAAATATAAATGAATTTAACTATATTTCCAAAATAACCATCAGGGGTATGTATAATAACTATGATTCGTGATCGATACTGATGCCAAAAATGCAATCAGTAAAATTTTTGTCTGTCTTTGGGGTAGGGGTGGGATAGGATAGGGTAGGGGTAGGATAGAGGTAGGGTAGGGGTAGGGCAAGGGTAGGGTTGGGGTAGGGAGGGGTAGGTCAGAGGTAGGGCAGGGGTAGGGTAGTTGTTAACGCGGACCCTAACAATTTTTTTTTTTATTAATTAAACTATGAAAAGTCCCATTCCAGACTACATTCGTAGACTTTTGACAACTTAGCCCTTGACTACAATCTCACCTGATGGTAAGTGATGATGCAATCTAAGGATAGAATAAATACTTATATACTTAAACAATATACATCACTATCTAGCCCCAAAGTAAGCATACAGAGTAGCTTGTGTTATGGGTGCTAAGATAGTTGATATTATAATATAATATACAATTAAATACTACATATAAATACTTATATAGTGTATAAATACACACAGACACTGGAAAACTCTCATGTTCATCACACAAATATTTTCCAGTTGTGGGAATCGAACCCACGGCCGTGGATGCAGAAAGTAGGGTCACTACCCACTGCGCCACGCGGCCGTCAAAGTAAACAAGTAAAGTAAGTTTTTGGGGATCCTTCCCTACATGCAATGGGAGGATGTATTTTTTATTGTCGTTTTTATGGTGTGGGATCATTGACCTCACTGAAATTGACACATTGAAAATTTCACTTAAAAACTGACCAATATTTCTTTGACAATTTTAGAATTATTGGTAAAGAAAATTTTACCTAACAAATTTAACCTTAAGGATTGAGTTTTAGGTTGAATTTGCAAATGCGACTACTTGAATTGAGTGCCAAGCAGTTGTGTTTGACACTCATTGTGGGGACGTTTTTTGGTCGCTGATTCGTAAAATTGGATGCACATCCAATTTTTAATAGGAGATCGATAGAAGAAACCTGTGGGATATCGATATCGTTATTCTTGTGCAATACATAATGACTAAAGTGCTAACTTAATCTACACTGCTCGTGGCTCGACATACACTTGGTCGGTTTTGTCTTTTGAAAAAAACACTGACATTTTGAAATCACAGAGAGACACTTCTATTTCATTTACCTATTTGTATTGATGAATTGATAACAATGAGCCGTGATAGCCCAGTGGACCTCTGCCTCCGATTCCGGAAGGTGTGGATTCGAATCCGGTCCGGGGCATGCACCTCCAACTTTTCAGTTGAGTGCATTTTAAGAAATTAAATATCATTTGTCTTAAACGGTGAAAGGAAAACATCGTGAAGAAACCTGCATACCAGAGAATTTTCTTAATTCTCTGCGTGTGTAAAGTCTGCAAATCCGCATTGGGCCAGCTATGGACTATTGGCTTAACCCCTCTCATTCTGAGAGAAGACTTGAGCTTAGCAGTTAGCTAAATATAAGTTGATAATGATGATGGTTGATAATAATAAAGTGGTCTTTGTTGTAAGAATTAATATAATAGTACTCAATAGCGCTGCAACTTTTGGGTTGCAAAAGTTGCAGCACCATTGAGCACTATTTCAACAACAACGTTACTTCTATCCTACCCCTAGTCCCCTACGAAACTGCTACCCTACCTGTACCTACCCCTATTATACCACTACCGTACCTCTACGATACTTCTACCCTACCCCTACAATATTTCTATCCTACTTCTGCTCTACCACCAGCCACCTGGCCCTTACCCACCATCTTCTATTCCCTTACAGTTCTAAAGCTATAAGTCGGATGCGGTATTTTAGCACATGACCGCTTCCCGCGTGAGGGGGATAAGTAGCGTGAGCATCACAGTTCCGGTTATAAAGTCTTAAAACACCATGCTATTTTCCTATGATTGGAACCTAGATACAACCCCATTTTAAAATGTCTTACCTTCACTCGCATAGAAAATTTCTCTCGGGTATACGGGTAACGTTTTCTGGATATTCATATTTCGTACGCTACGGGTAACCTTACGGAAAATGACCATAACAAGTATAAAATCAACGGTTAAGTAATTTTTAGACTATAGCAGTCCTCGTTACGCTCGGGCGTCTAAATAGCTCGGTAATTGATTCTTTCTACCCACGGTAACAATCTACTATACAATGATTTTTACGAGTACGAAGTCGCGGGAGTCCGCTTGTATTAGTATAGATAGTAAAAATTATACTATAATCATAAGCTAGGCTACTTTTCGGTGCTGGTGTGCAGATTACTTACCTACCTTCAGCGCCGGACCGAGGTAAATTTTAGAATGGAGCGAGATCCAATTATGGCGCCTTTCTGTTTGCTCCTAACATTATATACTAGGGACGTTTGAAAAGTTCGTATCCTAATTTATATTGGAATGTCATACATTTTTAACCGACTTCAAAAAAAGGAGGAGGTTTCTCAATTTGACCGTTCGATTTCGATTCGATTCAAGCCGTTTAAATCATAAAGATTTTAACTGGATTTTCAGATACGGCTTTAATTAACACAGCACTAACTTGGTACCGCCCTTAAACTGATCAGAAGGTAGCACATACGATGTTATGTTTCGCTTTTAATTTAATGGAAACTTTTTTATGATTTTAAGGTCGGTTGTTCTTTTTTATTATTTTTTTTTAAATTACCCTCATGTTAAAGCTACATTATTCAATGTATAGCTATATTAATAGAATAAAATTGTATGCATTAATTTGCATTCGTTACGTTCCCCACGCGATCCCGTCAAACAAATCGTGACTAGGTACTCGGCCTCGTATTTTTTAACATGAAAAAAAATCGAGTATCTTAATCTTAATAATAAACTTCTTCTTAATAATCACTGCAATGAAGAACTTGAAGAAGAAAGGTTTAGCAAAAAAAAAAACCTTTAAGAAGTCATGTTTAAAACTGAAGGTGAATTAGGGCCTTCGTATATATCGTGAACTTTATTCAGCCTTTGACCGGTGTAGAATAAAGTTCGCGGCCGAAGGCCGCGCGTTTTTTGGGCTTGGGTAAAATGCCCAGCCATAGCCACAGTTGAAAGCCCTATTACAAATCCCCGGCCGAAGGCCGGTCCAGAATAAAGATCGCGCGTTTTTTGCTATATATCCGATCTTAATGAAACAAAGCCTATATGTTGCCCTGGACTATACTTAATCTGTTTGTGAAACCGCATTAAAATCCGTTCAGTAGAACCAGAGAATAGCGTGAACATACAAACAGACAGACAAGAAAATTAAAAAAAATGTTTTCGTATTCAATTGGTCATTTCTAATTGCCCTAACTTGATTTTAGTTAAATTTGGGAAAAGTACAGACACTCAATTTCTACTCTTTTATTATAGTATAGAAGATAGATAGATAGATTGACTTTTAGGAAGATAGCTGACACTATTGGCATCTCAACAGAAGGCAAACATCACATAATCGCCTTGGCTTCTTTGAGTTGAACAAATATGCGATCGACTGACGAATTTTCGCAACTGCTTGGAGTTGTTTGAGGCAGATACTTTTTTGTATATTAAAACCTGAGTATATTACTTTACTCCAGAAACAAAAGTACAGTCTAAAAAGTGGACATGACCAGGATCCAACGTTCCAAAAAGGCAGAAGCGGCTTTGCGTGTTGGAAAAGTAATGGCCTTAGTTTTTTGAGATTCGCGGGATGTAATTACGGTGGATTACTAAAAAAAGGCGTAAATATAAACTCTGCTTAGTAGTGAAATCTGCTGCGATGTTTCAGAGGACAAATTAAAGAAAAATGGCCATGGTCATGGCCATTGAGAAGAAAAGTTTTGTTTCATCAGGATAATTTGCGAGTTTCTACTTCTTTCTGCGAGTTAAACGTTTCACACGTTTGTTAAAAGCATAGCAGAAATTCATCAGTATAATTTAGAATTCTTACCTTACCACCATATTCATATGATCTAGTCTCGTCTCCATCAGACTTTTATCTATTTCCGAAGCTAGAAAAAGCACTTATCGAGTTCAAAATTTTTATGAAAGTGGTCTATGCATTTTCTAAGAGTTTAAAGAAAAAAAATAGCTGGTATAGACATCTTTCCAGGCCAACAAAATAAGTGTATTGAGCTCTAAATAAAGTTGAAAAATAAATTAACTAAAAAATTATAGCTTTGTAGTTTCCTGGTTTACTTATGGAACGCGAAGATTTTGACCATATTCAGACCAATTGAAAATCAGGCACAATACCGTCTCTCGATCACGTAGTGCCTGGGTGCAGCCCTAGCTACCCTAGCTACCCTAGCGCCCCCTAGTACCTATAGAACCCGCGCGGCGAGTGGCGCTTGGGCGCCCCTGAGATCGAGACACCCGGGTGTAACGCACCCCCTGCACTGGTAAAGACTCTCTAGCTCACGTAGCGCCCGGGTGCAATCATCACCCTAGCGCCCTCTATTGCCTGTATATACCCGGGTTAAAATCAACGCACTCCCTGCACCATAGGTAAAGGAAGACGCCTCTATTAGAAGTAAATTCGCGCATGTCGCGTTCATCTCTTCGCTTTAAATATAGACGATCGAAAAGAAATTAATTTCTTTTCGATCTTGTCTTTACCATTTCGGCACCTCCTAGGATTTGGCGCCTGGAGCGACCGCTCCGTTCGCCGTATGGACGGTCCGGCCCTGCCTACCTTAAATAAAAAGTTTTATTGATAAATTATTCAATAATCATAAATTAACTTTCGGTGTACTGTGGAGATTACGCGACTTTTTTAGATTAAAGTATTATTGATAAAAACTGACAAAAGCTATAAAAGCAAAGGAAAGACTACTCTTGTCACTGTCGTTACACTGGTTGGAAGATGCGCCTACTCGTATTTTTAGTGCTTGTTGGTGCGGCCTGCGGTAAGTGTACCTTCTTCTTCTTCCTTGGGTGCTACAACCTTTTGTGGCTCATCTACCACTTTTATATTTCATTCTTTTTTTTGTTCTTTCAGTTAATTTCCCCCGTTTTTTGCAAGTCTTCTTTCACACAATCTAGCCATCTTTTTTAGGTTTTCCTTTTAATCTTTTTACCCGTGGTCTCCATTTTGCCATCACTTCAGACCCTCTAGTATTTGACATCCTCTCTACATGCCCTAGCTACTGAGCTTTGGGCTTTACTATTTTTCACTATTGTTTCTCCTTTTACTAGATTTTCTAGTAAAAATTAATGCTACATTATGATATACGTGCGGTAAGTTGAAAATTACAGCCGAGGCGATATTGCAAGCTCGAGCCTTGGCGAGAGCTATAGTAAGGAAGCAGAGGCTGTAATTATCAAAGCGCACGTATGTCATACGACGTTTTATAACACATTTGCGAGGAAATACACTTTGAACACACTTTCTGAAAGTGAATTTTCATCTTTGCCTGTTTTCCATATGATGACATTTTGACACGCTTTCATTTTTACAGAGATATCCAAGTACACTAGGTTTATCGACATTTATTTTTAATCATCTTTATCACTATAATAAAGTCGTATTAATAATAATTAGTCGTAATTCATCATTTGTACCTGAGAAATTACATTCACTCGCGTACTCACTGGCACCGCTCAGAAGTGTCAGAAGTGACGGCATAGCTCAATTTTAAGTTATTTTCTGATATATGGTAACTGCCTTTTAAACGTTATTCACGTTAGTTCATTTCACAGGTAAATTTTTTTCAAGGGCATGTAGTCTATTGTAACAACACTTTTTAAATTGCTGTTTAAAAAAATATTCAACTTTAAGACGCAAAAGATGATAAATTTGTTCATCACAAACTGAAGTTTTTAAGATATTTACACCCCACGACTATTGACCGAATTAGCTGCGATTATCACCTGGATTAATACATAGGCTACTTTTTATCACCTAAAATTAAATTACCTACTTACTACATGCTTGTTTTTCGCGGGTAACACCGCCGGGCACAGCTAGTTATAATATATTTTAATAGGATAAAGTTTGTTGTAATAAATAATGAATATTCGTTATTATTCTAGCAGCAAAGCCGCAACAAAATGGCCGCATCATAGGTGGAACCCTCGCAAGCATCTACACTTACCCCTTCATGGCCAACATGAATTGGCAATGGGGTGGGAATTTCCACCCTGGAGGCGGCGGCACTCTCATCACGCCCACAGCTGTGGTGTCTGTACCGTCTTTTATGTATGTATACTCGATTCATTTAAGGAAAAAAGAGTTGTTTATGTAAAATAAAAAAGAGTTGTTTCTATGTTAAATTAATGACGAAACGATATATTATTAATTATCAAACGGATGATATTTTTTTTATTCTTTACTAGTAAGTCCTTGACTACAATCTCACCTGACGATAAGTGATGAAGCAATCTAAGATGGAAGTGGGCTAACTTGTTAGGAGGATGATGAAAATCCACGCCCCTACACGACATCGTCCCGGAACGCTAAATCACTCGGTACGTCTTTAGTAGGGTGGTACTAGTAACTAGCCACAGCCGAAACCTCCCACCAGCCAAAGATAACCTCAACTAGCCCAGCTGGGGATCGAACCCAGGACCACCGTCTGGAAATGCCACCGCGCATCCACTGCGCCACGGAAGCCGTCAAAACGGATATACAAAAATAAAATAATAAAAAAAATAAAAAAACCCGACTGCATAAAATATAAAAACTGAAAAGAAAAAAAACCTGACTCGCACGTGTCTGATTTTTATAATCAATATATTATATTTAATTCAGTCTATTTTAGGTGTTTTATAACTTTACTTCACAAAACTTCCCACACCTATAGTCATCCGCCTTGCATATTTTCTACTAGCTGACGCCGCGCGGTTTCACCCGCGTGGTTCCCGTTCCCGTAAGAATATGGGGATAATAGGGCTATTTAACACTGAAAGAATTTTTCAAATCTGACCAGTAGTTCCTGAGATTAGCGCGTTCAATCAAACAAACAAACGAACTCTTCAGCTTCATAATATTAGTATAGTTTGACAATAAATAAATAACTTTTATCTAACTGAAGTTTTTTAGCATGGACATGATAATTATACTACTTTAAAACCCTTATCATAAGCCCTTGAGTTTGATATCCACATTGCAAAATTCTAAAAAGAAAGTTTTTTTCACCTCGAGTCTATAAGCGTCACACAGGCGTCGTGTTGGCTTTTTTTTTAATTTCACCTATCTAACACTTGGGTTATTAAGAAGAATCTAACGATATCTTATTTATGTAAATCCATTCAGCGGTTTGAAAAATATGAGGTAATAAAGAATATTATATAGTTACATACATACATACAACATACCTTTCATGCAGTCGGGTAATAAATTATAGAATACTCTCTACGGGAAGAATGACTAATTTTTTCCTCCTTTTTTACAGAGGCGCGAGTCCACGTGCTGAGGATCAAGGGATACGCTTAGGAACAACCGAATTAACCGGCGGTACCTTGCTCCTTGTTTCTCAGGTCATCGTACACAGTGGTTTTGACAATAGAAGGCGTGAACATGATATTTTAATCATGAGGCTCAGAACCGCCGCACCACTCTCCAACAGAATCAGACCTGCTCGGATCGCAGGGGCAAATTATGCGCTCCCGGATAACCAGCGGGTCTACATTGCAGGATGGGGTATTTATAATGTAAGTATGAATGCACAACGTTTTGGTATTAAACTAGATTCAGAGAGATTCAGGAGTGTAGATTTAAAAATAAGAACACTAATGTGGAACAACAATTTATAATTCAGGTGGAATAATTCACAATTTATTGCCATTCAGATTTGGAGCTAATATATAAAATAAAATAAATACGTGTGGCACTCGGGGACTGCCGTGGCATACAATTCTTTTACAACATAAGCAATTATAATTATTTATTTATGCAGTATTTTTTTCTAAAGAAAAGAATAATAAATAAATAAAATAAAAAATATCTTTACGTAGAGCTGGAATCGAACTCTGGTTTAATAAGAATTGATTTTTTTAATTTAATAAACTAAACACTCACGATAAGATGAAATTTAAAAAATAGTATAAAATAGCTAAACTTACCTATATTTGTAAAAACCTACCTACTTACCTATATTTGTAAAAACCTACCTACTTACCTATATTTGCATATACAACAAAAGCAAAAGCCGTGTAAAGCTAGAAAGACAAGGGCCTGAAATAAACATTTGTAGAGGCGCTAGACAGGATGACCCCTTAGCACCTAGAATTTTTATAGCTGTGCTCCAGAGTATAATGAAAACTTCGCTTTGCAGACATCATGCTCTTCTCTGAAACAACATCTCAATTACAGGAAATGATTATCAAATTAAATGATGTAAGCAAAAATACTACCAAAACTAAGGTCATGACAAACCACAATACCATACCAATAAAGTCAATAACAATCGTTTAGAATATGTTCTAAGTTATGTCTATTTGGATCAACAAATATCCTTCTCGCCTTCTCGAAAACAAGACACGTAGTCGAGGTTAAAAGAAGAGTTAACATAACCTGGAATAAATTCTGGAGTAACAAAAAAAATTCTTGAATCAAAACTTATTCACAAGAATAGTTCTGTACGTGATGATGGACCGGTCCCAATAGAGCCGGACTCCGCCGCGTTCAAGCACTGGCATCGGTGTATACTTGTAATAAGGCAACCTCTGGTCCAGGAGACCATTATTATTATTAGTGTTCCGAAAAGTACCTACGTGTGAATATTGCCCTGGAAAGTACAACCTTGGCTATTAAGGTCTTGTTTCGATTTTGAAAGCTCTAATAGGACCGCCAAGTTCTAATCCTATTGTTTCCAAGTGGAGCGGTTTACCCTCCCAAAAGAAGTTATCACTTCACTTCAAAAAATATTATTGTATTTATCTTGTTTACAGCCCGGAGTCGGAATCCCTCGATCACAGCAGCTAAGACATGTGGATGTCCGCGTTGTAAATCATGCGCTCTGCACTCAGCGCTATGCGGACCTCAGGACCCAACCAGGTTTCGAAAATATGCGCCAAGTGTTTCCTGGAAACCTGTGCACCGGTCTGCTCGACATTGGTGGCCAGGACTTTTGCACCTGGGACTATGGCGGCCCCGTCGTGCACCAAGGCGATATTCTCGTCGGAGCTATATCATGGAACTATTTATGTGGCCATCCCTTCTATCCAGGAGTTAGCACCGACATAAGAGCTTACGCTAATTGGATAGTCCAAAATAGTTAACTAAGACATATCTAATACATAATACAAGACATATCTAATAAATGAAATTACAGGATAAAAGAAATACTGATTTTAATATTCCCGCTGCCCCTATACCTATCTATTCACCTGTAACAAATTATTAGTTAATCTAGGTACGAGTATTATCGTTGTGTTTGAAATATTTATTAAAAGACTAGCGGACGCTTCCGACTTCGTCCGGTTGAATAAAGCAGTTTTTTTTTGGAGAAATACCATACCACCGTGGGCGTAGCGAAGTACCTACCCCTACCGAACACTGCGGTCGGCTTAGGAGTATTAGTGTTCTGTGGCGGTCGGTCTCTGAACTCAAGAGCTTGCGAAGGAGCGGAGCGGGATGCGGGTCGAGAAGGGAGGCCTCTGGCGACACGCAATGTGAATGCAATGCGCATTATTTCTTATTTTTCAATCCCATTATTCAATCTCAGTACTTTGTCCGCTTTCGATGTCCGTCATGGTTAAGATCCGGCATTAGATATAATATACCCTTGTTATTATTAGTTATGTCATCGCCACATTGCAACGACTTGTGGTACGGACGGCTTGTCGGACGGCATCTCTTGTTCTGTAATTCTTTATGTGTTACTTGGGATAGGCGGGGAGAGTGACTTGAGTGGAAAAGGGGAGTGTTTGTTAACATTTATTAACACATAGGCTACTTTTCATCCCGGAAAAATTCATAGTTCTCGCGGGATTTGTGAAAAACTGAATTCCACGCGGACGAAGTAGCGTGAGTCCGCTAGTAAGAAATAAATGATCGGTAATATTCACAGTGACACATTAGAAATAGGTTGCCTAGTTAAACAAACTTTCGCGTTTATAATATTAGTATGATCGAGATAGAGTTCCGGGAGTTAGGAGTTTATTTTCTCCACTTTCAGAATCTATTTTTGAAATATCTTAAATAATAATAGTTTATGAAATTAAATATGAATATTTAATGATATATAAATGATATTAATAGTTTTACTCCAGATTTAGGGGGAAATTAGGGATCTCACATACATATAATATGTAAGTGAGATGGGATTTTAGGAATAAATATTTTTGAGAGTTGGTAACACTGACATGTTTCTTTTGCATTGACACTTACACATGACTACCGCTAAACTTAGGTAATGGAATAGTTGGAAACTTAACCAGGTGACGCTTCTTTGTATAAGAAGAACAAGAAGAATTATGATCACTACTATTATCATTATATTTTGAATAGTCACTTAGTCTCTGTTGCGCTTTAGACATTAATGAAAAGTACAACGTTTCAAATTCATTTCTTTCTTCTAATTGAATTGTCGTATCATCTACTAAACATTCCAACTTGGTTTGAATTTCATCATAATGTTGGTAAATAATTTCTACCTTACCTAGTCGCAATTGCAATTCATTACTCTGGTATTGGTTTAATAAGTCACATAAGCTGTTAAGATAGTTGGAAAAGGCAGTTAGGCGTCCCTTGTAACTCGCTCGTTTTTTGATCAATTCCTTTTCTTCTTTGTCCGTCATTCTGGGAAACTGATGCGTCTGAAAGGTGATTAATGTACGAGAAACGAATATCTTAGTGTTCCATGGATTAACTTCACCGTGCGGGTGCGGGTGCCGGGTCCATCAGCATCACGTGGAATCCTCTTGTAAAATCCTTAGTGCCAATCCTCGCTCCAATGAATTATCAAATCCATAGATCGCTGGATCAGATCCGGTTCGAAGGACCAAAATATGTTTAGGTATGATGGAACTTGGAATTAGATGGCCAAATAAAATTCTTGTGCAAATCTTTTTAACAAAAACGTGTATTCCTCAAGGTGAAAAAATTAAAAATCAAGTTTACAAAAGTTATAATTATCACTGACACTGACAACTGACATATGACGTTTTACATTTTTAATTTATTAGTTTTAAGTGTTGCTACTACCCTTTTAGTATAAATGAATCTTATAATTTATTTAAACAAATAGACGACAATTGACCATGCCCTTTTTCTCCGAAACTACTGCATCTAAAATTTTGGGAAAAATACAGAAATAAGCTTTTTACTTGAACATTTCTGGTAAAATTTTAAAGTATGATATTTTTGAATACTTATGAAGGTCAGTTTTGGGGGGCAAGATGGAAAATTCAAAAACAATTTTTTTCAATCTGCATCATGTGATACATCAAATGACAGGTCTTAAGAAGAGGATTTTAAAAATATTTTTATTGTAATTTTGAAATAAATAGTTTCCAAGTTATTCGAGAAAATAGACCATTCCCCACGCTTTTCTCCGAAACTACCAAACCTAAAATTTAAAAAAAAAACTATAGTTAGCTTTCTACTTGAAGATTTCCTTTTTGAACATGAAGGTCACTTTTGGGGGGCAAGATGGAAAGTTCAAAAAAAATTTTTTTTTAACTGAATCATGTGATACCTCAAATAAAAGGCCTTGATGAGAGGATTTTAAAAATATTTTTATTGTAATTTTAAAATAAATAGTTTCCAACTTATTCAAGAAAATAGACTATTCTCCCCCTTTTCTCCGAAACTACTAAACCTAAATGATTACGGTGGATATCTTATAAGGCTAATTGCACATTGCCTAGTGCCATTGCAAGGTAATAATGATTTTTCTTTGTTCACTTTGTATCTTGATATTATTTGAAATCAGAAACCTTTTGGAGTGGGGACGTAACGATTTTTATTATTTAAACAATATTTATGCTATTTATATAATAAACAATTAAAAAACAAAACACTAAAACACAAACATAAGCAGGGAACTAATAAGCAGAAGAAAACATTATAATATTTTCTATCTACTGATTACTTTGAAGCCGGTGCCAATGGTACAATTAATGGGCAGTCAATCAATCGTACCTTCTTTTTCCGCCTTTAGGATTGGAATTGTTTTCCCAAATATATATGGGGCGTACTTCGAAATATACCCTTTACAAAAAACAAAGAATTATCAAAATCGGTCCGGTCAACTCAGTAAAAAGTAACGCATAGTTTTCTACTGATCATCAGTTAGTACATAATATGATATATAGAACTTAGTATGATATTATTTTTCGCTGTTTAGTTTAGTCAGTATGTTTTATGTTTTTGAAGTCGGTTGAATTTATTTTGTTTTTTAAAAAATTTTAATTTTTAAATTTTCAGTGTAATCATACCAGATAAAGATCTAGTGCCAGAGGTATGTTGCTATGAGTCGTGTTAAAATATTGTATGTAATAACGTCGTCTGACTTAGATTTAAGCAAATTAATGAGTAAGACACACGACAAAAGAGCATATCAAGTCCAAACACAAGGTAGGTAACTGTTGTAAACCGTTAAAGAGTTCCTTCGTGTGTGTTTCGACTCCGTCATCAGATCGACTCCAGACCTTCATTAAATTGTAGTGCTATAAAAAGGTTAATGAAAAAAATATAAAAGGCTATAGTTGTCTTTATAATTTTTGAAAGTTTCCCTCGATTTCTCCAGGATTCCATCATCAGATCCTGATATTGTGACAATGTGACCACTTCAGGAGTATACATTTTCAAACAAAAAAAATTCAAAATTGGTTACGAAATTACGAAGTTTTGAGGTAACAAACATTAAAAAAAATACGCGTTGAATTGAGAACCTTTTCCTTTTTTGTGAACTCGGTTAAAATGTTTAACGACTGTGACACTAGTAGTTTTATAGCTTCTGTCAGTTTTTTTATCAATAACAATACTTTAATCTTAAAAAGCCTAATCGCCTAATCTCTATAGGACACCGAAAATTAATTTATGATTATTGATTAATTTATCAATGAATATTTGGTATCTTATATACTTTTATCTAAGAAATGGTCACGTCTCTGGTCTGGTGTAATTCTAAAATGGAACGATCTTCTGCTACGCATCATGGCGACCAAATTGTTACTTATTAGAGGTTTAATTTAAAATTTGAACTGGCTTGCACATAGAAAGCTGTTTAGTGAAAAAAAAATACTTTGGCGCGTAAAAAACTATTGTTATTAGTTGTTATTCAACTTCGTCTTTGGTTTTCAATTAGTAATTACACGTAAATTTAACGGAAGCAACGACTTCCCATTAAAACTTAAAAATTCAGAATCACGCCGAAAACACTAGTAAGTACCTATTCAACAAACTTCAACCTCGTTAGAATTATCCAAACTAACATATTTCCCGGATAATCCACATTAAATTTTAAGAATTGTACATTCAATAATTGTATTTTCATATTGTCAAATAAAAGTTCTGATAATTTCTGCGCATTATTTGTGATAAGTAATATACAAGTCTTGGCCTCAACTAGGCATTGATGGACTTACGTATATGTGCCATTGGTTATTTATATATTTATTTTGTGTTAAGGTTTTCGGCATTAAGTATACCTTCATCATTTTATTAATCCATTTTCTTAAAATATATTGAATTAAGAATTTCGTGTTTATCTTGAACACACGTAACGATAATATCTCGTGGATTAACTAATATTATGTTGATAATAATATTATGGTGAATTAGTTAGGTAGATAGGAATACAAAATATTTATAGCAAAAAACTCATAAGTGGATTAAAAAAAATAAGGAAACCAATAAATAAACTTAGTAACTTTTTAATACCTTCTTTTTAAAGATAGGCTCGCGCTTGACTACAATAATTATAATCGTCGTCGTCATCAACCCATATTCGGCTCACTGCAGAGCTCGAGTCTCCTCTCAGACTGAGAGGGGTAAGGCCAATAGTCCACCACGCTGGCCCAATGCGGATTGGCAGACTTCACACACGCAGAGAATTATGATAATTCTCTGGTATGCAGGTTTCCTCACGATGTTTTCCTTCACCGATTAAGACACGTGATATTTAATTTCTTAAAATGCACACAACTGAAAAGTTGGAGGTGCATGCCCCGGACCGGTTTCGAACCCACACCCTCCGGAATCGGAGGCAGAGGTCATATCCACTGGGCTATCACGGCTCACGGGCATATAATTATAATATAACTAATCTATTGCCTGAAAACAGAGAGAGAGAAAAGGAAGCATCTGTGGAAGGACAAAACTGTACCGGTAGCCGTGTGTGAGAAGAAAAACCGGATAAGTGCGAGTTGAACTCTCGTGACGTGGGTTCCGAACGTTAACTATGTGGGTGAAACTGCGGGGCGTCTCTTAGCGGTTGTTTTTCGTCTTTTAGAAATTTTGTATTATCTCTGAAACTATACGACTAATTAACATACTGTAAAATCTTATCTCTATAATATCCTCTTGATTATTAAGTAATTTATTTTGATAATAATTTAAGTTTGGATGTGTAAATAATGACGTAAATCTTAGTATAAAATTTAAATAATTTATCAAAGTACAAAAGGTATATCTGCTAAAAGATAAAAGATTAATATATGCTGTCGCGACATTTTTTGTAGAAAATGATGTGTTTTGCAAAGTTGTAGTAAATTATGTTATTCTAACATCAATAGTTTTTGCAGCGCACGCCATGTAAACAAAACTTTCGTACACCTTGAGTTACATTATTGGAATTTCAAGAAGGATCCCTAATTGTTTTGAAAATAAAATATTGCCTATAGCCTTCCTCGATAAATGGGCTATCTATCACTGAAAGTATTTTTCAATTCGGACCAGTAGTTCCTTAGCGCGTTCAATCAATCAAACAAACAAACAAACTCTGCAGCTTTATAATATTAGTATAGATATGTAGTTGAGAGGCATGGTATTTTTCAATTTACAATCTTGAAATGATTCTGGGGATATTGTGGGACATCTTCTTTGAACTGGACTGGTTTGGTACATTCGGAGAAAACTGACAGACATTTAAATGTGCGCGAATGATATTATAAGGGTTTCGTTTTTGTACTACGTACGTTCGGAACCCTACAAAGCAAAGATTGTCTGGATATTTGCAAAATAAATAAAATTATAATATATCAAATATTTATTATAATATATCAATATTTCAAAATCTATTAAATTTTATTTATCGCAAATAGATGAAAATTCATACAGTTTTAGCTTCCTTACATTAAATGCGCATTTTCTAACAATTGTAACGGCAGCAGCTACACTAGTAATTTTATGTAAGATAATAAGATAAGATCTTCTTAGCTTTTATACCTTGTATCAGTTTTTATCAATAATACTAGGTATAACCTTAACAAATCCTAATCTCCACCGAAAACATACCCTAGCATGTTATGTTGTTATTGCTCGTTGTATTAATTTACCAATAAAACTTTTTATCTAAGGAAAATGCTTAATCTGCACAACGACACCGAAAACAAAGCTTAGTTTATGATTGATAATCTGTATATTATATACGAGTTATCTACGAGTATACATAAGATAAAGTGTAAAATTTTCATTGAAGGGCATTAATTATACAATCGATACTGAAGCCAAAAATATTTTCGGTTCAACATGAACACAAAATTTATACTCCACTCTAAAATAACAATCATACTGTTTTACACTGCGGAGGGGGGTGGAACACTGGTGGGTATAAGTGTAATTAAGAAGATTCTTAATAAAGTTTGCCTTATAAGGTTGCGGCAGCCAGGATAAGGCTTTTTTTAAGTTTGTGTTACGATCCATAACTTTGTCTGTATTAATTTTATTCAAAGTTTTTAATAATATAACAAAAAAGCATAAAAGAAAAATTGACCAATCAGTTGTGAAAGCATCAATGCGAAGGCATAAGGATCAGCTTTCTTAGCTTACTAGCAAACATATCTATATTAGGCTTCCCAAATTGTTATAATTTTAGAAAAACATAGGGTGCCAGTTCACACTCTGTATGAGTTTTATTTTTATAGATTTAAAACCAACCATAGCATTTTCTGATGACTTAATCAAAATAGGAAGCACATATAAACAACTTTCATTCCTCGTAAAAGTATTTCATGTGGGACTTAGTTCAAATGAGATAATTGCACGCTTCCCATGCGATTGATACAGGCAATAGCAGTTGTGTTGTCTATTCGCATAATAATTTGGACATTATGTAAAACTTGCAATGATCTTCAACGAAAAAGAGCAGCAAGAGGCTATAAAGTATTATTATGAAGCTCTTTTTCTTGCTTGTCCAAAAACATTAGCTTGTTGACTACCGCAAGAGACGCCTCAACTAGTCGTCGAAGCATAAGCAAAGATTTCAATAATATAAAAAGTATTGCGAACACGACTCGATATTATTATCCCACCGAGTAAGCTCGTCAATGAGAATATTTTTGTGTAATTTCAAAATCTTTTGTTTTAAATTTTTTTCTCTGTTTGTCTTCTGTGTGACCCCCAACCTATAGCAGGACAAATTGAAATTAATAAACCAATGAATTTAGCAAAGTCTCTTAATTTACACCTGTCTATAGAATTTAATTATTTCAATTTCATATTTGATTCATTTAATTTTTTCAGTAAAGACTAAAGGTGCTGTATTTAACCCAGAGGGTAAACAATTAAATTCATAACACTTAAAAGTATTTACGATTTGATTTTAAACATAAAATCAAATCGTAATTTGATTTAATAATTTGGTTGTATTAGTATTAAAAAATAGGCGTCTTTTAAATCGGCAGAGGCTAAAAAACATCCAGGAGGAGACGAGCTTATTGGTGGTTCTGAGATCCTCCACTTTAAAATGTGGAGGTTTAATAAATTGTGTATGAAGAATTACAGAACAAGAAATGCCGTCCGACAAGTCGTCCGTACCGCAAGTCGTTGCAATGCGGCGATGACATAACTAATAATAACAAATGAGGGTATATATTTCTAATGCCGGATCTTAACCATGACCGACGTCGTAAGCGGACAAAGCACTGAGATTGAATAATGGGATTGAAAAATAAGAAATAATGCGCATTGCATTCACATTGCGTGTCGCCAGAGGCCTCCCTTCTCAACCCGCATCCCGGTCCGCTCCTTCGCAAGCTCTTGAGTTCAGAGACCGACCGCCACAGAACACTAATACTCCTAAGCCGACCGCAGTGTTCGGTAAGGGTAGGTACTTCGCTACGCCCACGGTGGTATGGTATTTCTCCAAAAAAAAAACTGCTTTATTCAACCGGACGAAGTCGCAAGCGTCCGCTAGTCTATTAATAAATATTTCAAACACAACGATAATACTCGTACCTAGATTAACTAATAATTTGTTATTGGTGAATAGATAGGTATAGGGGCAGCGGGAATATTAAAATCAGTATTTCTTTTATCCTGTAATTTCATTTATTACTAGATATGTCTTAGTTAACTATTTTGGACTATCCAATTAGCGTAAGCTCTTACGTCGGTGCTAACTCCTGGATAGAAGGGATGGCCACATAAAAAGTTCCATGATATAACTCCGACGAGAATATCGCCTTGGTGCACGACGGGGCCGCCATAGTCCCAGGTGCAAAAGTCCTGGCCACCGATGTCGAGCAGACCGGTGCACAGGTTTCCAGGAAACACTTGGCGCATATTTTCGAAACCTGGTTGGGTCCTAAGTTCCGCATAGCGCTGTGTGCAGAGCGCATGATTTACAACGCGGACATCCACATGTCTTAGCTGCTGTGATCGAGGGATTCCGACTCCGGGCTGTAAAAAAGATAAATATAATATTTTTGAAGTGAAGTGATAACTTCTTTTGGGAGGGTAACCTCCCTTGTACTTGAAAACAATAGGACCAGAACTTGGCGGTCCTATTAGAGCTTTCAGAATCAAAACAAGACCTTAATAGCTAAGGTGGTACTTTTCAGGGCAATATTCACACGTACTTTTAGGAACACTAATAATAATAATGGTCTCCTGGACCAGAGGTTGCCTTATTACAAGTATACATCGGTGCCAGTGTTTGAGCACGGCGGAGTCCGGCTCTATTGGGACCGGTCCATCATCACGTACAGGACTATTCTTGTGAATAAGTTTTGATTCAAGAATTTTTTTTGTTACTCCAGAATTTATTCCAGGTTATGTTAACTCTTCTTTTAACCTCGACTACGTGTCTTGTTTTCGAGAAGGATATTTGTTGATCCAAATAGACATAACTTAGAACATATTCTAAAGGATTGTTATTGACTTTATTGGTATGGTATTGTGGTTTGTCATGACCTTAGTTTGGTAGTATTTTTGCTTACATCATTTAATTCGATAATCATTTCCTGTAATTGAGATGTTGTTTCAGAGAAGAGCATGATGTGTGCAAAGCGAAGTTTTCATTATACTAGCTATAAAAATTCTAGGTGCTAAGGGTTCATCCTGTCTAGCGCCTCTACAAATGTTTATTTCAGGCTCTTTTCTTTCTAGCTTTACACGGCTTTTGCTTTTGTTGTATATGCAAATATAGGTAAGTAGGTAGGTTTTTACAAATATAGGTAAGTTAAGCTATTTTATACAATTTTTTAAATTTTATCTTATCGTGAGTGTTTAGTTTATTATGCGTTTTTTTCTCATTATTTAATTTTCAAGCTATTGCATAACTTTTATGGCGGGCCTTGAGCGCGAGGACCGAATCAAGAAATTCCGTATCGAAATTATAAACCTATCACCCAAGTCGTGCATTAAGTTAACAAATTTCGACGTTTTCATATCGACACAGTAGTGTGAAATTATGGGGCAAATCTTATTAAACCAGACTTCGATTCCAGCTCTACGTAAAGATATTTTTTATTTTATTTATTTATTATTCTTTTCTTTAGAAAAAAATACTGCATAAATAAATAATTATAATTGCTTATGTTGTAAAAGAATTGTATGCCACGGCAGTCCCCGAGTGCCACACGTGTTTATTTTATTTTATATATTAGCTCCAAATCTGAATGACAATAAATTGTGAATTATTCCACCTGAATTATAAATTGTTGTTCCACATTAGTGTTCTTATTTTTAAATCTACACTCCTGAATCTCTCTGAATCTAGTTTAATACCAAAACGTTGTGCATTCATACTTACATTATAAATACCCCATCCTGCAATGTAGACCCGCTGGTTATCCGGGAGCGCATAATTTGCCCCTGCGATCCGAGCAGGTCTGATTCTGTTGGAGAGTGGTGCGGCGGTTCTGAGCCTCATGATTAAAATATCATGTTCACGCCTTCTATTGTCAAAACCACTGTGTACGATGACCTGAGAAACAAGGAGCAAGGTACCGCCGGTTAATTCGGTTGTTCCTAAGCGTATCCCTTGATCCTCAGCACGTGGACTCGCGCCTCTGTAAAAAAGGAGGAAAAAGTTAGTCATTCTTCCCGTAGAGAGTATTCTATAATTTATTACCCAACTGCAAGAAGGGTATGTTGTATGTAT
Organism: Bicyclus anynana; assembly: GCF_947172395.1. Classification (NCBI taxonomy): domain Eukaryota; kingdom Metazoa; phylum Arthropoda; class Insecta; order Lepidoptera; family Nymphalidae; genus Bicyclus; species Bicyclus anynana. The sequence continues at coordinate 9,218,446 of NC_069091.1, forward strand.
GTATGTAACTATATAATATTCTTTATTACCTTATATTTTCCAAACCGCTGAATAGATTTACATAAATAAGATATAGTTATATTGTTCTTAATAACCCAATTGTTAGATAGGTGAAATTAAAAAAACCACCACGACGCCTGTGTGACGACTCGAGGTGAAAAAAAACTTTTTATTTTAGAATTTTGCAATGTGGGTATCAAACTCAAGGGCTTATGATAAGGATTTTAAAGTAGTATATCATGTCCATATTAAAAAACTTCAGTAAGAAAAAAGTTATTTATTAATAATTGTCAAACTATACTAATATTATGAAGCTGAAGAGTTTGTTTGTTTGATTGATTGAACGCGCTAATCTCAGGAACTACTGGTCCGATTTGAAAAATTAGTGTTAAATAGCACATTTATCGAGGAAGGCTATAGGCTATATCCCCATATTCCCACGGGAACGGGTACCACGCGGGTGAAACCGCGCGGCGTCAGCTAGTACAAAATATGCAAGGCGGATGACTATATGTGTGGAAAGTTTTGTAAAGTAAAGTTATAGAACACCTAAAATAGACTGAATTAAATATAATATATTGATTATAAAAATCAGACACGTGCGAGTCAGATTTTTTTTTCTTTTCATCATCATCATCATCATATCAGCCGATGGACGTCCACTGCAGGACATAGGCCTTTTGTAGGGACTTCCAAACATCACGATACTGAGCCACCTGCATCCAGCGAATCCCTGCGACTCGCTTTTTTCTTTTCAGTTTTTATATTTTATGCAGTCGGGTATTTTTATTATTTTATTTTTTGTATATCCGTTTTGACGGCTTCCGTGGCGCAGTGGCATTTCCAGACGGTGGTCCTGGGTTCGATCCCCGGCTGGGCTAGTTGAGGTTATCTTTGGCTGGTGGAAGGTTTCGGCTGTGGCTAGTTACCAGTGCCACCCTACCAAAGACGTACCGCCAAGTGATTTAGCGTCCCGGGACGATGTCGTGTAGGGGCGTGGATTTTCATCATCCTTCTAACAAGTTAGCCCACTTCCATCTTAGATTGCTTCATCACTTATCATCAGGTGAGATTGTAGTCAAGGACTTACTCGTAAAAAAAATATTATCCGTTTGATAATTAATAATATATCGTTTCGTCATTAATTTAACAGAGAAACAACTCTTTTTTTAACATAAACAACTCTTTTTTCTTAAATGAATCGAGTATACATACATAAAAGAAGGTGCAGCCACCACATTTGTGGGCGTGATGAGAGTGCCGCCGCCTCCAGGGTGGAAATTCCCACCCCATTGCCAATTCGTGTTGGCCATGAAGGGGTAAGTGTAGATGCTTGCGAGGGTTCCACCTATGATACGGCCATTTTGTTGCGGCTTTGCTGCTAGAATAATAATGAATATTCATTATTTTTACAACAAATTTTATCATATTAAAATATATTATGACTAGCTGTGCCCGGCGGTGTTACCCGCGAAAAACAACCATGTAGTAAGTAGGTAATTTAATTTTAGGTGATAAAAAGTAGCCTATGTGTTAATCCAGGTGATAATCGAAGCTAATTAGTCAATAGTCGCGGCGTATAAATATCTTAAAAACTTCAGTTTGTGATGAACAAATTTATCATCTTTTGCGTCTTAAAGTTGAATATTATTTTTAAGCAGCAATTTAAAAAGTGTTGTTACAATAGACTACATGCCCTTGAAAAAAAAATTACCTGTGAAATGAACCAACGTGAAAAACGTTTAAAAGGCAGTTACCATATCAGAAAATAACTTAAAATTGAGCTATGCCGTCACTTCTGACACTTCTGAGCGGTGCAGGTGGGTACGCGAGTGAACGTAATTTCTCAGATATAAATGATGAATTACGACTAATTATTATTAATACGACTTTATTATAGTGATAAAGATGATTAAAAATAAAAAACCTAAAAAATGTCGAAAAACCTAGTGTACTTGGATATCTCTGTAAAAATTAAAGAGTGTCAAAATGTCATCATATTGAAAACAGGCAAAGATGAAAATTCACTTTCAGAAAGTGGGTTCAAAGTGTGTTTCCTCGCAAATGTGTTATAAAACGTCGTATGACATACGTGCGGTTTGATAATTACAGCCTCTGATTCCTTACTATAGCTCTCGCCTTTGGCTCGAGCTGCAATATCGCCTCGGCTGTAATTTTCAACTCACCGCACGTATATCATAATGTACTATTATTTTTTACATGATCAACCCTTTCGGAGTGAAAAAAGCAATTGTGACGAAGTTTTTGAAAATAATGTACGAATGTGTTACATCTTTGGAATCCATATTAAATGAACACGTTTTTAAACTAGATGTACAACTTTGCCTAGTATATATTTTTTTCAATGTGGCCGTTAAAGTTACGTACAAAAAAATTGTTAAGCATAAAAAAGTTTAAAGTTTAATCCCGTTTTAAAGCAGAAAAAACCAAAGTTGTATTAGCTGAAACAACTATTCCTAAATATTGTAGCAATTGTATATAGTATGTAATAAGTAAAATAATACCCCGTATAAATGCTCTCCAACACAAAAATTCCCTTCAATGTACAGAAATTGACCTTACAGTTTTATTGTATGTATAGATATATAGATTAAATTTTACATTTTAACGGTAGTCAATGTATCTGTTACCTATAGCAAACATAACTTGAAAATAAAATACAGCCGATTTCAATAACACAAAAACATACCTACTTAACTAAATAGCGAAAAATAACATAATTATTATATTTCATTAAGTATGTAGGTTTTATTGAACACAATTGAAGGTGTTCCTCATTTTGACTTCACTAAATAATCCTTTCCATAAGTATCTAGATCAAAAAGTAGAGCAACCCAACTTTACTTAACTTTAATACTGAAGAGAAAGTAAATCGCTTAAAATAAGTGTTTCTACGCCCTTATTAAGTTATTTTCCTCAAAACTCCTTGGCCATAAGACAAAACCTCTTCTATAAAAAACTCTTATTAGTCCGATAGTAACCTATACATGCGGAACGTGGGTTCTCACCGTCACAGAAGCGAATAGATTAGCAATGTTCGAGAGGAAAGTGCAAAATATTTGGGCTTCTAAGAATTACAGATGGAACCACAGAATGAACTACGAATTGGAAAATCTAGCGAAAGGAGAAACAATAGTGAAAAATAGTAAAGCCCAAAGCTCAGTAGCTAGGGCATGTAGAGAGGATGCCAAATATTAGAGGGTCTAAAGTGATGGCAAAATGGAGACCACGGGTAAAAAGATTAAAAGGAAAACCTAAAAAAGATGGCTAGATTGTGTGAAAGAAGACTTGCAAAAAACGGGGGAAATTAGCTGAAAAAAACAAAAAAAAGAATGAAATATAATAGTGGTAGATGACCCACAAAAGGTTGTTACACCAAAGGAAGAAGAAGAAGGTACACTTACCGCAGGCCGCACCAACAAGCACTAAAAATACGAGTAGGCGCATCTTCCAACCAGTGTAACGACAGTGACAAGAGTAGTCTTACATAGGATATCCTTTGCTATTATAGCTTCTGTCAGTTTTTATCAATAATACTTTAATCTTAACAAGTCGCGTAATCTCCACAGTACACCGAAAGTTAATTTATGATTGTTGAATAATTTATCAATAAAACTTTTTATTTAAGGTAGGTAAGTAATCTGCACAACAGCACCGAAAAGTAGCCTAGCTTATGATTATAGTATAACTTTTACTATCTATACTAATACTAGCGGACGCCCGCGACTTCGTACTCGTAAAAATCATTGTAATAGTAGATTGTTACTGTGGGTAGTAAGAATCAATTCCCGAGCTATTTAGACGCCCGAGCGTAACGAGGACTGCTATAGTCTAAAAATTACTTAACCGTAGATTTTATACTTGTTATGGTCATTTTCCGTAAGGTTACCCGTAGGGTACGAAATATGAATATCCAGAAAACGTTAAATGTTTCATAACCGATAACCCGTATACATTGAAGTTACCCGTATACCCGAGAGAAATTTTCTATGCGAGTGAAGGTAAGACATTTTAAAATGGGGTTGTATCTAGATTCTAATCATAGGAAAATAACATGGTGTTAAGGATGTATAACCGAAAATGTGATGCTCACGCTACTTATCCCCCTCACGCGGGAAGCGGTCATGTGCTAAAATACCGAATCCAACTTAGCTTTAGAATTGTAAGGGAATAGAAGATGGGTGGGTAGGGGCTAGGTGGCTGGTGGTAGAGCAGAAGTAGGATAGAAATATTGTAGGGGTAGGGTAAAAGTATCGTAGAGGTACGGTAGTGGTATAATAGGGGTAGGTACAGGTAGGGTAG